>NC_134432.1:14365454-14677272 GCF_030867145.1 Opisthocomus hoazin
GGTTGTAGCTGGCTCTTCAAACATCTCCTCTGCGCCTGGAGGAGCATGGAGCAGTGCCCACCAGCTCCCGCCTCTGTTTCTGAGGGGTCAGCCGCCTGTTGTCCTCCTGCCTGGCAGCCTGAGTCCCCGGCTCCATCCCCTGCAGTTAACCAGGCCATCTCGTTGCTAAATAAATACTCAGCATTTCAGGTCATAACTTTCCCTAAGGCTGGCCTGAAGTGGCAAATCCACAGAGGCAGGGAAAGTGTTTTGGCTGGGTTTCTCCAGCAGCCTGCACGCCGCCGAAAATATTATTAAACAGCTTCACCCTGCAAGAATTTGCCAAGAAAACTAGGCAAGAGAAATGAAATATGTGAAGGGTGCCAGTAAACACGAGCAGGCTGTTCCTTGCTGGCGTGAGCCTGGTGCGGCCCCGCGAGGGCTTGCAGGGAGGGATTGGCTCAGCCTGGAGCCAAAGCAGCCCCCGGTCCGGCTCGGGGTGGATCCTGGAGCTCGCCTGATGGAGAGGATGAGGGTGCTTTGTGAAAGAGTTGGTGACATTGCACTAGAATAAACCCCCTGTCCTGTCCTTCTCCATCAGGTGGAAACGATGTTTTCCTGGTTGCTGGTTTGGAAGGGGCTGTTTGGTGCTGGGTGCTGGGCTGCGGTGGCTTGCAAGGCTGCGGTCTGGCCCGCTGCAGCCCTGGGCATGGCCAGGCTGTGGGGCAGGAGCTCCCATTCCGTCCCATCCCATCCCATCCCATCCCATCCCGTCCCGTCTCGTCCCGTCCCATCCCGTCCCATCCTGTCCCGTCCCGTCCCATCCCATCCCATCCCATCCCATCCCGTCCCAGGATAATGCCAGGAGCAAGGAGGTGTCCTCAGCTATTAGCGTTGTGCAGAGGGGAACGCTCTGCGGGCCGGGGGCTCTCGGGCAGGGTGTGTGTCTCCGTGCCTCAGTTTCCCTGCTGGAGCAGGGCGCAGCCTCAGTTCCTGCCCCCGGCTGAGGAGGGTTTTGGGGAAAGGCTGAGCGTCGTCCTGGGCTCTCTGTTTTCAGCAGAGCCCCCGCGGTGCTGCAGCTCAGCGTGACTCCATTGCTTTCAGCAGGGCTCTTGTGATTTCAGCCACACTGGGCATTTTGGGGTGTGAGGAACCCCCAGAGCCCGGACCTCAGCCCACCCCACGCCTTCCTCTCCAGCGTCACCAGCCCAGCCCTCCCCATCAGAAGGAAAAGCTTTTGTGCATCCAGTAACATCTGCCACAGCAGCCTTAAAGCAACGTGCTTTTGCATGAGTTTGAGTCTTTCATTTGTATTCTTTTTCACTTTTGGCTTCTTTTTTTTTTTTTTGTCCTCATAATAATTATAAATATACTACATGCTTGTTTGAAGAGGTGATACATGGGTAAAAGAAAAAAAAAGGCACATTATTCACTAGAGAGGTAGGACTTTCATTTAACCAGATCTTAATACTCTTGCAAAAATCTGGTTTGATTAGGGTGATATATTTTTAATTTTTTTTCTTAAATTCCTTTTTGTTGGTGGGACAATCTTTAATTTTCTAAAGATAGCACAAACATCAGCTTTTCAGCCACCCGCCTGCCACCCGGGATGTTCCTTCTTGCGTGTGGACGTTTCACCCAAGCCCTTACCCAGCCCGAGCCGAATCCAGCGCGCCCGCGGGCCGCCCCGTGAGGACGCTGACCCTTCCCGAGCATCCGTCAGCATCGGAGGGGCCGAGCACCGCCGCCGGGTGGGACCCCAGGAGTGGAGTTCTGGGCCAAGGACCTTCATCTCCCCAGCACCCATGGGTGCAGGAAGCCCACGCCGACCCCCCCGAGCTTGCCGGCAGCTTCTCCGCGCTTTGGACCCGGCGTCCCCCCGGCCTCACTGCCCCGCAGCTCCGTGGGGAGGAGAGCCCAGCATTGCCCAGTATGGCCCAGCATCACCCGGCGTCACCGCTGGGCTCAGCTCCTGCTCGCAGAAAGGGCTGAAGATGGCGGGACCGTGGCTCCAGAGCTGATGCTGTCCCCATCAGTGACGAGCGTGCATGATCTGGTTTCAGTTGATACATATGTGCGTGTGTATACATGTATGTACTGTAGATATATACACTGTATAAATACCCTCACTCACATATACATATATTATAACCGTAGCAATTACAGACCTTTTTGTGGTTTTTTTTGTTTTAGGTCGATTCTCTTTTCCAATTTTTTTTTTCTTGCTTTTTTTTTTTGTTTTTTGCTTCATGTAAGCGAGTACATTGTATCTGAAGCCCTTTCCGAATTGGCAGATGCCAAATCTGGATCTTTATTCCTCGAGACAAAGGAACTGCATCTATTTTAAGATGCCTTTTTGTTTTGTGTTTTTGTTTGTTTTGAGCAGCAGGTGGTTTTGAGTAAAAATAGCTTTAGCAATTCCCAATACTTAGTGATGGATGCCTTGGCTATGGGATGCATAGCTAGAAAATAAAATACATTAAAATTTAGAATGACAAAAAGAGAAAAGATAAGGAAAAATATCTAAAGCATCAATAAAGTTAAAATCTATTTTTGTACAAATGTAATTTTATCCCTTACATATTCTTGGATATTTTCTTTCTGGATTGTTTTGTTTCTTCTACAGAGATTGTTATAAACTCTCTCTATTTTTTCTCTCTTTCTCTCTCTCTCTTTCTCTCTGTAAGTATTCAGCCACAGGGACAGGGATCTGGAGAAGAGGGAGAAACTTTTGACCGTGTTTTAAAGGCTTTATATGAAATCTCTTTTGAAATAATTTTTTTGAATGAACTTTTTATTTTTTCCCCCAGTTCCAAAATCTTTTTCGGGGGGGGAGGGAGGGGTGGGCTGGTCTGGGGGTGTCTTTCGTCACGTATATCCGGCGTTCCCGCAGGTCTGTTTTACTGTGAAATCACTACCGTATATTATTATTCACTTAAAAAAAAAAGAAAAAAAAAGAGAATTGCTGCTGGAAACGCCAGTATTTTGATGAACAATTGTATTAGAATTGTGAAAAAAAAAGAAAAAGAAAAAAAGAAAAAGAAAAAAGGAGAAAAAAAAGAAGAAAATATATGAGCATTTTAAAATATAACCCAGTCCAAGTCGTCTTTTGTTCCTCACCGGTGTGTCTTGAGTTATTCCTTCACGTCCCCCCATGGGGGGCTGTCCCCACTGCGGGGTCCCCGTCTCCCCGGAGGGTCCCCGCGGGGCCGTGTCGGAGTAAATCCCGCTGTGGCTGTAGGTGAGGAGCAGCGGCAGCACCGCGGGGGAACCCCAAGGCTCAGGAGATTGATTTCCTTCCCCTCAGGAATTTCCCTTGAATGAATTTCAGATCCCTTTGACGTCTCCAGCTGCACCCTGCCAGGGACACCACCACCCCCGGCGCGTCCCCCTCCTCCTCGCTGCGGGCCAAACACGGGACCAGTGGCTCTTGTACCGTGGGGATGCCCAACGTGGCCGGACCCCCGGAGCGATGTCCCTGCCCATCACCGTGGCCTTTCCCTGCGTGGGTGGCAGTGGGGTGACCGCGGCCACCCTGGGGCGCATCGCAGGGCTGCAGGCAGGGACGTCCCCGCGCCATCGCCGACCCAGGCAAAGCCCTCCCAGCCCTGCCCAGGGCTCTGGGCTTCGTAGGGGAGCACCGGACCCAGGGCCACATCCTGCGGGCACGGGGCTGCCACGGCTGGGCAGCACCCGCAGCCCAGTGATGGGGACATTCCGATGAGCTCCGGCAGATGTGTGAGGGCTGTTGGCCAGCCGATGTCCCTCCTTGGGGTCACCTTGATGCCTGCGGAGCGGGAGCATTGCCCCGGAGCAGCGACGGCGTGAACGGGAGCCGTTAGCACTGGCCTTCGCTTAACCTGGATTTGTTGCCAGGTACAAACAAGATTGAACTTGCTCTTGGGTTTACAGCGGAGATAAATCCTCCGCCGGCGGCTGCAGAGCCGGTCAAACAGAGGAGGAAAATGGGAGTTGCAATCTGGTTAGTGACGATCTGTGTGCTTCGAACAGGGCCACAATATTTTTTCATTTGGGAAGCCCCAGGAGGTGGCTCACGGAGGGCAGGGGAAGGGGCACGGGGGGTGATCTGCCACGGCAGCAGCCTGCTGCTCCCTAGCACCGGACCCCTGCCCGCTCCCACCGCCGGCCCCGCTTCGGGAGCCCCTGCGGAGCACTCACCCATCCGATGGCTCCTGTTGCAGAGGGTGGCTGTGCGTCTTGTTAAGCTCCAGGCAGCAGCCTGTGTTTAGAGAATAAATATTTACCTCCCTTCCTGAGGGTTTTTACCCCAGTCTCGTGGGGCAGCGCTCGCCGGGATGCTCTGCCTTGCACCACGGGCTGGCCGGGGTACTGCTGCCCGCTGGCTCCAAGAACCACGCTTTGCTTTGAAAATCAGCTTTGGTTCTATATTTAAAGATGCTAATAACAGAAGGAAAAGCAAAGCTAAACTGGCCACTGATTTCCATTATTATTTTTTTTCTTGCGGGTGGTTGCTGCTGTGTTTGCTGCTGCTCCCTTGGGAAGACGGGGGGCTTTCCCGGGCCCCCAAACCCGACTCTGGGGAAGGGCTCTTCTCCCCCTCCTCTGCTGCTGGCGAGGGAGGAGGAGCAGGTCTGCACCTTGGCCAGCTCGTTGCTGTTTCTCCAGCTTCTGCCAGGACCAAAGCGCCTGTTTTGACTCCCCTCCTGATTCCTTGATAAGAGAAGACGGTGGTAATGCGATTAAACGCTCCTCACGCGCAGCGTCTTGGGGCTTTTGTTGTGTCTTGGGGCTGGGCGTGCGCAGGATTTGCCCTTGCCCTGTGAGCAGCACGGGGACACGGAGCTCAGGGGCGGCACACACACAGGGGTCCAGAGCTCTCGTTTATCAGGAGCCTCCTAATACCAGATTTCATTAAACCCTGAGCTCTTGGAGGTGTGGGATCGGGGGGGACTTTGGCTTCCCCTGCGACACACCAGCCTGGTCCTCTGGGTGCATGGGGGGATGCGGAGTGGAAGACGCCGTGTTAGGGGGTGCAGAGAACGCCTGGGGTGCTCACTCTTGAAAATGCATCTTGCTTGGTGGCACCAGGCTGGCCACTTAATTTCTGCACGTCCCCAGTGCTGACAGAGATGGAGTGAGGTGTCAGCAGAGTGTTTTGAAATCCTTAAGAGCTGTGATCCCAGTCCTCTCCATGCCTTCGTTTTGCAGTGAGGAGGGGCTCTACAAATAAATACAGACAGCTGAGCTCTTTCGCTGGTAATTTGTCACTTCATAATTGCCAAAGAAAAGCAGGTTGGTTTTCTCCTCTTGACCTCTCTCAAGCAGCCTTTTCACCCCAGCTGGCCCCTGGGCCAGGGTCGGGGTCCTGCCGTGCCCCCGCGGGGCTGTAAAGGGCACCTTGGCCTTCAGCATCGCGTTTCCCAAGTGACATCTCCACAGTTCTCCCCACGCCATTACCAAACCGTACGGACCCCCACCCCGGGTGCGCCCCAGGGTGCCTCGGCCACCTCACCCTTGCGTGGGTGAAGATGGGACCAGATGGGAGCACCGGGAGAGCAGCTCGGAGGCAGTGGTACAGGATCGGTCCCTGGCACCAACCAAATGCGGAGCTCCGAGCACCTGAGGACGCAGCTGGGGACCCTTCCTTGGCCCTGTGCTCCCCTCTCCATCCCCGGCTCCCCAGGGCTGGGGGCGGGGAGCTGAGATCCAGGCGTTTCCTTGCTGGCAGCTGGGGACCCCGGGGTGGTTCGTCTGCTGGGAGGGAGCCTGGGGGGCTCTAGGGGCAGGGCGGGAGGCTGAGAGAGAGCGAAGGCTGCGGGTCAGCAGCTCCCAGGAGCGGGGCTGGGCCCCCCCCGGGGAGGGGGACAGTGCCTGGGGCAGCCCTCGGGGTCCGGCGTGCCCCGGCCGAGCGAAGAGCAAAGTGCTGCTGCCACCTCCCGACGGAGCCAGCCCGGCCCGGGTCCCCCTGCCCACACCCGGGTCCCCCTGCCCGGGGATCCTCCTGCCCCGGTCCGCTTCTTCTGCCCGGGGATCCCGCTGCCCCCGCCCGGGGATCCCCCTGCCCGGGGATCCCCCTGCCCGGGGATTCCCCCCACCCGAAGCTCCCGCTCCCCCTGCCCCCGGGGATCCCCCTGCCCGGGTCGCTGCTTCTGCCCAGGGATCCCGCTCCCCCTGCCCGGGTCCCTCTTTCCCCCCCGGGGCTCCCTCTCCCCCTTCCTTGCAGTATGACCAAGGGTCAGCAAAATGCTTCAAGTAAAGCATTGCCGAAACCGAGCACCTTTCCTTTCCAACGAGCCTGAGATCCCAAGGCACAGGCGAGAAACACTAGCCACAAAAAATTTTTGCATCTCTCTCCCGTACAACACTGGCAGTGAAACCTTGTTTGGCTTCATAGACAAGATTTTCCACACCGTGCTCCAGCGCAGCTCCATTTCGCTAAGCCCACATCTTGTTTTTCTACTGACAAAGTGAGGTATGATTCTTGGCTGGGTGATTTTCTGCTGTGGAAGACTAAATGAAAAGATGCTTTTAATGCTCATTCACTCAACACTCAGCCCAAAACCCAGGGGGAGGGTCAGATGGAAACTCGCTAAAGTTATCAGACAGGCTTTCTGCTGTGTTTCTTTTATGCTGGGTATTCGGCTGGAGAAAATTAAATGAAGACGCAAGTGTTCGCCAGGATACTGTTAAAGGTAGACCGGCCTGATGAGTAAAACAGCCAAGCCACTTAATTCATTTTCTGATAAAAAGCTTGTGTTTGAGTCATTGTGATTCCTGAGGACACAGCTCTTGGTGTTCATTTCGTCTGGGCGTTTTAATTTAGAAGATAAAAGCGCCCTACCTTGTCGTAAGAGCAGCCACTTGGCCGGGGTAGGGGCTACCTCGTGTGAGTTCACCGCAGAGCTGGAGCGAGCGGGGCACGGAGGTGAGAGGAGGGAAGGGGAATCTCCTGGCTCGAGGTCGGCCGGCGGTGAGGAGCGGAGCGAGGAGGGTGCTCCCACCCAGCCCAGCCCAGCCCACCCACCGCAGCCTCCCACCACCCGCCTGCTGGAGGCTGGAGCTCGTTGCTGGGGCTCCCGGCCCCTATCTGCCTGCTCCGAGGGCTGCTTTCCACGCGTCCTGGTTGGGGTGGGAAAGGAGCAGGGGCATGGCACTGGGGGGTAGCAAGGCCCTAAGGGCACCGTGCCATCAGGAGGGGCTGGCAGAGCCGGAGGGCTTCGTCTCATGGTGGGGAGGGTGGTCTCCAACGTCCTATGGAGCCTGGGAGGGGGGGTTACGCTGGAGGACGCAGACAGAGGAAACCTTTGCCTCTGCAGCATCCCACCAGCCCAGCGGGAGGGAAGAGCCTCTCCTCATCCCCGCGCTGGCAATCAGAGGGACTCTGACCGAGACGTGCCACGGGACGAGCGGAGGGGGATGGCACTGCCCCCACACCCTGGGTCTCTCGACCCCCCGATCAGCCACTAGCCAGGGCTCATCATCCCTGCCCCATCCCTTCCCCATCTCTGCCCCATCTCTGTTCCATGCTTGCCACATCCCTGCCCAGTCCCTGCCCCATCTCTGCTCTATCCCTGCTCCATCCCTGCCCCATCCCTGACCAATTTCTGCCCCATCTCTGTTCCATGCTTGCCACATCCCTGCCCAGTACCTGCCCTGTCCCTGCTCCACCCCTGCCCCATCCCTGCCCCATCTATGCCTGGTCCCTGCTCCATCCCTGCCAAGTACCTGCCCCATTTCTGCTCCATGCCTGCCCAATCTCTGCCCCATCTCTGCTCCATGCCTGCCCCATTCCCTCTCCATCCCTGCCCATCTCTGCCCCATCTCCGCTCCATGCCTGCCCCATTCCCGCTCCATCCCTGCCCAGCCCCTGCCCCATCCCTGCCCACACACTGCCGGTGAGCGAGGAGGCTGAGCGGAGCCAGGTTGGGAGGGCTGCTCCTGTGTGTCCAAGGCCATCAACATCTGCCTCCCCTCCCAGCTCGCTGCCTGAGCAGACACATCAGGACGTGGGCTCCTGAGCGATCCGAAGACATTACCTAATCCTCTGAAACCGGATCCTCCCGTCAGACTCCGGCTGGATGAGAAAAACTTGCTCTGGCCTGTCTGTTCCTGCTCCAAAAATGTTTCCCTCCTTATGGCAAAGAACATGCTGTGCACCATTTCCTGCTATCTGGAGGGTGGAGATGGGTCCCCAAAGACCCCATAGATTAACCCCTGCCTGGAAAGATCCGGTCTTCATGTGCAGATAAATCTCCTCGTTTCTTTTTAGGGGACCACTGTCTCTGCCATCTTTCTGTGCTGGAAATTCCCACTTCTTCTGCCCCAAGCTCTCTGCCTTGCCCCTTGGAAGAGGCTCGTTGACAGAAGGTTCCTTCAAGCACATCAGAAGGGCTCCCCACACGTTTCAGGCTCTGCGTTACGTAGCCAGTGCAGCTCAGCTCTGACCTTACACAGCACTGTGTCCCCAGGCACAAACCAGGCTCTTCTGGTGACAGTGGAGGGACTAGTGCTGAGTTGTGGTGGGGAGCAAGGGGTGAGCCACATGAAACATCCCCCACGTGGAGAGCCATTTGCACCATCCAGCTAGCTGTGGATTCACCAGTGTCTAATATGGGATGCTCTCACACAAGAAAAATTTGTAGTGGTGTAAGTGAGAGGGTGAAATAGGGCCAGCCGTCCAGTGCTTCCCCTGGTGTGTGTCCCTCCCATGTCACTTGGTCCCTGCGGACACTGTGGCAGCAGAAGGGCTGGGTGGGATTTAGGAAGACACCCCCCCCCCCCCCGCCCCGGATGGCTTGGTGGGGTTCACGCAGCCTCCTCGCTGGGTGCTGCAGGCTCTCGGAGCAGCTCAGCCTGCTGACAAGCAGGAGGAAGGCCAGCAGGAGAGACAATTTGTGGCCAGCTATTTGCTGTTGTCACTCCAACCATTTTACCTTAAGAGGCAATAAAGATGAAAGCCAATAATAAGCAGCCAGCCATCATTTGGGGGGGAAAGGCTATAATTTACTCTGCCAGGGCTGCAGGGAGTCCATCTGAGGCTGCTGTTATTGACAGGAAGTCTATACGGTTTGTTTCTTACAGTACTTACGTGCGCTCAGAGCAGTTGAGGGTGACATTTTTAAAATCTAAAAATATACAGCTGGTAGCAAACTTCCAGCAGCACGGAAGGGAGGAGGAGGAGGATTTATGCCCAGAACATATTGTACTTTAAGAAAAGTAGGTTTGTAGAGAAGGTTTTCAAGGGCTCATGATGGGGGGAGCAGTCCCTGGGCTGCTGCTGGCTACGGTGTGACTGGGGCTGTTGGATTTCGACCGCTGGTGTTTGCTGAGGGACCTCATCCAGGGTGAGACTGTCTTATCTTCATGGGGATGTAAATCAGGAACAACACTGTTGACGTCAGGGAAGTTGCAGACAGATCAAACAAAGGAACCAGGTGCTTTTGTGCAGCCCCGGGTTGCAACCACTAAACCACGCCGTGCCTCTGCGGAGAGCCCTGGGTGGGCTTGCTGTGCTGCTGAGGACAGGCAGATCCTCCAGGCAGATGCCACCACCGCGTGTGAGCAGAGCACGCAGCTAATCCCGCTCCGTGGCTCTCGCCGGCCGCAGTTCCGGAGCGTTTGCTGGACCAGGTGAGCCTGTGGCTGAGGGCAAAGCCAGCTCTGGTGGGAGCAGAGCCCTCGGAACCAGAGGACAGGGCTACCATACTGTCTCTGTGTCATACCAGTAAACACAGTAGAAATGAGGTTTTTAACGTCAAAGGAAGATGATTTGGATTCTCATTTTCTCCTGCTCAAAATAAGCAGTGACCTTGCTGATGGCAACAATTTCCCTGGGAGTATGAGGGCTTGATCCTGTGAATCTGGGGAACACGATGGGTAAGACCTGCTGTAGCCTTTTTCACAGGGACCATCAAGTCCTTCCTTCTCTTCAAGCCATCATCTTGTGGGAGAGGGAGGAGGTGGTTTCAGGAAACGCAACGAATGACTAATCTCTCTCCTGCCTCTGCCAAGGGAGAACAACCAGCCACACGAGCATCCCTGCTGTTTGCGAGAGCTCTGCGGTGTCAGCGGGGTTATGATTTATGGCAATCAATCCATCATGCCAATTTACAGCAGCAGATCTATGTGAGATTTCACACACAAAGATTGGCTTGTTCTACGGCCTCGCTCCTGCCAAGATTGTCTCTGGACCTCCTGACCTTCCCGGGGGGCTTTGCCATGCCTCTGCCATGGCCACGTGGGGACGTGCCGTCCGTACCCCGTTCCTACCCACAATACCCACTTTCACCTCTTTTTCTCTCCTCTTTTTCTCCATCTTTGAAGTCCTTTGTCACAGCCAGAGTTTTTCAGGTCAGCGGAAAGAGGACAACGAGATGGGAGGGGAGACCTTCACTTCTGCCCTGCAGCACTGGGCAGAAATTGTGGGCTCTCCCTCCTAGCAAGAGTTGGAGCTGCGTGTTACTTTATTAAGAATGTGATTTTCTGCCCTGTGAAATGTCTATCTTCACTATTCAAAACACTTTCCTGCTTGCCAGCTGTTGCCATTTGGGCCCTTTTCCATCTTGCTGGTAGTTTGCTTGTTTTTTTCTGCTGCTCCTGGATGTCCCTGTGTCCACTGGTCTGTGGCGTCTGCCACTGGTTTCCAGGACCCTGGGATCTCCCAGTCATCCGGGAAACTGTTTTCCTCTGGAAGGCAATGGGGGCTGCTGATCTGTTTTGCAGTAGGAGGCTTGAAAGCTCCAACTAAAATACAATCCTGAAGGGTCAGAAAGCATACGGCAAATTAAAGGCACGAGCGTGCGGGAACGAGCCTGTAAACCCCGTGATCCTGTGACAGCAGAAGAGAGTGGGGGTCTTGCAGTCACCTGGGGATTGCAATTATGTTTTCTCTCTGATTATCTGGGAATGGGCGCCCTGGAAACCCTTTTTCCCATTGTAATACGTGGTGACAGCGAGAGAAAGCGTTGCAGCCTCTGTTGAAGCCCGAACCCGCTCCCAGTGGGTCGGTCAGCCCCGACTCTTGTGCCGTGATGAATGGAACGCTGGGACGTGATGCCTGTAACAGCCAAATCACTTACCTTGAAAATGCAAACCTTATGGAAAGCAAATCAATAATTTCTGGAGCCTGGGTTTTGCTGACACACGGCCCGAGCCCGCAGGAAATAAACCCTTTGTTAATCTTTCTCGAGAGGCACGCAGTCTCCTATAAAAAGCTTCTGAAGTAAGTAACTAATTACAGCCTGCACGAGGCTCCAGTCTGTCACCCCTGACAGCTCGGCGGGAGAAGGGGCTGCGGCGCTGCTGGCCAGGATGATGGACGAGTGTGCACGAGCTCTTGGCTTCGCTCTGAAAGAGGAAGAATTAATGGGCAAATAAATTACAAATCAATTATTAAACCTGAGCAGTGTGCAGGGGCCCTGTTCAGACCGAGTATCAAATATACATTTCTAATTAACTCAACCGCTCTTGTCTAATGTGCACTGGATGCTACCTACTGCTAGAAATATGAATTTTTGTCACACGCTCCAAGTAGACTCTTTTATTTCTCTCTTCTTGCCTACCAGGATGGTTCAGGCCACAGGTCCTTAAGCAGCGCTTTTTCTGTGCAGACAGTGCCGAGAGAGCCCCATCTTCACGCTGAGACTCTGGAGAGCCCTGGGCAAGCTGCGTGAGCTGCACCACGGTGGGGAGTGAGTCCGACATGTCCTAAGAGCTCAGTGTGCCGTGGGGTCTCGTTTGCTTTCCCCCAAGCCCCACATCCCTGATTAAGAGGGAAACCATGGTTCTTTCCTCCCTTCCCTGCTTGCTCGGGACTGTCTGTTGGCACCCGGAGCTGTTGCCACGAGAATAACCGCTGCCTGATACCTGCCCGCAGTGTCTAGACAGATCCCGGGCCAGGAGTTCTTCCTGGAGCACTGAAAAAATCAAAAAGCTTGGCAGATGGAAGGCTGCACTTGCACACCTACCTCTGCTCTGCTCGGCTGAATCGTGTCCCTCAGGTCTCAGCACGCTTCCAGACTGAGCACCGCTGCTCCGGGGTGAGGGGGGTGCGAAGCCCCTCGGGGAACTGGCTGCCACTGGGGCGCGGATGGAGGGTGGCTTTACAGGGTTTGGGATGGAACAAGCGCCGGAGCCACTGCAGTGCCAGGCCCCTTGAAGCAGCTAAACCTTGGAGCTATTCACGCTCCGTACCACGGCAATATTTCTGCCGCTCTCTAATCAATTATAATTTTTAGACAAGCTCCCATATGGTGCCTTTATAAATCACTCTCTCCAGTTATCAAGCCTGTCTTATTTGCCTGACATGAGCTATAAGGAGGGTGGTTTTTAGGCTAATGTTGACTCAAGCGCACAGAATGGGATTTATTTATAGAGTTTTATAAAAGTGTTTTAAAAGTCAAAATCCGGGTCCTAAGGAGCTAAACAAAAGGCTGAAGGCTCGTTCTGCAGCCCCTGCCTGAGCTTCGCCATGGTAAGCCCTGGCTCAGAGAGCTGGCCCGTAAATACGTGTCCTCTGTCACAGCCCAGGGAGGTCGGTGGGGTTCAGGGGCAGACCCTGCTCAAGGGACTTTGGTGGGGGTACCCACTGCCGGAGCAGCTCTCCAGCACGGTGCTCAGCCCACGGGGCAGAGAGACCCTGGGGACAGACAGGGCTCTTGGGCAGTGACCTGAAGGTTGGGGACCTGGCGGAAGAGTTCTGCAGAGAGCCAGGACAAAGGGAGAAAATGGAGTAAAGCGAGGGGCCCTTCGCGTCCTCGTTCAAGTAGAAAACAGCGCCAGGTCTTTGGAGCACTGAGCTGCTCTGATCCTAACCACAGAGGAGAAAACCAGGAGTATGGCAAAGCCATGTGTCCTTGTCACGGGCAAGACAGCACCCGACAGTCCGGAGAAGATCTGGGTGCTGGGATTTATCCAGCAGCGAGACCCGGGCTCTTCCCGGCTCGGTTCCCTCACGCTGACTCACTTGCTCCCCCCAGTGCTCCTGAGCATCCCCGGCGCCCGCCTCCACGCATCTCCCCCATCCCCAGGACCTTACCCCAATCCCAGGATGTTTCCTCTGACCATGAGGAAATTCCTTTCTTTCCAGGCCCCCAACTTCTCTGCAGAAACACTTCCTCAGTTCGGGAACCCTTCTTTCCAGCCTCATCTTCTTTCCAGAAGTGGAAGTCCTCATTTTTCTTGATCTAAACAGTCTTTGTGTAGGAGCACGAGGTGTGATCAGCCTCTGGCTCAGTGGTTCTGTCTCTTGTCTCTTTATTAGTTGGAGAATTCAGGTATTCCACTTTCTTTTATCATAACTGACAGCCAGCCTGCACTGGTCGCAGACAGTGTGTAGCAGGCTTCTTGTTGAGAGCTCAGAAGTTTGGTTTTACCACTCACCTCCCGTAGATACACATCCAGTTACCTCCCACCTGTAAGATTTCACCATTTAAACTGTGCTTTTCTGCCGACAACAGCTCTGAACTACACTAATGCTCGCTACACTGCTGAGAGGCCAAATATTTTGGTGCTTGGTGCTGCAGAGTTCAGCCACTCTCCCACTGAGCTGTGGTTCTAGCACCTCTAATGCCAGGAGTGTGTGTGTGTCTGTGTGTGTGTGTGTGTGTGTGTCTGTGTGTGTGTGTGTGTGTGTGTCTGTGTGTGTGTGTCTGTGTGTGTCTGTCTGTCTGTGTCTGTGTGTCTGTGTCTGTCTGTGTCTGTGTGTGTGCGTGTGTGTGTGGGGGGGGGGGGGGGGGAGCTATTTCCACTCAGCACTGACACTGGTGAATAAACATTTTTCCTTTTCCCGTGGGAAAAATTCAACCTGAAAGGAAAATCCAGCGTATCAGCTTGGTGTCACAAGGGAAGGGAACCTCCCTGGGCCTGTTGGGCTTACAAGATTTGCATGATCCGAAGAGGATAAGAGTATGAAAACCAGTGTTAGGAACCAGAATAAGAAGCCGGTGCTATGGACAGGTTTCTCAGGAAGTCTCGGGAAGCCGTGATTGACCAGCTTTGCTTCCTAGAGTGAACAAGTCAGAGCTTGCACCCGTTGGAAAGCGGTTCTGGGGAGGACTGGAGGAAGCCTGTGGCTTGCTAACAAGACAGTAAATTTATGCGAGAAAGCAAAGCTTTTCACCCTGGGACGTTTGGTTCCCAACGGGTTTATCGAGATCTGCGAAGACAAAAGGACTCCGTTAACTCCTGCGTTCTGCTCCGGCATCGCACGGCACAGACCAGCTGCGATGAAGCTGTAGCTTGCAAAGCGCTGGGGATTGCGGGGGGGGGGTGTGGGGTCTCAGCCTGCGCCCGTGGGTGAGCCCCCGGGGTTTCGCCTCTGCTGCCGGGGCCAGGGCCGGGGGCGGCGGCTCCCAGGTCCCTCCCGCGGGCAGGAACCGGCGGTGCCGTTGCCGCACCCCGTCGCGCCCACCAGGTGGCGCCATAGCACCGCGCATCCACGGCCGCCGCGCCCTCCCATTGGCTGCGCCGCCGCGTTGCCTTGGCAACGCGCTGGCAACTGGTCCTGCCCCCCCTCCCATCCCTGCCTCCCCTCCCATCCCTGCACCCCTCCCCATCTCTCGGGTCTCCCACAAACCCTCTGCCTTTCCCCTTCTCTGCCCGCTGCCCCGGGGGATCGGCGCGGCGAGGGGGGCACCCACGCGTGTCTGCGCAAAAGAGGGCCCTGAGCAGGGGCACAGCGGGAGGGAACCGCGGAGAAACCGCTGCCACAGCCGGGTCGGGCGGGAACACGGGGAGCGTCGTGCCAGGCCGAACGCTTTGCTAACGCTCTGAGTCTCCCAGACCTGAACACCAGACAAGTCCTCTCTTTCTTCCCTTCTCTCTCTGCCCCTTATTCTTTGTTTTTTCAGTAGTTTAGCTCCCAGGCTGCTGTGCTGGTGGGTGTTGCTCGGTGTGTGGCCTGAGATGCTCATCTCGAGGGTCAGTCACGCTGGATTCTCCGGGGAAGAACACAGGGGCTTTTGAATCTGGACAGTGATGCAGACAGGCAGGCCATGGTGTGGAGCTGGGCAGTGGCCTGAGACAGTAACATCTGGTTGGTCTAGGCTAAGAAGCACAAGTGCAGACTATCTAGAAACTCAAGACGATCTTTCAGAGGCCAAATTTCCTTTTCTTAGGCCAGCTCCTCCAGCCAGGTCTCATTCTTGCCCTGGGTGGAGCTGGATTGCTGTTCCACTGGGAATGGTAAACTGTGTGCTGAGGGTAGGGCAGGCCCTTCAAGCACTGGCTGTGGGATGAAGCACAAGCCCTGCCAGGCCTTGGCTCTGTACAAATGAGATGTGTTCCATGCAGATTACATTTAACCCTTTTTGTGCCTGCACAGAGGAGGCACAAAATAACAATCTGACACAATTTAACAAGCCTTCAGCCTGCTACCTGGTCTGAGCAGGGAGATGGGATGCATTGTTTCATAAATCTTTCTAAATCAGCTCAGCAACAGACCCGGAGGGCTGCAGCTACAGTGCCTCTCTCCTCTCCAGCAAGGGCAGAACATCTGGAATGGGTTTGGATGAGCTGTATTTGCACTCCCAACAGAGGGCTGGAAACCACCCACTCACTATTAGGAGTTTGATGCTCTGAAGACACTGGACATGACTTAATTTTGAGGTCTTTAAGTTGATTCAGAGATGAGTTTGACCCAGACTCTCAACAATTCTTGGCTGGCTGCATCCCTTCCCACCCCCTCATGCTACTAGTTCTCAGGACTCTCTAGTCCGTAGGAAGTCCTGGATTCATTTCTGGTAAGCTGTACCTGCCTGGCTCCCTAACAACTCTGCCAGGCCCACTGGTCAAGCAGCATCATTGTGGCCATCTCCTGGGGCTGCAGCATCCTGCGTGCTGCAGGGGAATGACGCTGAGACCGCTGCTGCTTCCTTTGCTCTGTCAGCTCAAAGGGAAGGTTTTTCCTGCAGCACAGGACCACACTCGCTTTCTTATAGCTGCTACAAAACTGCAGGAAGGCACTGCAGTTGTGATTTCTGTGCTGGGTGGGGGGAGAGGGAAGACAGGTCTGGCTACCACAGCCGGTGCTCCCTGCCCTCCCCTCCTCAGCTTAGAGCTCGCTCCTCGCCACCTCCTCCTGTGGGCCCTGTGGCTTCTCCTCCCATGGCAGGGCAGGCAGAGGCACCAGGTGGGGTTAGCACAGCCTTCCCCTCTGACGGGGTTTGTCCCTGACCCCCTGGCACCACAGCTTTTCTGGTCCCAGCACAGCAGGGCTTGTGCAGGGAGAAACAGGATTTTCAGCAGGGTGTGACTCCTTCTTCCCTTTCCCCAAGGACAGGGAGCTCGGTAGAGAGAGGGCAGGGCTGCAGGCACCTCCTCTGGAGTTTGTGTTTCCCTCCTCCAAGCCAGCTCAGTAAATTACAGCTGTAATGGAAACCATGCCTAGGCTGTGCTTGCCTGAACTGTGGAGCGAGCATTTCTGCTCGTAGTGAGTCTGTTTGCAGGGACAGAGGAGCTCCTCCAGTGTCAGCGTGCAGGGCTCTGTGTCTGACAGGCCGTTTGGCACTCCAGCACAGTCACTAAGTTTTACCCTCAATCACACGTGAGGGTCAGTGGTGCTTGGATGCCTGCAGCACTTGGAGGCCTTTAAAAATTGATGCAAATACCTGGTGTGAGGCTGTCTAGATGCAAATTCACCTCCCAAGCCCAAGGTCTATGGGTGGGTGGAATTACCTCCACAAAGCCATTGGCAACCCATAGAAAGGGTGATTTATCAGAGTCCTGAAAGTGCTCCGAGCTCAGGAAGGGGCTGGTGAAGGCTCTGTTGGGAGTCACCACTTCAATCCAGGGTGACAGGCAGGTGAGGAGCCTGGTCTGAGTTGTTGGTCTGCGAGAATTCCTACCTGGCTCTGGGATTTCCCTGAATCACAGAATGGTAGGGGTTGGAAGGGACCTCTGTGGGTCATCTAGTCCAACCCCCCAGCCAAAGCAGGGTCACCTACAGCAGGTAGGAGTGTGGAGAATGGGGAGGCTGACTGTGTCCAGGGCATATGTTGATGCTCACCACCCTTTGCTCAGCTCAGGACCTTCATGGAGTTCCCAGCCTTGACTGTGGGGTGATGGAGAGGATGGGGCAGCTCACAGCAGGATTGGGATGGGATGGGATGGGTTGGGATGGGATGGGATGGGATGGGATGGGATGGGAGAGCATTGCCCAGTGTCAGGCCCACAGACAGCAAGATCACCGTGTCCCAGCAGCCGAGGAGCTGTCAGGATGCTCTGTACGAAGGCTGCGGCTTTCACCGCTCCCCTCCTTTGGCCAGGGAGCTCTTGCTGCCACGTGGCCTTTTCCACTACAGCACTCTCCTCTCCGCCTTGCTTTGCTTCTTGCTTTTTTTCTTTTTTTCCTCAGGAAACATCTGGAAGCTGAGTGAGAAACATTAAAAGGGGGGGGGGGGGGGGGGAAGAAAAGAAAAGGAAAAAAAGTGAGGGGGAGGGGATCTTGGGAACACCATATGATTTCACTTTCCTAAGACAACTGCAATTATGCCTTTGAGGCTTTACCAGTCACTGTAGATTCAAACCATGTTGGATGATGTAAGTGGGAAAATATGAAGGGCCTACTGGCTGCTTAAAAAAATAAAAAGAGATCAGTTTCTGGCATTTTATTTAACATTATGAATCAGAACAAGGGCGCCGTCCAGATGGGCTTTTTTCTTTATTGCTTTCCTAGTCTTGGTTGTGTCTCACTGATCCCTTGGGAGAGGGAGAACTGCCTCCTGTATCTGTCCAAACGAACCTCTTCTGGTCTGCAAGTCTGCTGCTGCCACCAGCCCCGACATCCCTCCGGGCAGAGCTGGGCTGGATTGCTCACAGCCCGGACACGTTCTGGGCTGGGCTCTGCTTGCGTGCGCTGAAAAGGGACTCTTTGCTTTCTGGAAGCCCAGCTGGTGAACGGGGTAAGCAGGTCCCAGGTAAACAACCATGAGGACTCCAAACTGGGAGGTGTGGTAGATACACCAGAAGGCTGTGCTGCCATTCAGCGTGACCTGGATAGGCTGGAAAGCTGGGCAGAGAGGAACCTGATGAGGTTCAACAAGGGCAAGTGCAGGGTCCTGCACCTGGGGAGGAACAACCTCATGCACCAGTACAGGCTTGGGGTGGACCTGCTGGAGAGCAGCTCTGCGGAGAGGGACCTGGGTGTCCTGGTGGATGACAGGTTAACCATGAGCCAGCAGTGTGCCCTGGCTGCCAAGAAAGCCAATGGGATCCTGGGGTGCATCAAGAAGAGTGTGGCCAGCAGGACGAGGGAGGTTCTTCTTCCCCTCTACACTGCCCTGGTGAGGCCTCATCTGGAGTACTGTGTCCAGTTCTGGGCTCCCCAGTTCAAGAAGGATGAAGAGCTACTGGAGAGAGTCCAGCGGAGGGCTACAAGGATGGTGAGGGGACTGGAGCATCTCCCCTACGAGGAGAGGTTGAGGGAACTGGGCTTGTTCAGCCTGGAGAAGAGAAGGCTGAGAGGGGACCTAATAAATGCCTACAAATATCTGAAGGGTGGGTGTCAGGAGGATGGGGCCAAGCTCTTTTCAGTGGTGCCCAGTGACAGGACAAGGGGCAATGGGCACAAACTGAGGCACAGGAAGTTCCGTCTGAACATGAGGAGGAACTTCTTCCCTCTGAGGGTGACGGAGCACTGGAACAGGCTGCCCAGGGAGGTTGTGGAGTGTCCTTCTCTGGAGATATTCAAGACCTGCCTGGACAAGATCCTGTGCAGCCTACTGTAGCTGACCCTGCTTCGGCAGGGGGGTTGGACTAGATGACCCACAGAGGTCCCTTCCAACCCCTACTATTCTGTGATTCTGTGATTCTGTGATTCTGTGACTCCTGTTTTCAGGCAACTTCCAGCTACCCTTGCCTATTCGACACTGGCTCCTGGGCCAGTTTGGGGAGGTTTGGATGTGGTGTCTCTGTGCAGAGCCTGGAGCCCAGCACCGGGACAGAGCGACTTGAAAGGATAAAGATGTTGCTGTCAGATTTAATGGACTTTCCATTGGAGAAAGCAGGAGGCTGCAGGAGAGCTGGGCTTTCCGCTGACAGGGGTTAAACTGTCATAAAATAGGCTCGGGAATAATGGAAACATTTCCACATACCCACATTCCCCCCCCCCCCCCATTCCCAAGGGAAGAAATCGGGTGTGCAAATGGGGAGGGGAAATTCTGTGCCAAAAGAAGCTGCCCAGAGCCATCCCTGCTGATGCTGGGGAGGAGCCAGCGACTGAGCAGAGGTATCAGAAAAATATGCAAGTCGCTGTGAATAAAGAAGCAATTTGGCTTTCACTTGTTTTCCTTTTTTTTTTTTTAATGAACAGCTCCAGACCACAGCGTGTCTGATTAAGCAGCTGACGTGAGGACGTGTCAGGGACTCGCTTCCGTTAACAAAACTTGTGTGACTCTGGGTCTTCTGGAGCGGTGGCTTTGGGGAGAGCCAGCGCCGGGCATCGCTCGCAGGGCAGGACTGGGGCACTCACCCTGGTGCAAGGTGCCCGTCAGCCTCCGGGACGGTGCTGGGGTCCCTTCGCCCTGCGGGGCAGGGGATGGTGCTGGGGAAGGGGCGCGACTCAGGTGGACCCCTCTGCCTTTAACACCGAGGAGGACACAAGCACTGCTGGAGCTTCGATGTAAAAGTCTCTTTTTAAAGGAGGGGGGGTTGTGTGTGTGTTTGCTCATTAAACACGATGGCAAAGGAGATTCTCCAGCAGTTTTGGCTGAAAAAAAGGTTTATTTCCTAATCTTTTGGCTGCTGAAACTCAGAAAATGTTGGTGGTCAGCTGGAATTTCTCAGCTCACCGTCGCTGAATACACAGACCCTGATTATTCCAGTACAAACCCAGGACTGTTTGAAGGAAAACATCCAGTGAAAAATCTCGGGCTTCACCAGTTTGTTAGCAGAAGTAAAAAACCCCTAAAATCAAATGCAGGGAAAGCCCTGCCCTGCCTGGATGGAAACACCAATGTGAGCAAACTCCTGGTCACACGAGCAGGACAGAGTGTGGCCTTGTGGGCACAGAACAGGGCAGTGGGTGGCTGTGGTGGCCCCAAAAATGGTCCCTGGCATCCCCATGTCCCACTCAGACCTAACCCAGGCTGCTGAAGCTGCATGGCTGGGGTTTTTGGGGGAGCCCCAAGCAGGGCAGGGGTGATGGGGGATGCCCCACAGCCTCTCTTTACCACAGATCTCCCATGCCAGAGCGCTGCATGGTGCACGGTGGTGAAACACCCCTGCCTGCACTGCCTTCCCTTCTCCTTCCCATCACTGAAAGGATGGAAAAATTCATCCCACTCGAGTAAAAACTTCCCACAGATCTGCCTTGTCTGAAATTTGCCTGATGCCTGCCTGTCCTGCCCGGGGACCCCCACCCTGCGGTGCCTGAGGGGGTCCTCGCCTGCCCGGCACTCCCCCCTCAGTGCCTGCCCATGGCTGGAGTCAGCAGCAGCCCATCAGCTCCTGTACAGGAAGGTTTTGCCGGGGATTATCCCTCCTGGGGTTTTCCTGGCATCTCTCCACCAGCTTGTAACCTTCTTTTGCTTTGCAGTTGAAACCAGCGCAGAGATCTTGGCAGAGCTTCAGCTGTACGGAGGGAATTCAGGGTAAATCCAAGGACTTCATAAAACCCAGGGATCGAAGGGAGTCCTGGGGGCCACAGCCCAGCCGTGGAGAGGTAGCCCATCTCCCCAGCTCCGTCCTCAAAATTCCTGGCCATCCAACCCAGAGGCCAGTTCTTTCATGCCTTGCTGCTGCCCTGAGCACAGGGGGGGATGGCAGCCCCCCGAGGGACCGCGCGCTGCGGGGTCTGCTCCTTCCTGCGGGCCCTGGGCATCCCTAGGGACGGCGCTGGGCTGTGAGTGGGTTTTCCTTGAGGCCAGGAGGGCTGATGGCAGACATCACCCTGCCCTTGCCAGCACAGCCACAGCCACACGCATCTCGATCGTGCGCTGCCAGGGCGCTCCCATAAAGAGCTTACGGTGTAAGTGGACAGGAGGAAGGAAGTGTCAGTATCTTAGGGTTTTTGAACAGAGAATGAAAGTGGAAGAATTAAATGACTTGCCCAAGGTCAGTCAGGGAAATTGTCAGCCATCCTGGGACAGGGGACAGATCTTCTGAGCTTCTTGGTGCTCAAGACGTGCCCCAGGCTGCAGGGCACATCCCTGGCACTGGGAGTAGCGGGGGCTCGGGGCTGGGCTCCTCTCGCCCCGTGGCAATGGCCACGCTGTAAACTGGGCTGAGATTTGCTCTCTGGCCATGTGGACAAGTGGCACAGTGTGACTTGGCCCCGGAGAACGGAGCTCTCCCCAGCCCCGGTGCAGCCTCCACACAGCCTGGGCCCCGGTGCCATCTCGGGGAGCGTGACTTGTGCCAGGGGCTGTGCAGGAGCGTTTCAGCCTGTCCTCTGGTCCTATTTGACTGCAGCAGGTAAAGCAACCTGGACCCCCTGGTCCCTGCTTCCTGCAGCCTCCCTCGACACCAGAGCCCTTGCTCCTGCCCGGCTCTGCCCAGCTCCTGCAGCTCTCGCAGCCGTGTCTCGCTGCGTGCCGGGGCTGCACGGGGTGTGAGGTGCCTCTGGGTGCAGTGAAAGGAGGTGATGATGGGCAGCACCCCAAGGTGGGACTTGACCTCTGGTTTCTGCCGTCTGTGCTTGCGGGGGATTTGGTGTCACCGTGACTCAGCTTCCAGCCTCAGATGCCTGCACCCACGCCGAGAGCTTCCTCCAGCTCGTGGGGGTGGCTCCGTGCCTGGGAAAGCTCCCGGCTTGATTAACAGCTTCCCAAGCCGATGCACATCAAGCTCTCGGGTTTGCCTCTGAGACTCATTTCCTAGTAAAACCTGGAGTACCCAAAGATAGGGGAGATCAAAGCAAAATGAACCCAACTGCGCTGCTCTGTGCAAGGATCAGCTTTAGCCTGATTTCCCCAGAGCTTAAAGACACTGCTTTCCAAGCTTCCCTACGCATCGTCCTCAGGGATTTGTCCTGCACGAGCGGGAGACTTTGTACAGCTCCCTGTTTACCAGAGGAAGAAGTATTTGCAGATTAAAGCTTCCCCAGATCTACCTGAATGAACTGCACGGGTGTACAAGATGGTGAGAGGGGTGGAGGTGGGGACCTCCCTCTGGGTGAAACCTTCCCGGCTTTTTGCAGCAATGGGATTTTATTTCACAGTCGCAAAGTGGAGAACCGCTGCCCGGAGGTGGAGGGAGGAGGAAAGCTCATCCTGTCCTCAACCCCTGCATAAAGGGAGGGAGACAGTGTACCCACAGCAGCCCCAGAGAAACCCCAGTACCTGTGTGTGCACGCTGGTGACCAGCTGGGAAGGAGCCTGTGGGCAACAAAACAGCAGCCTTTAAACTGCAGGCATTTAAAACATGCAGTGTTTCCTTCACCTGAACCTGAGCAAAGCCCGGAGAGGCTGAACGGTCCCTGCCCCGGACCCGGGCAATCCTTCTGCTCTAAGCATGGTCCTGTGGGCGTGCGGACGTTGGTCCAGGCACGGGCTGAATCCTTGCTCTGAGTTCTCCTACCACTGAGGTGCAGCTCAAAAGGCCGAGGGGAACCCACTGGAGTCAAGCCTCAGACAGGTTCCTGCGGAAGCTTCCAAGCTGCATCTATGTCTCACACCTAGCCAGATCTGAATTGGAATGGTGATTGCAGCTATGAATACTATCTGCTTAGCTTTCTGCTATTACACGAAGATAAGGTTGAAGTGCCTTTGGGATGGACACTGACTTTTCCAGTCTTTGACCTCAAAGTTCTTGCCTTTTTCTCAAGAAAGGCAACCAGTAAAGAGGAAGGCAGAGGAAGAAGTGACTTTTCCAGGGATGCCAAAGCCCTGATTTTCCTTTTTCTCTGTCCTGACTCTGGGGCTGAACAATTTGTTGCCCATTTAATAATTTACCTAGTGAGTTCTGCAAGCTCATCGCAGCACGCCTGCATCCTTCTCCAGTGCAATCACTTGAAATGGAGCATGAACTTCTACAGATCCCAGCACTTCCCTGCCGCTGGCCGCTCCGTGTCATGGCACAGGCAGCTCACAGCAAAACAAGGCAGCCCAAGTCCAGGCAGCCTGGCTGGAGCTGCTTTCCCCAAGCCATGAAGTGTGCCGTGATGGCAGCCGACAGCCGAGCCTGCATTAAAAACTCACTCAAGCCAATGCAAATCTTCCTCTCACTCCAGCAGCTTTGGTGAGGCTTGTTCTGAGGGAACGGGATTTTTCCTGCTTTTATGCATGATCAAAGCCAAAAGCTAATTTCCACGCACACTGGAAACCACGAAATTTCCTGGAAAGCAAATACACAAGGACTGCAAACCTGGACACATGAGCAGTTCTAGTTGGATCTAAGCAAAGGCGCACGAAAAAGTCTTTCGGAGGGAGGGATCCGAGGGGTGTCCTTGGGATGGTGAACCAAGCCCTGTGCAGGCTCTGGGTCTCTCCTGCTCCAGGAACAAGAACATCTACATAGGGGCAGGATGAGTGCAGCACCTGGGACTGGTCAAGCTTAAACTTGCCAAGACTCATTCTGCAGAGCCCTCAGCAGGAGGAGAGGAGATCTGGTCTGCAGGTCCCAGGACCTCTGCTTGCAGCACAACGTTGCTCTTGTCCTTGCTTTGAGCTTTCAACGTGGCCGTGCTCGGTGAATGCCTCATTTATACATGCAGTCCGTGCAGTCGATTTATACCTCAGCTGTCCTGTGTATATAGGTTTTTACAAGCCTGACCTTTCCAAGCTGTTAACACTGTCCATGGGATGACGCCTCGAACCCTGCACAAGATTTTTCGGCGGTGGCAGTAAATAGCATCTCCTGACATGTTTGCAGAGATGCAGGTTGGGCCTTTTGATAAGACACCGCGAACGCCCTGCACACGACGCTCTCAGCATCCTGAAAGGGCTTGCTGGCTTTCTGCAAACCCTTAGGGGGAGGCAGGAGTGCAACTGAAAATTCAAGTGTTTGCAGCTCATGGGGCCTTGCAGTCAGCCTCCTCCAGCCCCTCTTTGCAAGGGATTCTCCCGTTCAAACGTCCTTTGTGTCATACAGACACATACACATAGCCCTGAAGAGATATTTAGGGACCTGACTCACACCATTTTCCACCAGTCAGGTATTGAATGGGAGACATCCGACCCTCCGAAACCCCCTCCTCACACCCACCTTTGCTTTCCTAATTGCCATATGAAGAAAATATTATTCCTTTACTGCTATTCTTTACACAGGCTATTACCCTGTGCTATTTCAGCTCCTGTTACAACTCCAGCCTCACAGTCTGAAGCCAAGACTAATCCTAAATCATGAATGGATATTAGGCAGGTAGGGTGAAGACGAGGGCACTGCACATCACGCCTGGCTAAACTCCTCGAGTCCATGGAGGAGCCCTGGCAGGGCTGCGAACCAGAGCCACTGGTCCCCATCAGCCACATGCCTGCTGCTACCTCTGTGCCACAACTGCCTCTTCCTCCTCCTCGTCCATCCACTCCCACCAGCGTCTCCTTCCCAGATGGTCCCTCGGGGCTGCAGCCCCAGCAGAGCACTGGCGGGTACCTTACGGCTTAGGGCATTTGGCTCGAGACGTGCTTTAAAGCACTCAATTCTCCTGTTTTTAGCCCAATTAAAATGTTCATTCAAGGACTTCAGGAATCAGGTTACAGCAATTAATTAATTTCCATGTCCCCAGGCATATCTTGCTCACTTGTTCAGGCAAAATCAGGAAAAGTATTTCAGTTTCAAGCTAACCCCACGACTTCGGCTGTCCCTTTGGTGGCTGGGAACTGAGCCTAGACATGAAATAATGAACTAAACTCCTTCCATGCATTGACCAAAGAAAACAAGCTGTCAAATAGAAATATTCCCTTGCTTCTTTTTGAGGCATAGCAAACCTCCTTCCCGTCTGTAGGTATCGTTATGTCGGGAAGGCGGCATAAGTAACTCAGCATGAAATGGTCAGCGACAGCATCTGATACTGTTTGTAGAGCATAAATCAGTCTAGGAAATGAAAAGCGCTATCTTCTTTTTTCCAGGTTTGCTCAGCATTTTATACCTCCGTGGGGATGCTATGAAGGAGATTTTTTGGCAGATTAAACCCAAGTCCAACATTCGTCGTTAGGGCCTTAATTATGTTCAGTCTTCTTTGTGCCGTTTGCATTAGGCCATAATATCTCCCTCTCCTGAGCTCCAGCGAACCCCAGCAGAGTCAGTGACTCCACTTCAGCAAGAAAATGCTGGCAGAGAGGTTGAAGCTCGCCAGGCTTGCTGGCTTTCAGCCCTTGGCTCAGCCTGGAGGATGAAAGAAGCCTGGGCAACTTCATTGCCTCTTTCGCATGGGTTTCCCCCCACGGCTGTGCTGAAGCTCCTGCCTCCACAGCAACAATAAAAGTGATGGAGGATAATACAGCTAATGGGCAGAGATTTCTGGGTGTTGAAAACTGAAGACTGGTTTTGGAAGTCGTCAGGAGCAGCCCGAGCTCAGTCACACCCCTGCTGCGGCACTTACAGCCCGATGCAGTCGATCTTCTCTCCGAAGCAGACGCAAACTTTGTAATTACCCTTTAATCCTGTTTAAAGATGATCCGAATTGCCAAGCCCTGCACTGAACTAAGCTAAATGAAGAGTCTGTCTCCGTTATCTGTCTGGAGTGATGCAGGAGAGGAAATGTTGGAAGCTGTCCAGTATCTGCCAGCAAATACGTGGTTTCAAGTCTCCTTAGAATGCATCAGGTCAAATCTTACCAACCAGTAGCATCGGGGAATGGTGGTGATGGTACTACCAGCCTGGTGTGCGCGCTGAGCTCTGTGCCTGGGTGTCTAAAGTCTCATTCTGCCTCCTTCTGCTTTGATATTGCTGGTTTTAGGGTCCAGATCTTTACCCAGCTATACCTTCAGTCTTTCTGCCTCTCTTCCTTTCCAAAAAGCAAACCAGAGCTGATCACCGTGTTTCTTGAAGCTTGCGCGGCGCCCGTGCTTCAGTGGCTGTTCAGACTGCACAGCCAAGGCTGTGAATTCTCCAGCAAAACAACAATCAGTACAAATTTTCCTAGACAGCTGCTCCCATCTGCTCGGTGGGTTATTTGTATTTGCTTAGTCAGGACAGCAGATTTCCTTCTGAGCCGACATGGTTTCTTGCAGCTGAGTTTGAGAGTGAGGTGGGCAGTTTGATTTAAGCCAGTTCCTTCTCTATTTTTGCGAAGATCCTATCTGACAATTTTGGTTTTTACTGCATGATAATGCTGCATAGGCTAAAACCTCTGAGCAGACACTAGCGTTAGAACCGTCTCAGCTGCTTGGCTGATGAGCTGTAGAAATGGAACGAGCTTTGCGCATGGCTTTGAGCTCCGCGCAAGGATTGCATTTTCGTGCGGTTTTCCTAAACGGTGCAGGTTTCACTCAGCTGCACAGGGAACAAACTCCTCCTTTCTTCCCCGCTCCCTCCTGATCAGATTGCAAATTCAGCTGTGGCTGGTGGCCCTGGAGACCGCGATGGTGCATCACGACTGCGGATCCCGAGCTGTAAGCGGAGCTGCAGAACCAGGAGGAAAAGCTGTTCCTGGGATGGTTTGGGTCCGCCGGGAAGAGGGTGCCTTGGGGAAGGTGGTCTCTGCGGCAGCCCTTGCCTCAACCTTGCGGGTGCCGTTCGGGGTTTAGCCATGCATTGCTAGGGCTAAAGGAGCACTTGCTGGAAGCGGATCACACAGCCAAGGCAGAGCTAATTGGTGGGCATAGTTAGGGCCAGTCAAACAGTCCAGAAATGGGACCTGGCCTTTACAAATGGTGGGCGAGCAGAGCTCTGCTCCACAGGAACAGTGGTTCGTAAGCTCCCGAAAGAGCATCATTTGCTGCAGGGGACCACAGGCACAGGAAAGTCAGGGGACTTGTTAGAGTGTTCAGGAAATCTGCAATGGGGCAAAGATAAAGCCCCATCTTCTGCACCCCACTCCTGCTGACCTTCCTTGTCAAGAGACTGAAATGTTGGGGAACATCAAGGCCAAGTGTCCCCCTGCTCCGGGAGAAGAGGCTCTGCACAGGTCGCGCCTCATCTCTGGCCACTTCCCGGTGACCCCCTTCCCTGGAAGCCGTGCGGACGCATCGCACTCCGTTATGGGAAGCTATAAAGCCCTGCTGTGGCAGGCTGAGTGGGAAGGGACAGATGGCATTTAGGGGAAGAGTTCTGGGAGAGTAAACCTCCAAGGGCTGCAGCACTGGGTGTGCTAGGAAGCGAGGAGGAAGGTGGACATTGATCTATTATTTTTATTAATAAAACGATTATCTGACCAGGTAGCAGAAGTTTTTCAGTATATCCTTGACAAATCAGAGTCACTAGGGCTGACTTTTACGTGGCATTACAGTTAATGCTCTTTCACCTGTTTCTTCATTCATTGCTGTTCCGAGATCAGCTCATTTATTGCCAGACACGTTGGTGCTAGGATGCCTGCCTTGTGGCTTTGAAACCCGCTTTCCCTGCTGAAGGATGGATTCCTCCTTCCAGCTGAGCAGCCGAGAGGGATGCAGAGGTGCTGTGCGGGGCCAGCACAGCCTTCAGCTCACGGTGGGGAGGAGAAGGCAGGACAGCAGCTCTGCCAGGGGCTGCGCACCCTCTTACACCCGCTCCCCGGTAACCCTGGGGAGAAAGCAGGTACCTGGTGATCCATTCTTGCGAGCAGGACTGCTTTAGTGTGACTGGGCACGGCATAAAACACTGTTATGGCCCTCAAATATGTGCATGCAAAGAAGTGGGGAAAAGTTCAACACAAAAATAAGGAGGTTACGGGTGAATGGGTGCCTTGTGCAGCCTTACCAGGGCAGAGGAGTCCAAGGGAGAAGGTCTCCTTTGGGTTTTGGGGGCTGGGTCTCTGGGGGTGTCCCAGATCATGCTAATTTGGACTCTCAGAGCTGGTTCAGCTGCTGTCTCGGCTGATGTTGCCAAGCTGAATTCTCCCGAGCTGCAGCCCTGGCCCTGGCACGCTGTCAGCTCTGGGTTAATTTCCACCGGCTGGCAGGTGGGGAAAGAAATCCCTGCCCTGGGCTGGCAGAGCGTCAGGAAACCCTGGAGAACCCCACAGGCGCAGGCACTGCCTTTGCTGGTATTTTCTGTTCAGCCTGATACCTCCTGAATTTGCAGCCCTTTCCATGATCAGGGCTTCTTGCCATTCCTATAATCTGTGTGGTGCAATCAAGACTGTCTAACCCTTTGGGAAGTGCCATTGCCCCTTCGCAATGAACAGGATTAACCACCAGATAGGTAGAGAGGTCTCCGGCAGGCCCTGTGATGAGAAAGCATTTGATCCACAAATACAAATGTTCCTCTAATTCAGACTTTTGTTGTCAATGAAGAGTTATTACGAGGTGTTGCTCTAGCAGCCTTGCAGAGCTGGAGACTGCTGCGTGCCGCTCCGCTATCATCTGGAACACATTTGGGACAGCGTGCGGCTCAGCCTTGCGTCTTGAGCCCAGCCAGGCTCTCAGTTAATCGCACAGAAAGGCTGCGCCACATCGTGATGCTGTGCAGCCCGGAGGTGTTGATGCAATGGGTGGGAAGAGCCAGACAAAGTATTACGTCAAACCTGCTGGCCCCTGGAGGAAGTTTTTATGGGGGCAATGGAAAGTTGAAATGTGAACTGGAGATAATAGGCAAATAAGATCATGATTTTATATAATATCAATGCTCTTCAGGCTGGCTATGCCAGGTTCTGAGCACAGACGAAGGTGGAGAAGAGATACAACGGCAGCACTCACTGAACTGAGCTTGCTGGGCTGCTGCCCTGGGCATCGTCTCTAGGACAGGGTTGTCCTCATGCCTCAATCTGTGTCATGTCCCACAGCCTGCCTCGGAGCCTGCCTGTGCATTTTCCTATCAGCATTTCTGGAGGGGAACACTTCTCAAGAGGCTGCTTTCCATTTGGTTTTGGTTTCTGTCTCCTACCAAGCTGCTATTCCTCCTTTGCAACCTGCCATCTGTTTCTCAAGGGAGAGCGTGGTGGCAAGGGCGCTTTGTCCAGCTGCCTTTTCCGTGGAGGAGCAAGGCAGTGCAAGCTGTCGTGCCTAAACAGGACATTCAAAACCCCTGGCTTTGTGGACTTGACATGAAACATCCCTTCTCCATCTTAAAAGCACCGGAGCATGAGTATGGCTGGCTGGGCTGCATTCCCTCTTCCTGCGTGCTGTGGATGTTCAGCCTGCTGGTCCCCCCAAGATCTTGTCCTTGCTGTCCCAAAGCCCTTTGGCCATGGGACACACCAACAGTCCATGTCTTTGCCCAAGCCCGTGCCCATGCCTCTTTCAGCTGAGGTCTCCTCTCTTTATCATGGCTATCGGCCAGAGAGAGATGTCCTGGTGTCTGTGCATTTTGTACAGCAGTTGGAGACATACAAGCAGCTGCCATGTCACTTCCGTCCCCATGCCGCTGGCACCCAGCACAGGGTGCAGCACCTGAGCCCGTGGAGGGTTGCATGGCTCCGGTCCCGGGCGGCAGCGGGCATCTTGTGGACAAAACTTCATTCTAGGATGGAGGGCAGGGGCAAAGCATCACATCCAGAAAGACCCATGGCAACCTCACCCGTGAGCCTCCAAAAGTGTCCTCTCCGCGTGCCCTGGGGCTGCCCAACACCAGCCTCCGAGGCTGCGTGGGGACCGGAGGGGCATTCTCGCAGGGGGCTGAGCTGACGGGGCAGAGGAGTGAATAGCGCTTCTGTTCGGTGCAAAGGGCTGGGATTTCAGCTCGGGGAGGGAGCGTGTGCTGGAGCAGCAGGAGAGGCCCTGGTTTACAAAACAAACAAACCACTGTGGCTTATAAGCACGAGTAATCTGTTATTCTAAAGAGTCCAGGGATAATTTGCCACCTGATGTCAAACTCCTCTACGTTTTGAAAGGGAAGTTAACAAATTGGAGCTGAGACAGAGAGGGAGAAAGGCTGTTTTCCCAAAGCCGCTTTGTTCTTTAACTCCCCTAACCCAAGCTGTTTCAGCCCAGCACATTGCTCTGTCTCTGGGGACGGGGGTGAAGGTGGCCACAGCTTGTCCCTGAGACCAGGCAGCATGTCTGCAGAAGGGCTGGGGGGTGCTGCTGAGCCAGCACTGCCCACCCGTCCCATGGGCTGGGGATGCCGCGGCACTGGTGCCTCCGGGTCGCCTTTCTGCTGGCCTCAGAGGCAATGCCGGCAGGAACCCGGGTGTGAGGACACAGCGGATACGTCCCAGGATGTCCACCTGCATCTGCTTCAGGGTGGAACCCTGAGACACTCAAAAGGCGAGATCGCTTCATCATTTTCTTTGGCATCTTCCTCTGACCCCTGACAATAACTGTGGCCACCCCTTCCCTGTTTACATGACATCATTCCAGCTCAGTCTGCGGTGATTAGAGCGGGCCTTTTTGTTTGGACTAATTTAATCTTTCCATTTTCAAAATCGCTGACTTTTATAAACAGTTTTAAGCCAGAGGCTGAGCTGGATGCTCTGTTCCTTTGAAGTATGGCACTTGCCCAGCAGCGCTATGTGGAAATCCTATCTGGACAATTCTGTAACCATAGGCGACTCATGTCTGAGATTCCTGGGAACAAAGGATGAGGAAAAGGGCAAGTATCTGATACACACAGTGACAAGGTCATAAGCCATCAGAGTCACTTAGGAACTGGGATTTTTCCCCTGGCAGCAGCGGGGGGGCCTTCCTGGGAGTTTTCCTCCTGTGTGTGTGGTAGAAACACCAGGTCAACCCTTAAGCGAGAGCAGCAGCAAACTCTGGTTTTCTAAACTCTGATGCCCAGACCCACCACGCTTCATGGGTCAGCTCCCATTTTTGCCATTTCTTGGCTCACCCCATCAGCACTTTGCATTAGTGTGATACCTCCATACATGCATGGTGGAACCAGAGCCACCTGCGATGGGTGACAGCCTTGTCTGTGGCGGGGGGTGTCTCTCTGAGATGTCCCCATCACGTATGCATTGCATTGGGGTTCTCATCTCACTGCTCGGTTTTGGGGACACAGGCAGCAGACAGCAATGGAGATCTGTGAGCTGTTGGGGGGTAACCAGCAGTGAGGGTCAAGCTCTTGGTGCTGATAAAGATGAGCCATGCTGTGGGAAAAAAGTAGTTTTGGAAAGAGGGAGGAAAAAAAGAACAGCAAAAACTCCTTGCAGCCTTGAAACGCCCTTAATGTCCTTGCTGACCCCACTGTCTGCTTGCTCTGCTGCTGGCGAACATGAGCAACAGTCCAGCAAGGAGGAACGCGTCGATGTGTGTCCTGCTGTTGGAGAAGCAACTCCAGATGCTGGGCTGAGGTTGGCCGGGGGCTGCCCAGAGTGGGGCTGGCCGGCGGGACAGTGCCTTGCCCGCCTGTTGCAAACACCAGGGCAAAGCCAGGCTCACATCCAGGCTTGCCGCCAGCTCAGTTTGCAAACCTGGTCCTAAAGTGCCATAGGATGCTGAGCAAAACAGGGTGCTGCTGGAGCTGGCAGGGTGTCTGCTCCTTCCAGACACGGGTGCGAGATGTTCCCGGGATGAGTTCCAGCAGCTGCAACAGTGCGAGGCACGTAGCGAGCACCCAGTCCTGGCTAGAGAGCGACTGGGAAGAGGTGGAGGCAGAAAGCATCCCCAGCAGCAGCCTGCCCACCTGGGAAAGGCACCGGGCACCCCTGGTAGCAACTGGGAGGGGACCACTGCCCCTGGGCACTAACACTGGTGGTTTTGTAGGGTCTCACCCAGGGTGTTGCATCTGCCTTTGGTGGTGGGAGCCTGGCAGCACCCTCCTGCCCCGCTGCTCGCAGGGGTCCCATGGGATGTGTTGGGGCAGCTCCTTCAGCCAAACAGAGCCGTGGGCTCTGCTTCCCTGTCTGTTGCAGGCTCTGGCAGCCAGAGCCAGGATGAAAACACTGGATGGCATGCTGAGGCCATGCCTGAGCACCTGGCTGCCAGCCCAGCCCCAGAACAGGGCGGTGGGGCATCGCTGATGGCTCGTAGGGTTGTTCTGGCCCTGCTGGTTGGCTCTCCGAGACGAGGCGGGCGCAGGATTCTTCTGGCTTTATCCAGCTGCATGTTTTCATGAAACTTCTTCAAAACTCTTCCCCTCAGGCCTCTGGGCTGCCGCCAAATTTGGCAGAAGTTGGCAAGGAGGTCTGAGAGGAGGGTTAACAGCTATGCAGGCAGGGCAATGGCCTGAAGACTGCATCTGCAGAAAGCTAGGCTGAAAATTAGAAAAAGAGATTATTTCAGTCTTGCTTTATAATCCCTGTGCCCCTTCATGCAGGTGTTGCCTCTGCTCACCACTGCAACTCCAATCAGTTCTGAACTGCTCCACATAACCTGGAAAGACCCACACGTGTGGGATGGGAGCAGGACCCTGCATCCCCAGAGCAGATTTGGGCAATGCATCCCAAAAGACAGCTCCTGCCAGATGCCATCCAGCCGTGCTCATGAGCCGTGTTCGCTCTGCAGCGCCCGGGTGCAGAGCACGGCACCGGGACAAAACGGGGTTTCTGTCCCAGAAAGAGCTGCTATTAAAGGGCGGCTTTTGAGGAGCAGTTTTTCCTTTCTCCTTTTGTTAAATCTGTGCAAGATGGAATCCCAGATTATTACTCTCCAGGGATCCAGGAGGCACATGAGGGGCGGATTAGAGACATGCCAGGACTTTTTAAGGACAAGGACAAGAGGTAAGGCCATCCTCTAGCACCGACCCTCACAGCTCCCAGGCTGCTGTGTGCCTGTAATGTAGTTTGTAGCCGCTCGGTGTCTCCAAGGACTGCCGGGAGCTGCAGGCTGGGGAGCTGCAGGCTGGGGAGCTGCAGAAAACTGGGGAGCAGGGCAGGGAAGCAGGATGAAGAAGTCTGGGCTTTAGGGGTGCGTTTGCCAGTAAATACGCAGAACTGCTGGTGTGCTGTGGTGCTCTGTAGCTCTTTGATTTCCCAAGTAAAACATTGTTAAAATGAAGGAGTTGGGAGCTGTGAGATGCTGGTTCTCGGCTGCTAGCTGAGTTCAGCGTAAAGCCCGTCCAGAGCCGGGCTGGTCAGCTCCGAGTTTGTTATCCGCTCTTGGGATTTTGACTTTAAAGAGAAGCCAATGGCTGGGACATGGCTTTCCCCAGGCCAGTTTTGCAGATTGGAGATGTTTCACATCAGCCGTGGCTGAACTCCTTAACTCCTACACGCTTCCCAGAGCTGCAGCCCAGCCCCAGTAACTGGCCCTGGCTCCAGGGAAAGCCATCCCAGGGCCCCTGGGACGTTGGGGGATGTAGGTCCCCAGGGGGGCTTCTTCACCCATGGAGCGTCCATCAGTGTTGGCACCTGCTAGTTCAAAGCAGGCGCTTGGACAGCGCCACTTCAGGTGCCAAGAGCTGGAGGAAGTGACATCCAAATAATGAACAAAAATGACAAAAGCATGCATTTGGGTTGTGCACGCAAAGAGCAGCTCATTCGTGGAGGAGCATGGTCTGTCCAGAGAGCAGTGTTAATTAGTGCGAGATCCCCTGGGGCCTTGTGCTAGAAAGGGAAATCAGCCAGCGCTGCAACTGTTTTTTGAGCATTCCTAGGAAAGGGGGCTGTGATGAGAGCTTGCAGATGAAGGGGGGTTGGATGAGGAGCAGGGCTGCCCCAGGGTCCCACCCCCAACCCGTGTCCTCCAGCATCCCCGGGTGTGGGTGCATGGGAGCAGGGCTGTCCCTCCGGGGCTCTTCACCCACAGACATGGGGTTGTGCGGGTGCTCGGGTCCTGAGCGGGACTTCTCGGCACTTGCTCCTACCCAGGGTGCTGGTGCAGGCTGTCAGGGATCCGCGGTGGCTGGGGCCGTGCCTCAGCAGAAGGGAATGTTCTTCTCAAGAAATTTTAAAGGCGGCCTGAAACGCTCAGTCCAGATCTCATGAGTCACCCAGCACCGCACATGTGGGCTCCGACGCAGCCAACTTCCCTCGGCTCCAACAGCAACACTGCGTAGCCTAGCAATCAGGAGCAACCCTACAATAATAAACCGGAGGGAGAAGCTCTCATAACCCTATACAGCAAACCCATACAAGCCAACTATGTTTGACGAGGATTTTCCAGCAGGCAGCGGCAGGGTCTGCGACTGCGAGGAGGGAAAGTAGAGGTGAAGCTTTTGTCTGATGCAGCCGCGAGGTCAGGGCTCTGTGTCTGCCTGCTGCTCTCACACCTCCTCCATCCTTTTTTCCTTTTCCGTTCTCCCCCCATCCGTCTCTGTCTATTAAAGATTTTTCCGAATCCCTTCCACAGGGTGTTGCTTGCTGGCCTTGCACTGCTGGCAGCGGCCGCAGACTGCCACGTGGACCCCCCCAGATCCCCTCAGCCGTGCGATGTCCCCGGAGCCCAGCTGAGATCAGTCAGAGCTGCTGGCCATGGCTGGACCGCGTCGGGAGCCAGGTCCACATGCTGCCAAGCAGCAGCGTGAGCCTCTCTAGGGACTGCAGCAGGCTCTGAATCAGGCCTTGACTGCTCGGTGCATCTTGTCTGGATGGCGCTTTCACATGTGGTTCGCTTTAATTAAGCCCCTCCTTGAAATATAAGCATATGCTTGATCACTGCCTTCAGCATGGGATGCATCCCTTCGCCATGGCCAAGGAAAGGGGCAGTTACTCTGACCCGCAGAAAATATTTCATCTTGAAATGTGCTATCTTTGCTGTTGGAAAAGACTGATTCTTGGAAAGAGAAACAGGGCAGCTCTCCCAAACACCCCTGTGAGGAGGAATAATTTGCTGCCTCCTGCTTGTTCAGCCCCGCGGCTGGTCTGGCTCCAGGCGCGGGAAGAGGTGCAATGTGGGAAAACACCAGCTATTCGTGTCTCCAAGTGCCTGGTTCAGTGATGAAAAGAAGCACCATTAAGTGTTCTGAAATTAGGTATAAATTAACTGGCCCGGGTATGGTCATTTATGATGTCTTTCAGGTTAAAAAACGGTCCTCATTTCTAAGGATTTAGAGTCCCCACCTGCCTTTAATGGGACTATTCTCCTTACAGCTATTGCCATAGGTAAAGACTTAAAGTCAAACAATAATTACTCCCAGGAAAGAAACACTGTTTTCTTGTCATGTTCCATTAAATAGTTCACAGCATGAGCCAAAGAATTAATGGCCTTATTATCTGCCCTTCAAAATATATCATATTAAAGAGGAGAAGGCAGCTCTGAAGAATACAGAAGACACCGGGGATGCCACTGCCCCAAACAATACAGCTGCAGAGCTGTTGGGATGTTTAATTTCTTTTAGCCCAGTGTTGCCTGGGTCACCGAGGGATGAAGGGTGGTGGTGGGAAAAACTCTGGACCAGGAGAGGTGGCTGGGTAGACCAGAGATGTGCCCTCACTGCTGGGATTCGCATCCCTCAGAGACGAGGTCTGTTGCTCATCCTCGGTACGCGCGGTCGGCTCCATCCCGGCTTCGCCTGTGGTGGGTTAAGTTGTGGTGGGTATTTGTGCTGCTACACGAGGGCTGGCAGCCACACGCCTTTGCATGATGGCAGATGCCAGCTTGGGAAGTGAATGTGCCGCAGCCACGTGCTGGCAGCAGGATCTTGAAACCCGTTTGATTAATGCGCGTTGCTGTTGTTTCCCCTTGAGCTGGAGAACCTGGCAGCCTCCAGACGGTTTGGAAGTACATCAAATCCCCCAAGGAAGAGAGACAGAGTTTCCAGCCCTCCCCCAGGACTCCAGGGCTCTCCATGGAGAGGATTCAGAGCGGTTCATCTCCCGGACACCTGCAGACACACTCAGGCGTGTGCACATAGGTGCGGCGCTGGCAGCTGAATTCCTCGTGGCCGAAGGGCTGCACGTTCCGCCTTTCTGCCTCTCCGGGTCTGAGGATGAAGAGCTTTGCTCAGTTTTGATGAAGTTGGAGCAGTTGTAGCATGGCTCTGCTGATCCTCAGCTCCCCATAGTTCAGCTTTGCCATTTGTGACAGCAGGGGAAAGCCCTGACCAGAGATCCCTTTTCCCTGTACGCCCCTCTAGAGAAGTCCCTGTAGAGAGGTCTCAAAGTCCAGCTGATGGCACAGACGTTGGTCCCAGGGTCTCATGTGGATGCACGGCTGCATGGACACAGCCACATGGGCTGAACTGGGGCTCATTGCACCTCCAGAAGTACCTGGCATGGCTGTGGCTGGCTCTGTCCTCCAAACCTCTTCTGCTGTTTTTGTTCCCTAGTTAGCCTTCAAATGAGAGGTGATATGGGCTTTTTTTTTTGTTTTTTTTCATGAATATTTAATTGCAGAGAGGAAATGTGGGGAAAATCACTCACGGCTATCATGGGCCTGTGTCTATGCTGCCTCATTTGTCAATCCTTAATTAGTTTAAGGACAGATTTGCCGATATTTTCATCCCCTCATTAAATGGAGTCAGTGGGAGACAATGAGAGCCCTCTGGTTGTGTCTATTTTTCCCCTCAATCAGGAGGTGGGGATCTCTGCTGCGTGATGCTGGCAGAGCTCTCTGGCTTTGCAGGGCCGTAGCAGCCCATGGAGGTGGACGGGCTGTGCCATCTCCTCCGTTTTTTGCTCGGTGTCACTGAGAGGCACCTGGTGACCCCTGCACCATCTCGGGATGCTGCATGTTTGCTGCTGAGGCTGGAGAGAAGAAGCAAAGGGAAGGAACCCACCGCCCAGCTCAGGATCATCATCCTCAAGCCAAGTGCTGCCGTCAGGAGGGAAGGGAATCTGCTGCTCCCTGGCAGCGGCCCTGACCGCCCCAGAAACACGCACGGCAGCATCCTAGACAAGACCTCACGCAGACTGTGCAAAGTCTGGAATGGCAGGAGAGAAAGGGCTGGTTGTTTTTTGTTTTCCTTCCTCTCCTGTCTTCTCCTTCTGTCTCATGAGCTGGCACAGAGCAGCAACATTTTAATCAAATTTGGCACAAGGTGAGGGGAAAAAAAAGGAAGTCAGGGAAACATAGGAGTCCAGGAGTGCCCTGGAAAGGCAGGCAGAGGGAAAGGAGAGAGCACAGGGAATTAGAAAGTCCATTCTGGATCCGAATGGGAGGCAGATATCTGGAGCAAACCCTTTTTGAGAACGAGACCAGTGCGAGCAGCCCCATCCACGTGGGAACTGGCTGAGAATGTGCCTCTCCCCCCTTTATACTTTTTCTTGCATTGCTTGTCCACCGTTGTGTTCCTTCGTTTGTTCCCATATGTTTCCTGCCTGTTCTTACCCCGAGGATGGTGCCTCCTACACAGAGTGGATGCATTTTCCCCCAAGCCATGTTTTCAGCTAACAGTGCAGTGTTGGAACTCAAGAAAACTGTTCAGGGAATGCTTTCTGAGCGACTCCATTGCGTTACCTCTGACATGGGGGGACCAGAAATGATGGCAGGCCACAAGGCTCAGCTCCGGAGCTTCCTCGCTCTGCAAGGAGGCAGCTCACATGGGGACCCCAGGATCAGGGCTATGTCTACCAAGCACAAGGAGACCAGCACAAGCCAGATATAAATCTAGACCTGCGTTCACCCTTCTCAGGGTACTGCACTTCCCTGGGATACGCTTTTTGCAGCAGGCCCTGAGATGTGAAGTGCCAGCCTGCTGCCACACAGCCATGTCACAGGGACAGGTCTCTTTTTGGGTAAGGGACACATCCCTGCTGCAACCTGGCAGGGATCTGCACGGCTGCACAGCCCCGGGCGGACGCAGAGGGCAGGGAGTCAGTGCCAGGACCTTGCTGTGCCGTAGCATCGCTGTCATCTCCACTGAGGATTTTGCACTGTGCTTGTGCTCCTTCCCTGATGCTGCCTCTCACCAAGGGGACGGTGCTGCCCGAGCCGCTGCCAGCTGCCCCGTGCTGGGAAAGCAAAGTCTGGGCTGACTCCGTCTGCATTTACCTGGCCCTGTGTCTGGGAAAGCTGCGCTCTGGCCCCTGCATCTCTCTGGACTCTCTTCCAAATGCATCAGGCAGCCCAGGAGAGCACAAAGCAAAAAGGAAATAAGTCTTCATAAAACTGCTTCAAGGTTTTACTTTTTTTTTTTTAGGTTCTGCCACGCCAGTCCTTGCAGACCAAATGTTATCTTTCATTTCTGGATGGACATAGCAGCTGTAACATTTTTAATAGCACCTTCCTCTTCTAAACATAAGTCTAGAAGGCTCATTTTTATACGCTTTGGTCTATATTGATTTCTTTACCTATTTGTGTTTCGACACTGATATTGCTGAAAAACAGAGGAGCACTCTGCTGCCGATTTGATTTCTGCTTCAGCCTGATGACAGTCATCTGGTTTGCATGATCTTTTCATCAAGGGCGCTAGGCTAAATGGCACTTTACGGCTGAAAAATACCTCTGTGTGCTTGCAGGGTGCTCACAGCGTACAGCCCTAAGCCAGCAAGCATAATTATACTGGAGGCTGTGAACTCCGCTAAGGACAGTGGGACGCCTTGGAGTGACACCAGACACGCATGAGCACAGATGCTGTCGGGCCAGGAAATATCTCCTTCAAAATCAAACTCAGAAGGAAGCGCTGGATGCCAGCAGGCACGCTGAACCCGCTTCTGTTACCTAAAAAACTGTTGACACAAGAGATGTAATCAGCACGGGGTTTTGCAACATTTTAAAAAATTTTGCATTTAATTCTTATTCAGTTTCTTCAGGCACTGGCAATGACTTGGGTTTATTTATTGTTTGGATTTTTTTTTTAATTTTCAAAATGTTCTTTTTTTCCCACCTGGAGGGAACACTCTCCGCCTTCCTCTTATTCCACCGAGGTGACTAAAAGCCAAATTGCAAGAATGAGAAGAAAGTCAGGCTCACCATTATTAACCAGCCCGTCTTCTTCTGGCTTTAGGATTCGCAAACTGATATTCCCACAGTTCTACTAGGACATAGGAAAATGGAAAGTAATCCAGAAATTGTCGTGGATTTCTCTGGGTAGGGAAAAATACAAAGCGAATGCCCTCTTGTGGCTCCTCACAGCAGCGTTGGGCTGCAGAGCTGCCTCACCTTGTGGTTGTTACGGGGTGGGAAATCTAATCGGGCTCTGTGTCCCCCCCTCTTCATTTCAAGGTGATTTGAAGGGCTATGGGTGCAAGGCGGCGTTCGGCTCTCGGCTGGGAGGGAAGCCCAGGGCATCTCCTGAGCCTTGGGCAGGGCTGCGGCAGGGGACTCCTTGCTGGAGGGGCTGGGATGCAGGCGGCGGACCTCGTCTGCAACGGAGCATCCCAGCTCCTGGCCTTGGCAAGCTGTTCCCCACCAGAAAGCAAAAGTTTTAGAAATATTAAAGTCAGTTTTGCAGATCTGGAAGCAGTCCAAAAAGCACGGTGTTTTTATCCCAAGGCAAAAGAGCCTGAGGGCACCAGGGACGGAGGAGCCCACTGCCGGTCACCCAGCCGTCCTGCTATGAAGTCCGTCCAATCCAGCAGACTTTGCAGGAACATGCAGCCTAAATAAATCAAATGATTTGGGGGTTTTCATCAAATGGGCTTTGTTCTCCTTTGGTTTTTGAACTGCTCTGAAACCTATAGCCATTGCCTGCCATTGGTGCAAGGCACCCAACGACGCATCCAAGTACGTCTGAAATATTTTTTAAGGCATGGACATTAACGTGTAATAACAGTGATAAGAATTCTCCGTACTTTAGAGCCCATATGCCTGCCCCCACGCCAGCCTTCCAGGAAAGACCTCCATCAGCATCTGCTTCTGATTAAACACTATTGGGTTCCAGCCCAAAATAACTTCCAAGATTTATTGACTTCCATGATTTCTAAATAACTCCCAAAGAGCAGCAGAGAGCACGGTGTCAGCTCCACTAGCCCGGTGGGATGAGACGATACTCCACTCTCCTTATCCCACAGATTGCCAGAATATGGAGCCAACATTTGACTGTTAAACTAAAAATATTTCAGCCATGAAATTTTAGGAATTTAGGACTAGTGCAAATCCTGAGCAGATCAGAGATCAAACCAATGGTCCACATTACCCAATACCCTACTCCAGCAGTGACCTCCCGTTGCCTGTGAGAAGTTCCCATCCGTTAGACGCTAATGTCCTAAAGCAGGAGGACCATAGCTCCTCCTTGCATTTGTTTCAGTCCTTCTTGTAAGTGGACAGTCTCTCTCTGCAAATAAATGCTGAGCATCTGATCAAGCCCTGTGAGTATCTGGTGGCTGAGAGTGCCACAGGCTCCAGGAGCAGCATTGCTGCTGAGATGGTTCTTTAGTTATTTTTTTACCTCCATGAGAAATTTCAGCAACACCAGATTTTCTGTCAAAATACTATAGAATTTCTGAAGAGGTATTTTCACTGTGGAGTATTCCTCTGTAAAGCTTCTGAGCCCTCAAAATAGCGAAGATTTTAACTTTAAAAGATAAGTTTTATCACTTTCGGCTTTTTGACAAAGACACAAACTTATTTTCTTAGGAAAAGCATGAGCTGAGAGAGGGCAAAGTTGCTTTGGTGATCATGCCACACGCCATCAGGACGACGCTTACAAAAATAACAGTGGAAGAACTCCGACATCTCAGGCAAGCTGCAGACTTTGTACCGGGTTGTCCCCACAACGGGCAAGGGCACGCTGCTGGGCTGGGAGCCAGGGAGCATCCAGCGTCCAGCTCTTTGCTCTGCAAACATCCCCTGGAGAGAGCATCTGCATGGGTCGTCCCTGCTGGGATGAGCCTTGCCTGCCTCTCACCCTCTGCCCAAGAGAACCCTTCCATCCTGGGCATCCTTCTGGGGCCTTGGCTGCCTGCTGGCCAGCGTGGAAATAGGTCCTGTATGGGCATGAGCAGCTGTGACGAGGCTGGGCTGTGATATTGCTACTGTGAGCTGAGTACCAGCTCCCAAATCAGGGAGAAACCGCCCCAGAAAGCAGCAGGGAAATTGCCAAGTGAGTCCCCGTTCGATGAAGAGCAGCCCCAGTGCTGTTCCTCCTTGGCTTGACCAGGTGAGATCTTTTAAGATGCCGTGTGACAGCTCAGGCTTACCAAAGTGGGACTGTTTAAGCACAACCCGTGCTTTTTCTAGGGTATCCAACACCCTCGTAGGGAAAAAGTAGAGAGTGTGACAGGCTCGCACCTCGAGGAGCCCCTGGAAGCATCCACCAAGAAGGGGACGCCGGGGGAAGAAGTGAGCGGGGAGTTTGGCAGGGAGGCATCACACATCTGGCCCTGTGACACCCAGCACTCGCCACTCACTTCTCACTTTTTTGTTTTTAAATATCCACTGAAGGTAGAGCAATGGCTGAGAAAAGAAGAGCAATTGGCTTTTTCGGCGACAGGGCCGGAGAGTATCTGGCTGACTGATGGTGATGCGGGAGGGATGTGCCCAGCAGCAGAGGGGCTTTCCGGGGTTCCTTTCATCATGTCTGAAAGCAGGGCTGTGGGAGTGGGAGGCGAGCAGATGGGCAGCCGTGTTTGATGGCTGGTGGTGGGGCTGAGGGCTGAGATGCCGTGACAAGGGGAAGGGTAGGGAGTGCAGAAGGGAGTTTTCAGCCTCTTAGGATGTTTCTGGTAGGATTTCCCTCCTTACTTCCAGGCTCTGTTCAAATCAGGGTGCTGTTTTCTGCCTTGAAAGCAGAGGCTCCTTAGAGGGGCTTTTCTTTCTCTCAACCAAATACGGATCTACTAAAAAGCGTGGCTCTGGGCTTTGCCAAGAGCTCCATTTCCATCAGGATTTCAGGGGCTATTTAGTGTCTCCATTTCCTGGGAATCTCTTTCCAAGCGCTTCATGCTGGTCCTTCATCCCTTCGCTGTGGGTCTGTGGAGAGGAGGTGTGTGAGGCGAGCACCCAGACCCCCAGACCGAGGACAGCGAGGTGCTCTCATCCAGCTCCACCGGTGCACAGAGAGAGGTGCTGGGCACCATGTCCAAGCTGTGCCTCATGCTCTATGAAACACTGTGCTCCCTCCAGCCTCTGCCACTTTTTTCAAGCTAAAGCAATGCCGAGAGAAGACTCAGAGTGTTTTTCACTGGGTTTGCTTTCCACTGACTCAAGTTGGGCTGCACTGGAGATGCGCCCATCTAATTTCTATTGCAATAATATTAATGAGCAGCGAGAGGCAGGATGCATCACTTCACCTCAGCCTGATCTAACTCACGGCCTCTCTGATGGGTTTGACCTGGAGAGAAGGTTGGCTTTGCACAAGTGAGAGCGCTGCTCGGTCTCTCTGCTAAGCAGTGAGCGGGGCAGGAGGGTGCTGCAGCTCCCCGCCTGCCTGCCGAGAGGGCCAGGACTGTCTGTGAGTTGCTGCTGCTCTCAGACAAAAAATAGATGGAAAAGCCTCCATCCTCACGCTTCTTCTGTGGCCTGGACAATGTGAGTCACGCTGAGTGCCCCGGGCGCCCGAGGCTGCTGCCTGCTGTCCCCCCTTCCCCCAGCACGGTGGCTGCCAACGTGGCAAGGCAGTGCTTCTGCCTCGGGTTCAAGGGGAGGAAGACAGAGGGATGTATGGGAGAGGACAGAAGGACAGACTCCGCAGGGAATGGAAAGGTGAACAAGTCCCTGAACAGCTCAGACCAGAGCGAAAGGAGCCGGTGTGTAGCAGAGGGCTCCAGCGGGAGCGTTCCCCAGCCTTCGGATCAGCAGTGGGACAGAGGAGTAAATTCGAGACATATTTTCCATCCTCAGCTATCCACATTGCCCCTAACCTGATCCCAATTAGATACACAGAGGCAGCTGCCAAGGAACTTTTATGACTCATTTGAAAGGGAGCCTGCACAAGAGCCGTGCATTCAAATCCAGCTGTCTCCTCTCTGTTGTTGTTTAGGGAGGACATTTGTGCTTGCTTAGCTCACCTAGGAAAGGGCCAGCGGGGCCCTGGACACAGGGGAAACTGGTTCTCAGCCCAGCCTGGGAACGTGCTGTGTATTCCTTAAAAACAGGGAGAGACGGAGCTGAACTGGCAGGAAGCGCAGCCCAGGCTGCGGAGGTGTGGGCAGCAGCCCTGTGCTCGGGGAGAGCCCTCCTCGCCCCATCGCCTGCCGCCTTCGTGGGCTGGGCTGTGAACAGAGCTATTCCCCACCAGGCACGGCGCTGCTGGGGACCCCAAACCCCCCCAAACCACCCCGGGGAGGGGAAATCGCTGGGCCTGGGCAGCTGCCCTCTTGTTCACAGGGAGAAAGCCTTCACCTCTTGCAGAGGCACCAGCAAAAGCGAGATGCAGAATGCATGGGATGCGACCTAAAAGCGGGCTGCTGTTCAGCAGGCAGGTCTGAGGGACACGGCCAAACCTTGCTCAAGCACAACATAGGAAATCCCAGGTTAAATGAGACCTGAAGCCCGCCTGCATCTCCTGCAGCAGCCAGATACCTCTGCTCTGGAGGCAGGTGGGGATTCACAGCAGTGACTCCGCCTGCCCATATTAAGTCACACCCCGGTCTTTAATAACAGATCAACCTAAACCCTGAAGATTGAGATTGAAAATCCCTTCCCAAGTGCTTGCTGTTATTATAACTGCAGTGATCCGTGTTATTGCCAGGCTCTACAAATTGCCTGTCCGTCCCCTGTTGTGATTGAGGTATCAGCTGTTCTGGGACAAGGCGCTTGGGATGTTTTCAGCTGGAATCCAGCAAAGAGATAGAATATGATTAATATTTTGTGCTAGGAGTTCAGAGCCTGTCGAGCTAGGCTTTGTTAGCAAAATGCATAATTTCTGATTCCAGTCTGGTATCAGAAACTGGGAGGTTCGTCTTGAAAGCTGTGACTTTAAAAGAGAACAAACCAACAACCCACCCCTTGTGAGAGCAGAGCAGGCTTCTGGTGGCACTTCATCACTCAGAATGCGATGCCACAAACCTGGCCTGGAGGTGCCCCAGTCTCAGAGGTGCCTGTCCTGGGCAGGGCTGAGTTTAAACACTTTGCTTTCAGTATGGAACAGGTCAGGTTTTCCCTCGATACCTTGAAAATTTTCACGAAGTGGAGTTGTCCTTTTACCACCCATCTCTCAAATTCAGTATCTGTGATACATCTTTCACTTGGCTTTTCAAGTTTCTGAAGCCTTGCCGCTCTCTTAGCTCACATTTTCCTAGCTTTTCAAGTAAGTACTCTTACATGAAAGCTGACACCTTTATAAACTCAGGTGATTCTGGGAAAATCTTTAAGAAAAGTACCTGCTGCCCCAAGACCCTTCCTAGCAAGTGCCATCATGTCCCGTGAGCCCAGGTGGGATCCTGCTGACACCTGCATCTTCTGCACTTGTGGGGCAGGGACTCACAGGCCCTGATGTCGGAGCAGCACCCCGCAGAGCCAACCCTCCCTGCGCTGCACGAAGGGCGGTGGGATCCCCGCGACCCGCTCCCACGCAGGGCTGTGCCGGAGGATGGGGTGGAAGAGCAGACATCGTCTGCGATGGATGGCCGAAGTGTCGCAGCGCGCTTAGCCAGCAGGGTCCAGAGGGTTTGCACCACACAGGATCTATCCCTGAGGTGGGATTACCTGATTTCCCTGCCCCTCCCTCCCTCCCTGGGGTAGGAATGCCACCCAGGGCACCCAACCCAGCACCCCAGCGCCCAGCCCGCCTGCCGTGGGGGTTTTGAGGGCCGACTGGCGGGGGTCCTGGCCGGGCAGCCCTCCGCCGAGGCTCGCAGCCGGCATCACTAGATGGTGCTAACGCTTGCGTTTTCCCCAGCTCCCGCAGCAGCGGAGCAGCGCCCGGGCCGCGGGTACCCAGGGATGCTCGGGGCGGGGGCTCCCGGTGGTCCTCGGGCACCGCTCCCCGGGGCCTCGGGGCAGACAGCCGTCTTGCCGTTTATAATAGCGGTGATGAAGAAGATGCTTCGTTTCTCTCTGTTTGTTTCCAGGCTGTCGAGGGGAAGGGCCCGGGCTCCGCGTTGCAGGATGGGTCCCTGGGGTGTTGGTGGGATCCTGCGCTGAGCCTGCGATGGGGCACAGGGATCCCCCTCCCCTCTTTGCGTCACTTTGCGCTGACTCAAAGCCTAACCAGACACGGGTTGGTCGAGGCCAAGGGAGCAAAGCTGCAGGTTGGGTAGGGGCAACTGGTTGTCGCTCCCAGTCGGTGCTGCCTGTGCTGGTGATGAGCTGGGAACTCAGATGCATGTGCCTCCCCAGAGCCCCTGCCGCTGGAGCACAGCCTTTTTGCAGGTCCTATCCTCCCATCACCAGTGGAGTCAGGCATTCAAATGTGAGCTGTGGGATGGGGACTTTCTCCCTTGTGGAAGGATCACTGGTTTTTGGGAGCTCCTCTCCAAAAGTCTGGGTGACAAGGCACAGCCTGGGTTACAGGTGGCTGATCTTACCCCTCCTCGCTGGGCGAGTGGCTCTGGGGAGGTGCTGGGGCACAAGGAGGAGGGAGAAGGGCTCACCCACGCAGCTGACTCAACGCTGATAAGCCCCCACAGCCAGACACTAAACAAATGTGTCTGGGAACGTGATGTTTCTGCTCACCAGGAGCTCCTCGCATCCCACAGGGCTGAGCTCAGGGGGCAGAGCTGCCCCTTGTCCCTTGGCGGAAATCTGTGCTTGGAAAATGGGGCTGACTCAGCCGGAGGGTGCCAAGAGGCTCATGGTAATGGCATGAATTCCCAGCAGGCAGGGAGGACATCGTCAGCAGTGCTGTCCCACAGCATCAGCCGAGGCTGTGGTCACTCCCAGATGGGGTGGTCAGCCCCAGCCCTGGGATGGCAGAGCACCTGTGACAGAATCAAAGCAAGGCTTCATTTTTCTGAACTCTCAGCTTTTTCCTCCTGCGAGCAAACCCTCCAGAGCGTTGTCAACTCATCCATAGAAGTGACTTACTTGAGGTCAATCCATGGGTTCGTGTAAGAGCTCACCCAGAGCTCTGCCCTTTTTGTGAGAAACCCCAGCTTTCCAGGTCATGGCTTTGGCTGATCTTCACACCATTCGCAGTGCAAACGCCAGTGCCACCACCCCAGTTGTTCTTGCTCTTGGAAGATAACTGGAGCCAGGAACACAGAAATGTGAATACAACCACACAGAGAGACCAAGGCAAATCCAGGCTCAAATGCCAGCCATCACATCGACCTCACCCCCCTTGAGTGGACACCAACAGGTCTCATGCAGCATGGAGAAACACTTTGACAGCATTTACTGTGCAGGGAAAGAGGGCCATCGTCCACCTTTGGCAGCAGACACTGCTTTGCTGCAGGAGATTACCTCTGGCTAGGTGAGCAGCTTTAGCTGTTTGATCAGACCTATGGGAGTAATTAGTATCCTGATTTTAGGATCTGATCATATCAGGCTAAGCAAATAAGCCCCTGACGTTTTTAATAAAAAGCTCTTCTCCTCACACTGTGTTCAAAGGCAGGGAGGACGCAGGGAGGAGGATGAGGGGTGGGCGGCTGCTTTCTCCGTGACGAGGACTATGTCAGACCTGCTGCCATGTGCCGTCCCCACTGCACCAGGCTCCTCTCCCTGGGCTCCTCTGCCTCCCGTGGGGCTCACATAGCTGTGAATCACTGCAGCCATCCCTGCCCCACATCCTCCAAGACAAACCCACACAGGAGCAAGAGAATCTTTGGGCATTCTCTGATGAAATTGCTTTCTCATGACTAAACATCAATGTACAGAAAATACGAACCATGACCACAAATTTACTTAAAAAGCATCAGCGACTCCCTATCCCAGAGGAAAGTCTGGTGGTGACGTCGTGGCATGAATGAGATGCAGGGAGAGGGGTTCCTGTGCTGGTGAGGGCTGCTCAAACACATCTCCGCTCAAAGAGCTCCCTGCATCAGGCTGCTGACCTGGGTGGCAGGGAGCTTGGCTGGGGTGGCCTCCGAAAGCACAGCTTCTTGGCTTTATTATTATAAATAATGACGTATTTATTAGCAGCTCCTCGTGGCATCCAGGAAAGGAGCAGCTGGGATTGCACTGACACGCAAACCGGTGGGGAAGCTTCAAATCAGCTCTTGCCTTCTGCAAGCCCCCTTCCCTGGGCAGGCTGGGGCAGGCGCAGAGAAGGAGCTGCTGCCAGCCCTGTGGTGGGATTGCCAGCAAAATCTGCTCCAGCCGGTCAGCGTGGACCCTTGTCTTTTGCTTTATCATCCCCCTTCTTCTTGGGTTTGAGGGCAGTTAGAAAAGTGCCAGCAACATGCAAGACAGAGAGTTATAGTAGGCATGGCTGTGTGCCAGCCACCCTTGTAATTTTGTTAATAGGCTCATAGAGGACCAAATGAAGCCATCGTAGGTAATATTAATGCTGCACAGTCCCATCATGGTCAGAAATGTTTCAGGTGGTATTGTTCATAAATTTGATTCTGCAGGATCTTATTTGCCCTTGGTTAGATCAGCACTGAGCTGGTGTTGGTAATGTTTTCATTTCTTCAGTAAAGTTTGATTTTTCTTTTAGTAGAATAGGCATTTAGAGACCTTTTAATTATAGCTTTTAATGACCTGATTTAATGTAAAGGAGCAAGCACATAGTCTGGGTGTGGACTTGTCTCAGGCATCCGAGTTACGGCACTCCAGGGAAAGGTGTTAAGACACCCATTTTAGTGCTGGCCCTGGGGCTCCCATGGAAACCTCCCCTGCACGAGCGCTGGGCCCCTGGGGTGTCCTGGCACTAAGACAGCGGAAAATCCGCACAACAGGCCAGAAATGCAAATACTGTGCTGGGTCGAGAAATGGTTTTAGCAGAGGAGCTCCCCTATGCTGTAAATCCTGCAGATGCAAACAACCACGTTGCGCCGGAGAAAGCTTCCTCCAGTTCACCGTCGCTCACGCCAGCTGGGATCACCTTTGCCATCTTTCCCCGTTTCTAAGGCAGTGTTGGGCAGCCGATGCCAGGACAGGGGTGGAAAGAGTCACACGCTGAGGGGGGGAGGAATTGTCCTGTGCCCCTGGAAAGCCACTGATGTGCCACTTACCTGCAGCAGGTTGCCAAAGCTGTTTGGAGTGTGAAATTGCAGCCTTGAGACCAAAGTTCTCAGTAGCTGCAACACTTCTTGCAAAAAGCATCTCCCTTCTCCTGGTCCTGTGTGGTGTTTGGGAGGGAAATGGTGGAAATCAGGACGTCTGGTTCGGGGAAAGGTGGCCGGCAGTGCTGGAAGGCTGCCGCTGCAGCCGGGGCCGCTGGTGCCCGTTTTTCCTGAGCTGTGGACACAGCCACTGAAACAGAGCCACCGCGTGTGGCAAAGAAGCTTCCTCCGAGATGGAGACGGTCATCCTCTGACCGGGCAGAGGAAGCACATCTGGGCAACAAACAGGTCCAGATGGCCATCATTTATGGGTTTGGAAATGGGGCTGTTCAAGGACTTGAACAGAACTTGCAAGTTCAGAAATGTGGCGCTCTCTGCTGTAAAAACTCAAGATTTTCTTTGACTTCAGCAGACGGGCTTTCACCACCACAAGCTTTCCTCCCCAGATTCCATGCATCATGAGCACAGACAAGGCACATGCGTGTCCTACCATGTAGGACCGGGCCACCGCCAATTTTAGCCACCTATCCTAGAAAGACCTAGAAAAATCCTATCCCAGTGAATGAGGTGGTGTCAACTCACCTACTCCCAACAGCAGGTACCCTGAGTGCCACCAAACATCGCTTTGTGCCCCCAGGCCGAGAGCTGAATGATGTGCCAGTGTTAATTGTAAATGAAAACCCCCTCTCTATGAAAACTTTCCAGGCATGAAAGGGGAGGGGGAGATGCAAAAAATCTGCTTGAACTTCCCTCTCTTTCAGTAATTCTACAAAACACTTTAATGCTGGATATTTAAAGAAACAAACATTTCTTTATCACCGTCTAGCCCCTTTTTTTCTCCTCCTGCTCTTCATAATGAGGACCAGAGTGATGGACCACGCTAGATACAGCCATTTCCTTGCTGATGCTAGAGAAATGAGAAAATGGTAGAAAAAAGAGCAATCTTGTCTGGGCAAACCAGACCCTGCACTCCACAGGAGAAAGTAAATGAGTGGAAAGGGCAGAGAGCAGAGAGTGCTGACCATGGGGTCACACTGTCTTGGAGCGAGCTGGGAGGAGAAGGACACGGGTCCAGCAGAAATCCGAGGGAGAACGTAAGGAGGCAGAAGGGGTTAATCCCTGCTGCAGTTAGCCTGGATGCCAGGATGAGCTAAACACTTTTGGGCTTTCACCTAGCACCTGGGCAGAGATGATGTGGACACTCTGCAAGAGGATTTCGGATGGTTTGTGGGAGCCCGGTGCCCACGGGCTGTGAGGTCTCAGGGGGTGCATGCCCCCAGCACCGGGCCCTGTGCTGCACGGGCGCCGAGAGCCGCCTGACCTCATGCTCTGCGCCCGTCAAACCGAGGAGCGAGAGAGAGAAAAGGAGTCCGAGCAACATGAGCGAACACAAATGTGTTTCCACTTAGCTGGTCCTCGGAGGCCAAATGATGTAACTCCTGCGAAGCTCTGCAGTATGTTGGCAGGAGGAGCCTAGTGACAGCTCCAACTGTAAGTTCCTGAGCTAATGAGCAGAAAAGTTGAATACAACAAAAAAAATAGGCTTTTTCTCTGGCTTAACGTAGCGATCCTCCCCGGGACTGTTTTCTGAGCAGAGAAACAGCACATTGAAGGAAAATATCCAGCCCCAAAGACCCTGGCTCCTCTCCTCCGAATCTAATGGGGCTAAGCCAAGGGGTGAGCACCCGTCGGGACGAGCGTTTCAAACCAGCGGGGCTGGGGGTTTGCTCTGCCTGCCGAGATGCCGGAGCAGATCCCAGCTCCAGAAGCAGCTCTCCACCCTCCTGTTCTGCAGCCTTTATGGAGTTAACCACAATTATTATTATTAAGGGTGGGTTTTTCTGTCTATGTGTGTGTTACCAGCAAAGAATGTTTTACTACAGCTCTCCACACAGCCACCAGCCTCCAAATGGACCATGTTACAGTAGAGCTAAATATTGTGTCAGGGACCATGTGTTTCTTGTAAGATGGGCTGGAGCCACGACTGTGTAGGAAATTGTTTATCTCTCTCCCCCCTCTCCCTCTTTCTGCCTTTATCCTCCCACGGGCTGTGTGGACGGCCGGGGTGCTGGCGATGGGAACTTTCCCAGGGATGCTGGCTGAGGGATTTTTGCAGCCCACGCCTGCAGCGAGGAGCGAGGGGCAGTGTCTGCCGGGTGGCATGGCAGTCCCGCCGTCCCGAGGGGCACGGGGCGGCTCTTTCGCCTGGATCGGGTACCACGAGGCTCTGCCCCAGCTCAGGGCAGGGGCCAGCACCGCTGCTGCAGGCTGGCTCGGCACCGCAGACGCCTGGGGAACCCTCTGCTCGAGGGTTTGGATGGAGCAAACAAAAGCACGATGCTGCTGTACACGTGTGCGTGCTTCAGAGCGCAATCCGGCCAGAGAGGTATTGCCAGCCCCGGGGTCAAGGTGGAGATGAACAGCCTTCTTTGATTTGCTGGAAATCCTGATGTCTGAAGGGTGGGTTATAGAGCCAGATAATTAAAGGAGAAGTACAGCAAACCCTCTGAAAAATGTTTTATTTCTGCGGCAGCCGACGCAGAGCTGAGCAGCCCCTCTGGGTGCTGGCCTGAGCCGAGCAGGGTCTGTCGCCCATGCTGTTGGTGGGGCACTGATGCTGCTTAGGGCGAGGTAAAGGCTTGGCTTCGTGCTCTGATGCTGCACATCCACCCATGGCTGGGTGCTCAGCAGAGGCACCACAAGCAGGGCAAACCACCCTGTCCTCACAGAGCAGGAGTCGGCAGGTCTGGGCCTTGTTGCCCCACTGCACTGCTCTGCAAGAGGGATGTCAGGGAAACCTGAGCCCTCGTGCCTTCCTCTCCTTCTCTGTCCATCTCGACGCCATCACCAAATGTAAAAAGTCACTTTTCCTTTTTACTGTCTCTGCTCTTTCTCAGCCACTGATCTGCAAAATAACATAATTGTATATAAACATCTGATTTCTTTTACTTTGCCTCAGTAATAGCTTGTAGCAGCCCTTTCCAACATCTATTAATACTGTGCTAAATATTAGATCCAGACTTCCCATCCCTAAATGTGACTATCTTCAGGATAAAGTGGGGAAAGGCTGAACACAGAACAAACATTTGCCCTCTGGTCAATTTTAAATACAGTATAAACTGCATCTCTATATAGACTTAGTAAGGGCTCTTGCTTCTAAACACCGTGGACTTTTCTCGGTGTGAGATATCATAGATGAGGCCCGCCTGGATCAGACTAATGATCTCTAAACATCAGTATCTTGCGTTTCAGCAGAGGCCAGCTGAGGCTGGCAGTACTCCTCCCACTGTCTTTTATGTAGACCAGAGCTATAGGAGATCAAGATCTCTACTTTATAGGGGAAAAAGATGAGCACAAAGAGATGAACTGACTCATCCAAAATCACCCAGCAGCCAGGTGGAAGGTAGAAACCGCTGGAGCTGGATGGTGGTTGCTCTTCCAGGTCTTGCAGGGCCTGGGGTGGGTTTCTGATAGAAACGATGCTGAGATGCCATTTTACTGCTTTACCTTTGCTCCTTGGAATGCACAGGGAGATTTCCAGAGGTGCAATTTCTTCCTCAGTCATAAAGATTTCCATTTGTCTTACTCTTTGGAACACGAGGGTTTTTACTCATGTAGAAATGAAGATCTTCCATACCGATTTTTTTTTCTGAATTCTTTCAACTTTAGACAGATTTTGGGGGTTTTCATTGAACTTGGCTTGCCCTGTCTCTTTACCTACTCACCTGCAGAGGCAAAAGCAAAAAGCATCAAAAATATAGCTAAAAATGAAAGCCACATCTAATTCCTATTCCTTCCCACCCTAAGATCGAACAACTTTTGAGCAATTCAACAAGCCCCAGCTAGCGCTTTGGCAGAGCTGCAAGGACTGGGGCTGCGCTGGCGTGCAGAGCGCCGGTCAAGAACTGCACCATGCTTGACCAAAGTCAGAGCTGGAGAAAGGGGCAGCACTTTCAATTGGGAAATTATATTTCTGTGCCCAAAAAAGAAAAATCTACACAGGTTATAATAACAAAAAGACACGATTACCCTGATTGTATTTCCAGGAATGAGAAAAACAGCCAGGGTTAATCTTCCAGCTGGTTATAATCCCTGGGAAGTGCCCCCTGCCCTTCCTTGGTAGGACACCATCAGGATACAGTTCCAAATTTTAAAAAGATCATGTTTTTGCAAAAACAAACCGTAAACCTGTGTCCTCAGATCTATTTTTCTTCCATTGCTCCATGGCATGCACACACCACTGTTAGGGGCTGTCTGTGCTAGGGCTGCTGTGAGACGGTAGTGACTGCTTTGTACATCACATTGCTCCTGCCGAATGATCCAGCAGAAGATAGCTAATGAGAAAAGGACACTGAAGAATCTGGCTTGGAGAGAAAAACTGTGTCTGAAGATCTGCTGGGGCTTTCTGGTAGGTTTTCAGGCTTACTAGGGCTGCTAAACGAGACCAGATTCTTCCTCCTCTTCACCAGAAATAGCAATTTAGGGATTTCCCTGGTTCTGCTTTGCTTCTTGCTTCTGGTCACTTGACTAAATTGGGCTGGGTGAAAGAAAGTGGCTCTACTTTTTTCTGCTCCTGATGGCTGGGATCATTAAAAAGGCTGAATTGCACCATGGACTGGGCCAGTCCTTCAGATGATAACCTGCTTTACCACCAGTGCCCCAAATTTATTGGGCTGCAGCTAGGAATCTTTCTCTTTGATTCATCTCTGCTATTAAACAGCTTCAGATAAAGCTGCAAATCTCATTTCTAGGAAAGGAAGCCGAATAACCTAAATCTTGGAGCTGAACAGCAGTGGGGAGCCGATATTCAAACTGTGTCTCCTCACCAGCTTCAAAAGCCAAGCAGCTCATTTTAACTCACTACACGGCACTTCAGCAATGATTAAAGTACCTTAAACGTGCACCTTCTTCATCATAGACCCATCTGCTGACAGGGTGCCAAGTACAACAAACCCAATCAAAAGCATCATCCCTATCATGGATCTAACTGTCATTGTCTTGTTTCCTGAACAAAAAGAGCTGTAACAAAAATAGAGCCTGGAGAAACATGCACATCCTCATACAGAAATAACCCCCTAAAAGCAAACTGAAAACCCATAGAGTCTACAAGCTACAGACACAAAGTGCTGAGAAGGAGGTAACTGGCTGGCGAACGCTGGAAATAATACCCTAAAATCCTACTGAGCCCATTCATCACCCCGGCTTCAGTGATCATCTCAGAAATAAATTCCCTTATCATCCCATTGGAATTTGACATTAATGACCTGTCTGTTATTTCAGAGGGAGATGGACTGTAACCGGCGGGTAATTGGTAGGAAAAATTGCTGGTTATAGCAAAGATCTGATAGCATCGGAATAGTTACACCACGAGAGAGGGAGATTAGGGAGCTCTGTTTACCACAAGGGGCTTATTCATCCTGAATAAATGCGTTTGCTGCCCAGAGCCTTCCTCTTATACCCTCATTCGCCTTCAGCGGCATCTTAACATCACCACTAACCCATTTTTTTCCCAGTGACTCTGGTATAAAGAACAGCAAAGACACCGCACAGCAGAAGCTGTAGTCAGTGCACAGACGATTATAAAAATGATTAGAAACTTCTCTCCAAACTCCTGCTAGTTTATGCATTAATTTCTGAGTTGCCTCGGGAAAGACAACTATAATTTCTTAATCATTGACATTACTCATAATGCTTCTGCAAACACCTCTGGTCTGCAAAATTTTTTGCAAGCACCCTCCCAAACTGCAGCTGGTTTAGGCTTTGTTTCCGTTTCTCTGCTGGAGTGACACAATACTTTTATTAACATTTTTCTTTGCACCTGCAAGACAATTTCCAGTGTGCTGTGCCTAAAATAAAGAGCCCGAGTTGGCAGGGGAGCCTGCAGCCTCAACCAAAACTAGGACAACTGACTTCTCTAGAGTGCATTGGGGGAGAGCTAGAAGCAAGTCCAGAGGCAAAATCCTGGCTCTGCTGCAACGAATGATAGCTTTGCCCTAACTTCATCAGTCCATGCCTTTCTCAAAGGTTTCCTGCTCCTACCTTCCGCTTCCCAGCTAATGGGACCAGCAACAGAGCCAGAACATCATTTTTTTGTTGAACACACCTGCGTTTTAAATTAACTCCCTGGAGTATTCACAAAAACAAAGCTGCAAGGCACGGCCACAGGAGGACTGAATTTGCTGCAGAAATACCGGTGCGTATTCATAACAAAACCTCCGTTCTATTTGCCCAGCTCTGACTGTAACTTCCCGTCATGTCCTGCACCTTTCTGGGAAGAAAGAACCGGTGATGGTGGTGGGAAAATTGCTTTACGGAGCCAACAAAGGGGGTTTCACAAGCACTTTCTCTGGAGCCAGGGCTGCCTTTAACCCTGTGTAGTCCCCACCCCTCTAGACCACTCTGTGGGCTCCCCACCACTGTAAGCAGTGAGGAAAAGAAATGCTCCTTTTCCATGCCAATTCTGCCTGGAGGGCCCGCAGGCGGTGGGGATGGCCCCCGTGCCTGTCTCAGAAGGACACTGGCTTTCTCTGCAAGGAGCCTGACAAAATTCACCTTCCAGGCTCTATCCCTGAGCTCAGATGTGCCAGCCTGAGTGTGAGTGCAGAAGGGTCAGCCCTGTGTCGTCTTTGCATGGCAGGGAAACAGTTTGCTGCCTGTCCTCAGCATCACCACAGGATGTCGTGATTTGGGGGTGCGGTACGTGGCAGCAACATCCTTCCAAACCAGCAAGACTGGCCAGAAAGACTAGCTGGAGCTTCTCAACCACTCTTTAAATTGATGTTTCGAAGCCAATCTCGAAGCAGAGATGGAGTGTCAGACCCCTGAAGGAGGAGCAGAGCTTGGAGAGGTGGATGGAAATTTTGAGCTTTCAATTGGTAGCATCTGAGACAGGAGGCTGCAACAGCCCTGGGGCCGCAGCACGCTGCCCCGGCACTGAACCATCTCCTCTGATGGCTTTAACAGCGGCTGGGAGTTGATTCCCATATCTCTGGTGCTGGTGAGAGGGGAAGGCGCAGGTAACGAGCTATGGCCATGCCTCTCCTGGAGACGACCGAACCAGAAACCCAGAGGCTGGATTTCTTCCCTACAGCTGCATAAAAAGCTGTTAACTGCCGTGGCAGGAATCAAGCCTGCGAATCCCAGCTCACTGCACTCCTTTTCATGGGAGGCTCTTCATGCAAAAAAGCATCAGCAGAATGAATTAAATACCGTTGTAGTGGCCACATTCCCAAGTGCTCCTTGTGTTCTTCCACTTGACTCACCAATAAGGAAGCCAAGATGTTTTGTAGAGGCTGTTTTGAAAACACACTGATTGATTTAACTCATAGCCAGAGCCCTTTCAGCCCACTTGCTGGACACTGCCCCAGGAACGTGTTTAATCCCTGGTTGCCCTGGGTTGATGGGGATGGTGTCCCCCAGCCCATTCCCTCTTGGCTGTGGCAGCGTGCCTGGGGAATGGGTGTTCGCTGCTGGTCTTCGAGGCCATGCATAAGACTGAAAACTTTGGTGACAGCCTGAAATAAGCTTCAATTTCTTCTTGCCTTGTTGAAAGGCATGTTGTTTACTGCAGACAAATTGGAGATGAACACTCTGCAAGAGTCCTGTGAGTTCATAAAATCAAACCCTAAATAATTGCAATACAATATTCCAGAAAGAAAGGTTTTCTTATCTTGATTTTTCTCCCTCTCTCTCCCCCTGATTCCCCCCTACTCTCATCCTGGACTAATCACTACCAGATTAGGAACCTTCAAACAGATTTGTTTGGAGACTTGGCATGAGCTCATCATAGCTGGAAGCCTTCTTGCTTTTCCTACGAAAAACAGAGCCCATTTGGAGGGGAAGGAGAGCTCCAGCGCTAAAGTCAGTCCTAAATAGCATACGTTGCAAACGAGATGGGAAGTAGAACGCTGCCTAAAACATCTCTGGCCCCTTCCCTGCACATCTACAGCAGACCCACTGTCAGCTTGTGGTGGCTGAGCTGCAAATGCTGCAAGGATGAATCCAGCAACCTCCTGCAGTTTGTTCTTTACATGTTTGCGAGGCGGCTTCCAAAATAAGTTTGAAGGCTGTCAATCTTGTCTCAAACAGCCATGGGCTGTGATGTGTCAGTCTGCTGGAAAGCCTGGGGGTTCATCTGCACCAGATGACTGCTGTAGCAGCGCTCCTCCATCGCCCTGCCTGGCTTCTTGCCTGCTATGATGCACCCGTGATGGAAAATGGTGGGTCGTGGGGTGGGCTCCTTGGGATTTATAATTGAAATAGGTTGAGGGGCTCATGAAAGCTGGTGAGAGAGATACCCTAAGGGTTGCTGTGGTCTGGATCAGCTGGGCAACCCCCAACCCCCCCAATCTCTTTGATGCCTGGAGCCAAAATGCGTCTGGGGCTATGCTTTGGGATGGGGGTCATGTTCGTGGCCATGCTTTGGGGAGCAAAACCCTGCCAAGAGGCAGGACACCATGGTGCAGAGCGAGGGAGCTACTTTCTGAGGGTGGGAAGGGCCTTTCTGCTCAGCCTGGAGGGGACAGTGGTGGAAACTGAGGATTTAATATCTTCCTCGGGTGGAAATCTCAGCCGGTGGCAAAAACAATAGAAAGCCCCCCCAAAACACAAAGGCCCCATCCTGAGGGGCTGTTGCCCTAACTAGCAGCAGGGATGACGCCTGCACGGGAAATATGTTGGCCATATGAGTTTGTGAGTCATCCTGGTTGTGAGCAACACCCTAGTCAAGAGTTGGCTAACATGTTCATCAGGACATATACTTATATATGTTCTTCTTCTGAATTTTTCTCTTTACCGTTCTGTCCCAGAAAACATCCAAGCTGCTAACACTCTGAGGAGGATGACACAGCAAAAATAAATGTTTTAGCAAGAAACAGAGAAATGAGATTTGCATATGTTTTTCTGGGAAAAATATCAAGTTTTCCCTGTTAGAAAACGAACATGTTGGAAACCAGCTTGCAAAAGTCGAAGCCTAACTCAAACACTGATTTGTCACGGGACTGTCACCTGCACTCATTGTTCATGAGGGCTCCCTGGCCCTCTGTCCGAAAGGAAAGAATGCTGATGATATTTTATCGATGGATTTGTGGAAGAGCAAATCCTGATCAGGAGAGTGACCAGAGAAGCTTTTCTTGGATTCAGCTGCGAATGAGCAAAGTTTGTGGAATACAGAGATATCCTCTGCTTGCTGCAGAGCTGTTCCCAAGGAGATTCGGAGCATGGTGATAAATGAATTTCAGAAAGCCTGGGGGTTCAGCTTTGCTAAGGCAAAAAATGCTGGTGTCTATCCGAACAGTGCAAACCTGATTTTCTGCTTACATACCTGATTATAAATCAGCAGTAAATATGCTCATGTTGACATGCCAAGTTTTCCCTTGGATGTCATTCTATAGGCTCATGCTCCTTTGACCACAGGTGATTAGATTTGATGAAGAAACCACTGAGCGAGCTGCTTTGGCGGGTGTCAGCGGGAGATCCTGTTCGATTAGCGCAGCGCTGCCGTTTGCCCTTAGATGCTCTGACTGCTCTGCTGAGGCAGAAGAGAAATGCCAGCAGAGACTGTGACCCAGTGGAGACCCAGCCGGTGGGAATTCTCTGTCTGCAAAGCTCCTCGAGTCTGTAAAAACTGGGTTGGAAATCTCTTAAGAGGTTTTTGATTAATGTAAATTCCATTTTTTGCAGCAAAGTAAAGCTTTGGTTTATATTCATGTCCCCTTGAGGCTTATTCAGTCTGAGGTTTCCTTGCTAAGAAGTGTGCACAGCTCCTCTTTTTGCTTCCATTTAAGCAGGAGAGAAAGCAGCCCAGTGCCTGTATTTCCGAGGAAGCCGAGGCCTGGGCCTGCAAACCAGAGCCACCAAAACACACCCAAGCCCTGAGAAGAACAAGGCAAGCTCTCCAGGCAGGCTTCTGCTAACTGAGGGAAAGGAGTCACTTGGAAACTAGGGCAAAAGTTGAAACAGGATTTAATTTTATCTGAATTGATTCATCTGTCCTTAATTAGTAATAGCTTCCCAGTGCATGACGTAAGAATATGCAGAGGGTTTTTTTAATGAATAACTCAGCTAAAATAAAATATAGCCATTCTCATATAGTTCATTTTATACGCCAATAGAGATTTGTGTAGTCAAAGATGAAAAATAGATGAGATCCCACAGTGACACATGTTGAAGACTAAAATCTTTTACAATACGAATGCTGTCTTCTTACCAATTTATTGTGGAAAAACCAGTAACTTTTGCATATCCCCTGATTTAATATCTGTATTTACTTTTACTGAGAGAGGACCCTTCAGCTCCCCAAACTGCACAAAGCATGATGCTGTACAGAAGGGGAACACATAAAAACTGGTCCTGACACCGAAGTGCTGTCTATGATTGTTCTGAAAGTCCCAAATCCAGCTGGCAAAAAATGGTTGTGTTTAATGGCACTTCAAGAAAATAAATGAAGCCACTAGTTAAATTAAAAATCCATATTGTCCAATTTTTCATGGCAACAACGTGAAACTGGGCCATGGACTGATCTCACTCACCTCGTAATGCAGAGTCCTTCCCTCTTCCATATCATTCCTTCGCTCCTAGCCATACCTCCTTGTACCATCCCACATATTTAATCTCAGTCCTCTGTGCTCATGCCTTTGAAATCCTTCCAGGCTGCTATCATGTCCACTTCTCTAACTCACCTCTCTGAGCCAAGCTATACATCCAGGCTCTAATTCTTCCCCATAAACCAGTCCCTTCAGGGCCCTGATCATTTTCTGATATTTCCATGACCAGTGCAACAACTTGTGGGTTCACTTCTCCTATCACCAATAAAAGTCCAGAAACTTACACCAGAGGGAGAGGAGAATCAGGTTTCTGGGTTTATTTTATAACTGGAGCTGGGGGATGCTGTACATGGTCCTCGAGCGGTGAAGAACCAGGGCACGACATGTTGAGCAGATGGTGATTCTGGACTGCAGATGAAGACTAAATTACTGTGTTCAAATCACATCTTTGATACACTTCCAGCTTTTATCAGATGGTTCCACTCAATGTTTGGCACAGCTGATGCGTAGGGAAGGCCAGGAGAGCAATCAAACAGCGTGAGCAGCTGAAACAGCCCCGCGCAGGAGAAGGGCCCCATCCGTGGGGTGCTCTGGCTGTCACGGTCTGTTCCCACCTCCCGGGCAGTGGCACGCTGAAGTGGGGACTTCCCTTACTGCTCCCATTCTTCCAGCACCTGCACAGCTTTAATATATACCTCTACGTGTAAAAAAATCCTGGCACCCCCCAGCCTCGTTCCTTCTTGCACAGCCTCTGTTCCCTCCTACCACAATACTTTATGGTGCAAGCAGCTCGCCCAGGCGATGCGATTGCAGGCTAGAGTATCTGGGAGGATTGATAGCTTGTGAGCAATTTCTCAGAGTTAAAAGTCTCTCCTCCTCGGTTTTTGGCTTTGAATGACCCGTGCTTCTAATGCACTCTTCACTTAATTCACCCCTACCACTGCAAATGCTCTTATTTATGAGGTCGGTAATCACTTTCTATCAACACACTCTGTAAGTCTGCTCCTTCCGCAAAACATTCCTTCAAGTAAATCCTTCCCCATGAATATTCTCAGCACAAGCCGAGTCCAGGGCTTGCTCAGGGCATAGGAGAGGACTTTCAAAGGACTCCCACTGAGTTCAATTGGCTCAGACCCCAAGTGAACACACATCCACACCCACAAAGCTCTGTTATAAATGGCCTCATAGAAGCTCACAAGAGGGAAACCAGACCTTTCCCAAAGTCCTTAGGAGGGTCTGTGGTTATTTTGCCATCCTTTTACTGCACAGGGACCACAGGGTTTTACCTCTCAGGAGGAATCTCAGGCAGGACCACAAAGCACACTGCTGAAGGGCTGTGCTAATTCAAAATCCTTCCAGAACACTGAGTTTGGTGTCTTTTTTCTTCCTTAACTTAAAAGCCAGAAAAGTATCTAGAAATGTCTGTGCAGGAGAATCAATCACATACAAAGGAACCTTCTGGGTCCCATGAAAGAGCCCGTGTTTTCAGCCTTGGCAGTTTATTCTTCCTCCTTTTGGGAGGCAGCACAGATATGTTTTCCATTTGAAATATCCCAGGGGTCTTGCAGCTCATGTTGAGCCCTCAGAAGTAAACGAGCCACTTTTCCCAGCAGCAATCCCAGATACAATTAAGAAATGGGGTTTTTTTTCAGCACACCCAGACTGGCACTTGGTTCAAGCCATAGGAAAGCAAAGGCACTGAGTCCGCGCTGGAGCAGTACCAACAAATATACAACACACGAACATCTTTAGCTCCGAGTTTTCTGCTCCATGTGTCTCAGCTGTTTCACAGGCCAACTAGAGCTCTTTATCGGTGTCATTTACTCTGCTGTCAAGTGGGTTTTTTATCCTAAAGCTCCACAGTGGGGAAACAGGAACCTTCAATGAACTTGCCTCAAATTGAAACAGATATTTAACCAGAATAAACCAGTGACTGGACTGAATCAACACTGCAGGCACTTTAGAAAGAATGTTAAGTTGACACAAGATCTGTTGGGTGAGTTCAAGAAATGGGAGTCTTTATGCTAAAGTCATAAATCTTCTGGGTTAAAAAGGGGATACTGCTGAGCTCTGCACCTTGGTGCCTCGTTGGGAGAGATCAATGCCGGAGGTTTGCTGCCCCGGAGGCTGCAGAGCTGTTGGTGTGGAAGGGCAGACTTCTTTCCCATGACAGCTGCTGAGGAGTGTGGACTTGGTCTCCATTGCTCCCTTCTGCAACCACTGCAGCTCACTGAAGCCTCTGGCAGAGGATCCTGTCCACTGGCTGTGTGAAGCAGAGTGCTTCGTGGGGGCCTAAGTCTTTGCTGCTAAGCCCTGATACTCGAATGTCTTGGAGCATGGTAAAGCCCAGGGTCTCTGGGTCAACAGTATGTGTTCCTGCTAGGACAGCCCCAAATGCTGTTGGGGGACAAGGCAGCAAAGATACCCAGCGGCTGTTCTGGTGGAGCTGTCGCAGGGCAGCAAAGCTGCTACATCTCTCTCCGTGTTTGGAAACCACCATGCCCTCGTATGACCCTGACTCTGCTCTCCTTTTCCTCTGAAATGCAAGAATGGATGAAAGGGTGGATCTAGGTCATGGCTCCTGATCTTCTCCAAGCAGCCCTGTGGAGCTCAGGAGCAAGTCGGAGCACGTTTCCTCCAGGCTTGCAGATGCCTGCAGCTGTGGGAGGTGTGAATTGCCTGGGGGCTTGGCGCTGCGCGAGGTACCCAACCGATTCCCTGCACCTCTGAGAGCAGACTCGAAATGCCAATAGCCCCAGGTAACACTCGGCCCTGTGCTGAGCAGAGCAAAACCTTCCGCAGTACTGAAATCCAGTTTAATGTCATCAGGCGGTGGGCTTGTCTCCTGGAACACGGGTGGTTGTTGTCACTGCACAGCAGCAGCTGGTCACGAAAAATGTGCTGGCTGGGAATGAGCTGGTGGTTTGGGTTTTTTTTTTAAGAAAACTACACTTTTAAATACAGGCTTTCAAAAACTGGATGTCACAGGAGACCATGACGCTAATGTACCTGTGATGGATTGCCTGGGCTGGCAGGACCTGTGGCCTTTGCTTGGCCAGATCTGACGGCTGAAAGCCTTGGGGAGGTTTGGACATGACTGCAGTTCTGCCTCCATCTGCAAAAGAAGATCACAGTTCCCGGGGAGTGGGCTCATCTCAGCGAAATGCATGCCACGTCCTACATGGTACCTGCAGGGTGGACTTAAGCAGTGTTCCACGGGGTGAGAGCTCACCCAGCAAGTCAGCCTGTGCTAAAGAATTGCAGATGTTTAATACTTCTGGTCCCTGCTCCAAGGAGAGGGAGAGAGGAGGTGCAGAGAGTAATGCAGCAATATTTTTTCAATACATTCCATATGTTTCCTCCATAAGTCAAGATTAAACAGTGATGCTGGTTGGAATAGAAATCAGCTGGCCACCTGATCTGCTGCCTTTGGAAGAATAAGCCCTAGCACAGGCTCTGACCTGACTCAAAAATACACTTCCACGGGGACAAGTGGACTTGTCTTTCATGCCGTCACCACTTTCAATGGTGCTATTGCCATTGCAAGAAGGACTGGTTAGCCCTGGCCCCACCTCCCTGATAGAAAACCCCTGAATTTTGGTGCAGCATCTTGGAGGCCTCGTGTTGTCCTCGTGCTGCAGCCTGGTGTGGCATTCCCAGGAAAAACGCGATGCCCTTTGGATCCCCCAGCCCTAGGCCACCGCAGCCCAGTGTGCAAGCACAAAGGTGTCACAAGGGTCCCAACTCATGCCTCAGCACCCGCAGGTGATGCCCTCGGTTATCACCTCTCCCACGAGCGCACACAAGGTCTGCAAATTACTTTTTTAATAATTTTTTCTCCTGGGCTTCTCACTTCAGCAGCAGTATTTTGGTCTTGTCACTGTCACCACTGTTAGCTCCAGACACTGCAAAAGCCATCACTGAAGATGGCAGGTCTGCAGGGAGGAGGAAAACCAAGCAACCACGGAGGGAAGGAATTTGCTCTCTCCTGAAGGGCACACTTGGTATAATTATGCCAGCCAAATGTGCACAGAAGTCCCTGGTAATTGCTATGGTAATCATTTCACATGTGTGGGATTTTTCAGGCTACAGTATAATTACGGCTAATTGCTGTTTGATTTTGTTCCTGTTTATATACCCATTAAAGGAATTGTTGAAATGTCTTTGCTAAAAGTCTTTCTTCTTTCTTTTTTTCTTCTCTTTTTCTTAAATCATCCTGGAAAAAAAGGGATCATATTGCAACACTCGGAGTTCATGAATGGCCATTAGCTCTCCAATGATCGTACAACAAAGAGCCATGCTAAACCCGCAAGAGCCTGATGTTTTCCCACCGCTGGGAACTGACAGTCCTTGAATTTGCAGAACTAACAAGAATTTGCAAAGATCTTGGCTGTTTGTTAATGAAACCCTTCTGGGCAAGAGGCTGAGTCTGAATTCACGTGGGGAGATGGGAGGATCTGAGCTGCTTGTTGCAAGCAGGGGAAAAGGTGCTCTCAATCAGCTGTTTTGGTGATAGAAATAGGTTACATTTCTGCTGCTTGCCCCCCAGGTGAACGGTGTATAAAAGAGTAGTTCTGATGGGCTTTACTTTCAGAACGGGATGATGTTTTGGAGTGTCTCCTTTTTTTTCTTCCCCTATCCATGACTGATTTTACATTTTGCCCATCTGCCAGAGCAGAGAGAGAACTGAAGCGCAGGTCCAGAGATTCACTGGGATCATCTCTTGGCATGGCTGGTACTTGCATCATCACTGATCACAGTGGTCCCAGGGCACAACTTGAAGAGAATGAAACATCAAGTGTGCTCAAAATCTGGAGAGTTATCATGTTCTAATGGCCCGCACTGAGGCCAGATAATTCCCTTATCAATTAATCAAAATATAAATATATATGTCTTTCAGTCATCCTTCAGGATGGCTTTCACGGGTTTAATTTTTCTATGGGAAAGTTGGCTTAATGTTAAGGTGCTGAACAGGTTTTGGGAAAAGGAACGGAAAGAGTCAGTTTTCCTCTCCTGGGAGAATACCCCATCCCCGTCCCCATTTGGAATGAAAAACTGGAGCTGGGAACGATGCTAAAAGGTGAAAGTATTCTTGACTATGTCCACTGAGATGTTTTAGGTTCATTCAACATTTGTCAAATAAAAATCACGCAATACACATGGACAACTCACCCCCTTTCTTAATGAGCTCTACTATTTCAGCAGTCATTTTTCCAGGAGCTTCTCCCTTCTTGCGTGCTTCTCCGGGGACCAGAGCCCTTGGTAGAAGCTCATGGAGATAAGCTGGATGATGGTTTGTAGAAAAGTTGCTGCAAGAGGGGCTGGAGAACGACTTCTACAACTACTTGAAGCATATCCTGGAAGAGATTCCCAGGGAGCATTTTACCAGGCACTCCTACCTCACCGAAATGCAATGTTCGTCTGGAGGAAGGAGAGGCTACGGCTCATGAAGGCTGTAATATTCTCATTCCTGAGCATTGTATCCTTCAGAGGGGACCGAGACCACATGAAAATGGTCCTGACTGTGGTGAGCCACGAGCAATCGCTCCATTCCCTCGTCAGCCGCATGCAAAGTTCAGAGCGGAGAGTGATCATGAAAATGTAGGATTACGTTGCTAAGGGACTGGATGGAAAGAGCGGGCTGGTGCCATCACAACCCTTGGCCTTGGAAAACAGGGAGCTTGTTTGCTCTATTTTTTTTTTCTTTTTTTCTTTTTTTTGCCCTTTCTATTTGGCTTCTGCCTTTGTGCTGAGAAGCCAAATTAGCTCATGGTCTGAGGCTCCAGAACTGAACATAAGCAGAAGCAAGCTGACATTGGCTTGAAATGGAAGCAGAAATAGAGCTGTTTACCATCCCGCTTCACTTTGACACTTTGAGGAAGCAGGAAACCGTTTCAGGGCATGGGCACTCACGCAACAGCCACCAAAAGCACACCCGTAAGCTCTACTGTTTCCCGTGTGACAGATGCTCTGTGGCTGCTGTTGATATCCACTCCAAAATGCTGTGGGTGAGGACATCACCTGCTTCAGTTCGGATTTCCCACTGCATCCAGTGGATGTTAACGAGCTGATTTCCCTGGGGCTACATAGATTTTCACGACCAGAAGATGGGCGCCCAAATCTCAACTAGGAATCTCACACTGATGCACAATTCGTTCAGTGAATACAAAATAGAGACTGAGAAACAGCTGACTGCTTATCCCTAATTAAGATCCCTTTGAGCTGGTGACTGCATCTGAAAGCTGCTGCCCTTTTCGGCAACGAAGCCTGCATGGATATGTGGTGTATTTTTAACCAGGCTCTTCTGAGGAGGATAATGATATGGTGGTGCCTCCTCCCTGCAATTTTGTGAAATCTCTGTGTTTGGAAGATGATTTCATCCATGGTGCTTACATGCTAAATAGCGGGCGGAAGAAGAATGAGCTCTTGATTAAAATGCGTCTAGACAACCTTCTGTATTTTTAGGTCCTAATTTAGAGGACCTAGGTATGGAAGGATTTCATTGCCAAAATCTGATCTGTTGTTTCTGTTGGTGGTAGGACAGTTCTCATGGTCAGCAGTCTTGAGACATTTGGTGTTTTCCTGGTGGCCCCAGTTCATAGAGAAGGATAGCTGCTTCCTTTTCTGCAAAAAAAGGAAATTCTCATCCTTAATAATCCCAGAGCAAATGAGAGCCGTAATGGTTGAAGTTTGGGGTGAGGAGTGAAGTGGAACAAGATTGTTGTTAAATGGGATATTTTGAGCCATCTCATGACTTCTGAAGGCTTGGGGTTGCTATGCCTATGCAGGAGACCCTTCTAGCTTTCAGACCACTTGTGTAGCTTAAAATTGCCAGTCCTGAGTCCAGGACTGCCAACAGCCTGCAGAGGTTCTTTACCCAGCATCCACCAAACCCTCTGAAGGGAAATGCTGTCATGCATGAATGACTGTCCCAGGGGATTCGATGTGGCAACTGAGTCTTTCCATTCGAAGACCAGCTTGTTCCAATTCAAGCCATGTTGGCAGCATCCTAAGGTTACAGCAAGTTTTCTTCTGGGCTGGGAGTTGCTGTGGCAGGACATGTTTTCTAATGATGCAGACAGACGCAACCTAAGAGTAATTTACTCTGCCTGTAGAAAAGCATCAGGATCCCAATCAGTCTTGCTCCAGGTAGCTGTGACAGCACAAAACCCACCCTGATCAGTGGAGGCATCGGGTTCATGTATACACCACTACAATTATCCCTGGCACTCAGCTTGATTTGGAAATCAAGTTACCTGATAGCCCTATTATTTAAACTTGTTGAGCGACCAAAATTCAAGTCTGCAGTTTCCGTCCACTGACAATCATCAGCTTGAGTGTTTTTAGCATTTGCACCACTCAGCCGCGTGTTTGGTTACAACAGCTCGAGGCAGCAGAAACTCCCTGTGAGGCGCAACTTGACTGAAGAACACAATTATTGGCCTCTCGAATGCAGACACCGTCAACAGACAGAGTTAATTTTGCTGGGATAGAGAAGCCTAAACTCTTTGGACTCTACTAGGAACAAAAAGTGACATTTGGGTGTATTTTGCAGAGATCTAGAGAAAACAGGCTTTGGAGTGTTTGGGTACAAAATTACTTCTGCCAAAATCTATTTGTCCTGCAGAAGAACCTGATTCTGCGAGGCAAGGAGCTAGTGGGAACAGGACAGCTTGCTCAGCACTGCAGAAAGCAGATTTGCAGATGACCACTCTCTGATCTGGTGAACCCAACAAAGGAAAAGGAAGGGAGACACTAGGTGAGGCGTAACTAAGTCTAAATTAATTCCTAAAAGGGATAGAAGCAGACAATTAGAGGATAGTTTTGGTCTTGGCAGAAGAGCCAATTTGCCATTGTTCCCATGACCAGTAGCATTAAAATATGACAAGATAAGAAAAATGAGAACTTCTGTCCTTTTAAAATCCTCTGTTCTGTTGGGTTTAATGGCTCTTTCTTTTCAAGAAATGCTTCGTCCTATGAATGTTTAACCAACATCAAGAAGAGGATGGCATTGCATGTCTGGAATAACGGTTCATGATAGCTCTGTCGAGGTGGTGGGACTTGAAAAAGTTAATGAGAAACACAAGCTTGCAAAAAGTGGGTGGGAAAAACGGTTGGAGATACAGAAAAGTGGTTTGCATCCAGATCGCGGGAACATTTAATGACTCAGTGTGTGCTGATTTTTGAGCTAGGGATGTTGTCAACTCCTTAATGATTTCTCCATCCATGGGCCCGTTAAGATTGGTTTAATGTACTTAAGATGTGAGTCACTATTGCAGCCCTTACAAGGCAGAGAAACCCAGGGGAAAAGATGAAGTGGGTCCTTACTATGCCTGTGGATGACTAAGCCCAGGAACTCTCTAACTGTCATCTCAAGGGTATCGTTCAAAACCAGTACAGGAACCCTCCCAGTGCCACACAACGATGGTGGCTGGGCAGCCTGTGCCACAAGACAAGGTTTATTTTTGTATTTGGGTCTCGCTTTCAAGGGGCATGATCCCTGCTCCCATCGCCTGTCAGTATTCTGGTCTTCTTCCAGCCTGGGACCATTCTGGTTCCCTGGATGAGAGCTCATTTCAAAGGCAGACAAGGCTTCCCACAGCTATTGTCCTGTGGCTGTCTGCATATTTCAGCCCTTCCCTATCCCTGCTCTCAGCAAGCATCTGATCAGAAGCTCTGAACTTCATCTGAAAGCACACAAATTAAACTTTGAACTGTATAAAAAGATCCCTCCCCCCCCTCCAACCTTTACTGAAATACTCTCTAAAAGCAAATCCTGGTATATTCTAAACTCAAAACCATCTGGGTTTCCAAGCCTCAGGAAATTACAACTCCCATTCTGGAAATAAAATGCATGTTTATCCATATAGCATATTAATTAAAATTCATCGTATGGAAAGAGACCGGTAAAATGCTTTCCTGATGGCTGGCAGATTAGCATAGTAATTTATAATATCATCCATTGCAATTATTATTATTATTATTATTATTATTATTATTATATTTTCCTTTATGTCAGCTATGTGTAGAAAGGTAACGTAGTCTTTACTGATCAACAGAGAAAAGTACCCTGTCTCACAATGATCCGATTAGTATTTTTATGTCCTGTCTCGCACTGGGGAATCCCAAAGCCTTGTAGACTTGCTGACTTATTGATTGTAGCGTGTGATTTCAGCAAGGAAGAGATTTTAAATGGAATGATGACACTAGCAGTTTGTGAAAGCAAGCTATGACAGACTGCAGAAGACTGCAGATGTGTCCTCCAGTCTGCTGCTGGAAGGGCTGTAGTTAAATCCCCGCACTTCAGTCTCAAGGACACCTTCCCATCTGCCTCTATTAAGCAGTGGATGGGGAAAGCCCTCAGAGATGGGGTCTACTCAGTGCCACCATTCCTGCTCCTGAGCCGTGTTCCTGCAGCTGTAGGACCGTGAGAGAGACGGTAGGAAACGCCACATCAGAAACATTCCAGCTACCGGGGAAAACGATTTGGGGACTGGGAAAACTGCAGACTTCAGTTGTTCTTCATGGGTTTTGCATTTTTTCCTAGTGAGGTACAGTGCACGGAAAACCATCGTATGCTATGTGGTCAGCATTTCTACCATAAACAGAGCAGTTGCACATTGTTAAATTATTAGTAGCCTAGCTACCACTGGGAAGGTTGTCTTAGCCTCCTCCAATAGGACTAAAACAAAAAAACGCTTGACTAGTCGTGTGTTAGCATGAATGCATGGCACTCGCAGAACGTGCACGGTCTCACATCTGCCCTCCCAGACACCGATCCTTCCTCCCTAAGCCAGAGGAAAGAAGTCTGAACAGGCGTGCCTCATCAGAGGAAATTATTTGCAAAGAGGTGGGTTGAACTTACGGGTTCTGAGCAAGGTCCAAATTGTCTCAGACTTCAATGTCTTCATTACCCAGTTGTGTCAGCCCATCCTAAGTTGAAGAAGCCACTGCCAAAGGAAATCTGGATACAAATTTTGAATTCAAAACTTTGAAGTTGGCAATATTTATATCAAGAAATATGACAAAGTTAGGGAAGATTTTCATGGCCAATTTTTTCTGTCTGGATACAGCTCGTGCCATTCAGGTATGCCAACATCAATAATTTTGTGAAATATTTTTATGGCTTTTTGCTGGGCCTATGCCACAGGAAAAAGGCATTACTTTATCAGGAATGGTCTGTAGAAAGAGCACGTAGCAAATCTGACTTCTCATCCTCATCCAAGGGCCATCCATCAAAACAAAGTTTGGACTGGAAGCAGCTGTGAGTCTCAGCCTGAACCTGGAGGGACCATCCCGCTGCTCGGGAAGGAAGATTTCAGCTGCCAAAGTCCTGCTGAAGGGAGACTGCCAAGAAACGTGGCAGTCTGCAGCGGTAATCTCCCTGCCGTGAAGGTCTGCCACAGCGGCAGCTGGTAGCAGTGTGTTCGGTCACCAGTGATTGCCACTGGATGGGAACGTGTCCTGCATCCCAGCACCAGTTCACTGGCCCCCTCCTCGGCCTGTGAAGGATCTCAGGGCTTCGACTCCCTCAACAGCCCCGGGAGGCTTCATTATTTGCAATTAACAGCTACGTTATTGTCAGCCAAGTAACTGTATATTCCACACGCGAAATACGGGAGAAGATGTTGTGACAGCTACCTCTCTCACAAAGCAGGGGATGTTGAACGAGACAAAACATCCCATTCCCTCTCCTCCACTGTTAAAATAAATGTCATATACTCTGATCAGCCTCAGTGTACATGCACGCAGCCAGCAGGAGAAAATCAAACATCAAAAGGAAAATAAAACCCTAACAGGATATTGACATCAATAGGAGTTCTGTGAGTAGAGATGAAATGTAAAATTGAGTTGCGATCCGGCTGACAGCAGTTAAAGACGCCGTTAACCCTTGAGCAGAGCTGCTGCTGACATGAAAGGGAGGAGAGCTGTTAAGGCTCAGGGCTACTTGTTCTCTACACGGGCATCTGGGCTGTGCTTTTCTCAGGAATCTGGAGGGAATTCGGCACCCAAATTCCTTGTAAAGTTAGACATGTAATGCCATAGGCTCCTTGGAAATTGCCACTTCTCTTTACTCACTGCTACAGATCCAACATGTCAATGGGGAGAAAACCAGTTTCCTTCATTTTTCTGTGGCCACAATTTTTCCATCTCTTTTTTTCCTGATGGAAGGCACTCTTTGTTCCAGTGATGAGGCAAAAAAAATGTGACAAAGGAGAGCAAAGATGCAGGACAAAATTTTCTGCCAGGATTTTCTGTTTGGGGTGAGAAGTAAAAAAAGAACTAAAAGAAGCTCCTGATGGAGAATTCCTAGCAACTTTAGTGTCACAACCTCTGACCTTTGGCCATTTCAGCCAAAAAGCTTCTGCAGACACCCCGGTGTATTCCCAGCACTGCAGTCTGGGCACTACAGTCTGGATTAATCCACTCTTGCAGAAGCAAAGCTCAGGGTGGGAAACCAGACCCCAAATCCGGGTCTGGGGAGGCAGCAATCCAAATCCACTCCCTCAGCAACAACCCCTACCCAAAGACCATGCCCTAACGTGACAGGACCCCTGTAATGCATGATGTTCATATGTATCCTTAGAAAACTCAGTTTATTTTCTTAACTTATTTTTTTATTTGTTTAAGAAATAATCAGTTGTAGAGTTTGTATTAAGGACTGGCTTTTCTTGCACATTTTTATCTGACAGAACAAAGGGATTTATTTCTGCAGTGAAGAAATAGCAAAATAACTTGTAAAGGCACACTGTAATTCCTTCTATTTGAAGTAGTTTCTAGCTCAGAAGCAGACACAGATGACTTCAGAAGTTGCAAGTTCAGAAGGGATTTTTATCTCGCTGCCTGGAAAAGCATCGCCTTGACTTCATCGGTGGAATCTCAACATGCGGCTGTTGTTTAAATAACAGGAAGCGAGAGCGGTCGCCCCAGGTCTTAGTCTGCCCCAGGATTTGGGATGAAAGCCTGGCTGGCTGGTGGGGGACCCCTCTCCCCAGAGCAGATCCATCCCATGGGCTTTTGTGCCACAGACGAATTTGGGAGACGCTCACGAAACCTCTTGGTCTGCTGGGTCCAGACATCCCCACCTCTTCAGGGGACCATGGCAGAAAGTGTAAAGCAAAGTCTTGATGGAGGAAAGCAGAATAGCTCCGTGCTGAGGATTTCTGGACCACGGCAGAGTGAGCGGGTCCCATCCCCGACTCAGACAGACAAATCCCCACCAAGACCTGGGTTTGACCCTCACTTGCTCTGTCTGCTCAGACGATGCCAGCTGTTAACCAGCACCACTTGCCTGGCCTGAGCTGACCCGGCCGGTACCTGGAACCAATGAAGCAAAGAGGCCACGAAGGCAGAGGGGTTGTTATGTGACGTGTTTCAGTGCCTGAGCATCGCACCCATCGGCAGGCCCGTGGTGGTGTGCTTTCGGGAGGGGAAAGGCAGTTTGCACCATCACCCTGTGTGCCAGGGCTGGGCAGCGACTGGGGTGCCGGTGCCCAGGGATCACGGGGCTGTGACCGCGGGAGCTGAACCTCTGGCTGCCTGTGCTGCACGCTCAGGTGCCTTCAGGGTTTACTGCTTCTTAACGTCACCCTTCAGGGTTTACTGCTTCTTAACGTCACTTTTCCAGCTTGCATTTCTTCTGCTATTTTGTAGAAACAGCCTTAATTATTCCCTATTGCAGCAGGATTAGGACAAAGTTGATTAGCTGCAGGTTTTCCTGTGTATGAGCTCAGGCAGCAAGCAATTCCCGTCCGTGCAACACTGCAGACCGGGGCCTTAGCAAGCATTGCAGTTGGGTTTGCATTTGAACTTTGCTAGAGACAGACCTGTTAGGAAATATGTGTCAGGAGGGACAGGCAGGAGGCTGTGGGTGCTCAACTCCGAGCAGGATCCAGCAAAGGGTGCGTTCCCAGTCCGGCTCTGCCTTTCGGACCTGGGATCCCGGCCATGCGGTATATCACAAAGGCGATGACACAGGACATATGGAGCTGTGTGTTTCAACATACATTTTCAAAAAGCTATTTAATACATTCCTTCGCACCGAGTAATGTGTTGGAAAGGATCCAGGCTTGGGGATGTTTCTATAAACACATCGTCTCTCGCCACCCTTCTGCCTCTTTTGCTGTGAGCTGAAGGATGTGGTGTTGCCCTCTCTGACTGCGGAAACTTTGGATGTCGCTTAAAATCTTGCTGGTCCGTTAAAGCACAATCTTTCATTCTTACTCAGCTTTCAAGTCAGAGTAGTCCACATCAGAAAACCTTGCGGTCTGTGGTGTTTCATATAGTCTGTGCCTTGAGGAGATGGTTTCCTAGAAGAAGCCTTCTATTTCTCCAGCTATGAAAACATTCCCAGTACATCCTGTATGTGGAGATGATTACAAGCAGCACACACCACACCCCAGCCCCCCCCATTAGATTGTTTTTTCAAGTTTTTTATTTGTTTGAATTGTTACTAGAGATAGATGACATTTTCTCACAAAGCTTTTTCAACTGGAAAATGCAAGTTCGAAGATACTGGAGTGCTTTGAAAACGTGTATTGAACCTACCTGTTTCATCACTGAGGAAAAGATAAACATTCATAGCTATTTTGAAATAGAAAGTTTTTAGGAACAAGCTATAGATCTGTATTTCTATAGAACCAGCAGGCAGAAATATATGATATGTTGAAAATATCGAATCAATTAGGTTTGGATTTTTGCTTAAAAAGAACAAACATTTTAAAGCTTGGACTCAAACCTGGACACTTTTGTCAAACCCAGGCAGATGTACTCCAGTTGGGGAGGAGGAGGTATTCAAAACAATGTTTGATTGTTTCCCCACAATTTCTAAATTGCCAAAAAGCCCAATCAGCATTGGTTGTTCCAGTTTGATATTCAAATCCACCCTTAATTGAGCCTGGGACTACCACAGTTGCTTATTTCCCACAAAAAGAAAACTCCAAGTTTAAATTTTACAGCGGGAGCTGGTACAAAAAAATTTTCCTTGACTGTGATGGGCAGGAATCAGCCTCTGTCCCCAGCAGCTTGAGGATATCCAGAGCATCCTGAAGACTGTGCTGCATTCAGCAGCAAAACCGAATGAAAAGTATTATTTTTACAAAATAGTTTGCATCTATAAAAGAGAAATCTTTACAAGAAAAGAAAAATTCTGCTGGGGGATGGTTCCTGGGTGGAGGGTAGGATAGCCAGTGGAAATGGGAACCACCTCAGAGCACATACTGGAAGCATGGGTGAGAGCCCCAGCATGTGCCTAACTCAGGTCTAGCCACCCTTGGGGAGGTCTCACTGGGTCCGTCCACCTCATCTTCTCCTCTTGGATGTACTCAGCTTGGTCCAAAAAGAGACAAATTGGGTAGAGCAAAGGCCCTGGAGCTAAGGACGATCTGAGCTGAGTCACCCATTCACTCTTGTTCTCCCTCCTAGAAAAGCGATGATGAGTCCCCTTCTCCCTGCGAGGCGGAGAGAGAGCAAATGTCACGGCTGTGACCTTGCCATCACTGGATTTCTTGCTGTCCTACCAGCCCAGATCAGCACTTCTCTTCATGGCGAAGAGATCTTTCTCTCAGACTTTCACTTGTATTTTTGGTCAAGTTTTCAGAGCTTGTCCTTAATGATTTGGACGCTATTTTCCTACTGGTTTCTGGCTCTGATCCAGCCCATCATAGCTGGAAAGAGCCTTTACTCAGCAAGTCTCCACTTTTTCTATTTTTGTGTGTCTTGAGGTTCTCGGTCTCCAGGACAAATACTTTCAAAGCAAAGCTAAATAGAAGAGTTAATTGGAAGCTACAATGCACAGTGCCCTCCGTGCTCACACAAATGGCAATTGCTCTCCGAACTCTTGGGTAAATTACCCAGGGTGAGCAGCTCATGCTGATGCTGCACCTTTGCCTTCCTGCTCATGCAATGGGCTTTGATCATGTCTGCAGTCCTGACAACCAGCAATCACAGAGACTCTCCCACGAGCTAGTGCAAAGTGAGCATGAAGGGAGAGGGTGACTTTATTGACCCTAATTAAGAATTTATAATTAACACGAAATCTCTAGAATTAATTTTTCTGCAGTATTCAGCTGGGTCGGCTGCACCAGTAACACATGAAGCATCCCTGCAGCTTAGGATTTAGTGATGCTATCCTAAAGGAGAAGATAAATGAGGGCATGAACAGAAGGGATCTTGGCTTCTTGGAAGACAAAGTGCACCAATTCATTCCCAAAGTATAGATCATGCCCTGACTCTGCCTGGACCTTTGCCTGTGGCCAGAGGAGCTGTGCTGAAAGGATGGGGGAGAAGGCATGGCTCATATTTCCCTGCCCTGCTCCGTCTCCAGGTATCTCAGGAGAGCATGGTGGCTGTTTCTCCCCACAAATGGCCATGACTAGGCACCAAAGAGAAGAGCGGTAATTTCCTAGGTAGTCCAACAAGCAAAGAACTACACAAGTCCTGCTTATTGCCCATTAGGATCTGTTTAATTAGAGTCAGAAGGAATGGGCAAGAAGTTAGGCTCATGTTTCTGTTTTATTCTATAATTTCATCAACGTCTTCACATCCAAGCAGAGATAAGCAGGTTCTGCTGTGCTTTACTCTCCTGTTGCAAGCATGAAACTTTGTTTTTAATATATTTTCATCTTATTCCAAGGAATACAGACTAAACATGTAATTAGAGGAAAAGTCACGTGTCTGCATTCAGAGACACATACCAATAAATGCAGTTTGCATTCGGAGCAGTCTGGAGCTAAATCTGGGGGCTGGATTAAGCTATCTCCAATTTTATTCTAATTGCTAATTGGAGTCCAAGAGCTCTTTGATTGAAGTAACAAGGGAAAAACAGTGTGCACCATTTTGTCCAATTTCCAGAAAGCACTAGGCATGAGAACTGGACTCCCAGTTTAATTTATGTTGCGAGAATCCCTCATGGCATAATGCCTCTGTTTCCAGATATTATTAACAGAGCTGGAGTGTCCTTCCATGTGTTCTGGTGGAAAGTAACGATAAATCAAACATGCTTCTGGAATGATTGCAAAACCTCCATGAAACTTTACTCACAGTCTAAAAATGTGCTTGTGGAATGTTTGTGGTTGCGTCATGTAGGTGCTGCAAAGCAGACCTCCTTTCCCCATCGCTGCTCTTTCCCGCGGCACATTGCCACACATTTCCTCCCCAAGGGGCTACAGGACATGGAAAGTGCATCTCCAGGAACAAGCAACGCCGCTCTCCATTCTGCTTCCACTGTTGCTTTGCTTAGCAGCAAAAGAATAACTGGAGCTGGGAATGAAGAGGTTTGTTTCAGCTTCTGAGCTCTATTGCTGCAGCGGAGGAGAATAAAAGAGAAGGGAAGGGAGAGGAGAAATGCATCTGGAGGTTGGTGCATGGTGGCTTGGCCTTCACTTCCAACGAGCAGCGTTCGGAGAGGAAATTGCCTTGTGGATAGCTGATACGAGTGTTTGCTCAGGGGAGAGCTGTGGGCCTGGGCAGGGAAGGAGAATTCCTGCATGCCAAATCAAATACTGGAGAAACAATGTGGGTTCTGCAAGAAAAACCATCCTCTGGAGCGAGGCATGAACTGCTGGCAGGGTGCCGGGGATGGGCACCCGGCTGGTGGTCCGAGGTCCTGGTGTGGAGCATGTCCCAGTGTCCCAGCATCCCGACATCCCAGTGCAGCCCTCGGGCCCATGCATGGTCCAGTGCTGTGCTTGGGAACATAGGCACGGCTGGTTTGTGTGGCCGGCTACAGTCGCTCACGGTTTGTCCAGTTTTGGAGCCATCCTGCACCATCTTCCAGCTTCTTTATGAAGTGGAACAAGTAGTGAGGGAAAAAGAAAGAAAACAGGTGAAAAAAAAACCCCGCAAAACAAAACAACATTCTTGTGACCCTGCTCTGGCTTCTGCTTACAAAAAATCCTGGCATTCGTAGCGATCAGGTCTTTGATTGAACGACATTTTAATTTGGGATATATTAAACCAGCATGTTTTCCACGAATGACCTCAGCACAGAAAGGGAAGATGAGGCTCACAAGAACCTCTTCGGCTTCAGAGTCACAACATGTGCCCCAGATGCCATCACGGCACCTTTGATAGGCAGGCCAGTTGATTTAAAAGAGGGCAGGGGGATTCGGCTAATTGAAACCATTATGTTATGATAACCAAATGTCCTACATCTTTTGCATCTCCCATAGATGGCAATGCATACTGAAAAAAATAAGTAATAATGCTATGTCCGTTTTCAGGGAGAGATCAAAGGATCTCCTGGAAAGCGAAGCCCAGTTGTCCCTTGAATACATCTGGGCTGCAGACCGCCTCTGGAAAAGCCTAGTTCATTCATTCACGAGGCAGAGGAATGCTGTCTGGATGCTTTGAGAAGTGCATGGGCTGGTTGAGGGAGGAAAAGGCTCTGTGTCAAGGGAGCTGTGGGACCTCAACATGGCTTTTGTGGCCAGCCGTGCCTGGGTCATCTAACCATGCCTTGCCTTCCTACTGCAACAGGGTCCTCTGACTGTGCCGTGTGCTTCAGCAAGAGATACAGCTGATGTTGTGGTACCCATAACACTGATTGGGGCCTGTAACGAGAGATATCTGGCAATCAGGGAGTTGGAGATGCAGCGTAGCAAACAGAAAAAGAAATAAATGCAGTGGTATTGGGAGACCAAATCTCCCTGGAGTCCACACCTTGGAGTACTCCAGGGTGAACAGCATTCTCCAGACTAATTGCTGTCCTTGGAGAATTAAGCCCCAGGAACCAACGTACTCCTTGAAAGCATCTTCGCAGAAATGTATTTCTTCATCCAGATCGTGGTCTCTGAGGTAGCTCTGAATTTGTACCGGAGTTCGTGGATGCAGTGAAGCTTTCTCCGGAGTGAAGGAGATGCTGTCCAGATGAATCAGAATCATCCCAGCCGTGTAAAAGAAAGGCATGTCCCTCTTGGGATCGCCCCGACACGTTCCTCTGCAGAACATCTGCTCCTGCACACCCAGATGCTGCTGCTGCTCCTGCCCAGGCTGCCGCTCACCTCCCCTGCTCCCGGTGCTCTCGGTTGACCCAAACGGCTCGGCACGTCCAGAAACCACCTATAAAATCACTTTTGGCTCTTAACCAGGGAGCTATCTCCTTTAATTATAAGTTGTCTCTGTTTCTGCAGTAAGGGAAATGGCAGTGCCCGAGAATCAGACGGTCTGAAGGAACCTCGCTGTGCCCCTAAGGGGATGGACCTGATTTCTGCCCCTGAAGAGGCAAACAGTTGCCAGCATAACTGGAAAAAAAGCTCAGACAACCTGAGCCCTCTTCCCCTGCTGTAACCATGAGAAAAACCCTTTTCCTCATCACAGGATAAATGCCGTCACAGGACACATTAAAAACAACATGTACATAATTAGCGTGAATGCAAAACAGAGTGTGGAGGGGAGAGGAGAGATTCGTTCCTCTGGTGCAGTTTGGCCCTGCTCTGGATGCCTCCAAGGATGCCCCTTGCTCATGAAGATATTTCTGAAGGAAACAGGGTGGGTTTTGCTGATTTTAGAAGGCATCTGATTGCACCAGATGGTAAATATATATTTTTTCATTCTCCTGGGAGGATGCCCTGTGAATCACCTAACAGGGCTTTATTGCTTTCTTCTGCATCCCCTGGCAAATTTCTGAGCGCAAAAACTCAGCTTTGTTTGCATTTATAATGAGGCACTTGGAAACCTCTGCCAACAGCTCAGCTTACCAACCAGACAGAAAGCCCACTTTCATTTACGGGTATTTTAAATAGCAATTAAAGATACAGACCATCTTCTCCTCATAATTCCACAAGCAGAAATACGGGGTATGGCCTCCAGAAATCCTGAATAACTGAAAGCAGAGCTTGCTCCTATGCTTTGTCAAGCACTATTCTGAATGCAGAACTTAACAACGACAACAAAACTTTATTAAATGCATAACACTGAGTGGATAGTTTTGCTAAACATTTATGAGATGCTGGAAAATTCAACTCCAGCCCTCATGTTTCATCAGCTGCAGCTAAATGCTTCAGTACAGATGGACAGAGCCCAGATGGCAACCTCATCCATGGAATTTGTCTCTGCTCTGGACCATATGCTGCTCAGAAGTAAAAAGGCTGCAGAGCTTTCTTTGAAGCTTGGTCTGTGGTGCTCTGTGGGCAGACGGGTGCCACATGGAGACTCAGACCTTCTCATCCACATGTGACCGACCTGTGAACTGATCCTGGTGACATGGCAGGGATGCAATGCTGGCAGTCCCATCACTGCGTGCCTGTGGAGACACATCCTACCATGGGCGTCCCAGGGAGCCGTGGATGTTCACGTCGGGTCTTCGTGGTGCCATTACTGCGACAGTGAGTAAGACAGATGCGGGTGTCATCAAGGCAGGACATGCTTTTAGGATGAAGTTAGCAGAGTGAGAAAGGGTTGATAGTCTGGGCAAAGCACTTACTTAAAAGCAGGGAGTTTCTCTTTTCGGAGAATGTAAGAGCTGAGTGAGCATCTTCAGCAAAAGTCTTTACGAGTCTGCAGCTGAATTTTGTCTCCTCCCTGAAATGCTGCTGCTCTGCATGTAGCAATTAGCCTTCTGTATGCCTTCCACATTCCCATGACATGTTCTGTTGAAGGTGCCAAGCTTTGCATGAGTAACACTCCCCAACTACGCATCAGTTTTATCAACACCTGGTTAGCAAGCCAGCAGAATCAGTGTGAAAGGAGGATGAATAGGGCTCTTAGACACAAGCATAATTGCTAAGCTTCATTTTCATCCTGAAGTCTGCTGCGTCTGGCTTGGCGCTTGGTGGGAAACTGGGGACGAGGCTGCCTTTTTTCAGCACAGAGGGGCACTTTTAATGAGCCGCTCACTGAGTCCCCAGATCAGAGAAAGGATTTGGGGATAATAAGATGCAAGGGGATGCTTGAGAGAGGCAAAAATGGCTGTTGGAGGAATAAAAACATTTAATCAAGTTGTGTTTGCTCAGCAAGGTATGCTGTGACTGACACCTTGCTTCTGAGCACTGGGTCCAGCTCATGGCAAATGCCAGGAGACCTTCTCCGTCAGCACCACCTTCGCTGCACCGCTGTCCTTGCAAAGGTGAGTGCAGTACAGCTGAGTAACCTCCATCCTGTCCTGTGCCACGATTCCCCAGGCCCCAACTCCCCTCCCCGAGCAGGGACCAGACAAGGCCTTCAGAGAGTCCTGTGCTAAGATTATGTTTCAGAAACGTATGTTTTTAAAGGTAGCAGATGTTAGAGAATGCTGTTTGCCAATTCTCTTTGGTTTAACCACTGCTCTGGGAGCTTTTCCCTTATTTATTACCTTTGAAAGCAGAGGCATGATATCAGCCTCTATGGAGATGCAGTTTACTGATCCCCTTTTTCATCCTCCCCTCACACTACATGACTTTCTTCCCCTTCCCAACCCTATGGCATCACCATCGGCACTTGGATCAGGGCAGTGAGGGAGGGGCTGGATCCTTCCCTTCCCACTTTCACCCTCCTGCTTCCCACTCCCTCCCTCTCTCTTTTTGGCATGGGTCTAATGGAGAAGTCGAGAGGTTTTTCCACTGCACACGCATCTCTGTGTATCTTTTCCTTAGCATTTGTTTTTCCTAGATATACACACATTTATCCACAATCATTTCTACAGTTAGAGATGTTAATTTGGCATCATACGTGGAAAGTTTTAGACATCTGATCAGAATCAGTAAAAGCTTCTGGGGTTGCTTGCCAGCTGCAGGAAGAAGAAAAGGCCAATATCAAAAAGAAACCATTCCTTAATAAACATAAGTACGGCAAATATAAACACTTAAAAATGCTATTAACTGTATTTAGAAAGTTCTGGTGAATCAATAATGTGTGGAGGTGAAAGAGTCAAGGACAGCAATGAAATACAAATTTTGTGTTTTTTTCTTCGAGTGCCCTGAGAGATCCAGGCTTTAAAAAGCTGCCTCTCAATCTGCATGTCTGATTTTCTACGTGCAATTTACTGTGTTTGCTTTGGGCCTGTCCCAAAGTCCTTTAAAGTCCTTGTGATGGACTGGAGCGGTGCTTTCCCTCCTGGCATTCGTTGCTGCAGACGCTGCAGGAGCTGCAGATCGCTCAGCCGTCGCTGCAGAAGGTGCCTACAGGAGGGTTCAAGCACCCAGCGTTGCTCCATGAAATGCCACCAGCTGAGGGCTTGGCAGCTGTTCTTCAACAATTCCTGCTGTATGGGAGCCCAAAAGGGAGGTGAAGCCTCTGAGCTGGCCCTGCCTGCACATCTTCTTTAGGTTTATCCTAGACCAGGCACCTAAAGAGCGGGGCCAGAGGAGAAGTCTCATATCTGATTCCATGCCACCCTCGCTCACACTGATTTTAGAAGCAGTGGAGGTAGAAACCCTGGATCTGGCGGCTCTCTCTCCTCCTAAAGAGAGCTTGGTGACCCTTTGAGCTTGCTCTTTCTTTCTTCTCTCTCTTCTTTTTTCCCTCAGGCACTCGGGGTTTGGCATGTCTAGAACTGCAGGTGCAAAGCCTAGAGGAAAGCTCGCCGGTAAATGACCGTGATCTTTGCAGAGGGGTTTGGAGTTTCTTACCCTTCGGCAGGAGGACTTTCCAGATTGCAGCAGCTGAACGTGCAAAATGCACAGTGCTCTCCAAATCCTGAGCAAATGCTCCCGGGACAGCCAGAGCCCGATACTGTCCTGCATCGGCTACTGCGACCACGGAGCAAAGCCTGCCTGGCCCCGGCCCCCACCCACTCACACCCCACCAGTGCCTGAGCCTTCCCTCCAGGCCACGTGTCAAAAAGCCACCTTCATTTTCCTGACATGCTTTTCTTGCTCTCAGGGCTGAATTAACACTAAATGAGACCCAGATTCCTCTGTAATTACGGCCCTCTCTTCCACATCAGTCCGTTGCTGAAGATCCTCCTCTGTCACAAGGGAACATGCCAGTTGCTTCTCCTTCTCCTTCTCCGACCCCAATGGCCCCAGCTCCCTCCTTCTATTCACATCTCCTTGTCCTGTTCCCCTGGGACGCAGCTTCATGTTCTCCCCTCCACTGTCAACAAGAGCCGAGAGCACAGAGGGCTGGTGGGTTTCTCACATCACTTCGCATGTTCATTGAACTGGGGACAGGCACATGTTTTTCATGAATGAGACAGCAATTTGAAGCCATGTAAATAAAAATAGCAACAAGAACCAAATATAACCTAGAAAAAGATGCTTGGGAATGGTTGGAAATACTTGTTTTTTCGTTTTCTGTGCAAGTTCTCTTTCTTTCCAGCCTTTCCATCTTCCACGCTTTCCAGCTACCAAAGCTTGAGAAATCTCTAGAAAGGGTTGGCCCATGGTGGCCCAAAAAGAAGTGAAAAACCTCTCCAGAAAGCTCATTTACAACAGTGTGCTTCTGTAACAGAGTTTTTGCAGCTTGTGGTAGGACTAGGGTTTGTCTCCTCCACTTGAGCCCCAGGATATGTGTTCCTGGCTCCCATGGAGGCACCACTGGACAACCCAAGCCAAATAGTGTGCCAGAAACTTGACCTTCTCATGAACTTCAGGGCTATTTTCTAGTCTGCACCCAGCTCTTTGCAGGCTGCACTGTCTGGCCAGTGGATTCTGGCCCTTCCGCATGGAAAATGAGATGTGTGGGCCTGCATGGCCAAGTGGCTTGCCAGCTGTGTCCCTAACAGCACTTCACAGCCTCCTCGTGCTCCTCCCTTCCTTGTTCAACGCGTTGCCTTTGCTCGTGTTTGCTTTGCACATGGGTCTGCAATGAGGGGACCTGCGAGATCGTCCTTGGTGGCCATGGGCCAGCTGGCTGACCCCAAGCTTTCCCACTGCAGCAACCAGCATGCTCCTTGACACTGCAGAACTTCATGTGCAATGTTTTTTTTCTTCTTCTTCTTCTTGCTTCCAGGACTGCTCAACATTTTAGTTACATCTTTCCCCATTTCTCCAATTTTCAGTGCGGAGTACATGGTGATCCTTACCTTCCCCTCGCAGCAGCTGGTGCTTGCTTAGCTGGCGAAGGTCCAGTTTGCACTGGAGTTCAACCCAAACCCACTCCTGACTCCAATCAATATTATCTACCCCAGCCTAAGGCAGTTTATGCTGATATTAATAACAAGGCATCAAGTTCCAGCACTAAGGATCTGCGTTAAGCTCACCGCTCAGGGCTGTAATTGAATTTCATAGCAACCTCTGCTTCGTTCGCCGGGTCGCCAGCATTCACAGCAGCTCCCAAGCCTCTTCTGGCAAACCCCACCGTCCAGTCCCTCCCTCCCTCGGTACCGGCAAGACCAGGGACCTCGGTACTCCCAGATCGCTTCCCTGTTTCTTCTTCATTTACTGTGTCAAAGGGACAACTCTGGTGAAGTGGCTCTTCCCATTACCCTATTAATGAGCCTTTTAATTAATATCCTTTTTTGCTAAGTAATTGCTACAGCATCAGATCCACTTGGGAGATGCAAATGAACTGGAAGCACAATGTTGCAAGGTAGCGGAGGAGCTGAACACTGCTATTAATATCTTCTGCCAGGCTGCCGTAGGAGGTGCAGTGAAGGTCCTGGACAGGCACGTACCTGCCGGGGATCGTGTGGTTTCCCTCCGTGACCATGCAGCCACCGAGCAGCCCGTCTGCCTGTGACACGATGGCCCATGGGCAGTTGCCTGCTGCTTGCCTTGCCAATGGCCACCGGCTGATGCTAAACACTCTTTGCTGACCTGGAAAGACGTTGCACATGAGTGGAGTCACCTGAGTTGCAAAAGAAGACACATTTTACCTGCACGAACCATTGCTTTAGGCAGAGGCCAGGTTAAGCCACAGAAATGAGAAATATCTACAGAGGGCATGCTTTTCTCAGCAGAATTACGTTGAAGTTTTGTACTCGCACAGCTCTTTTAGGCTCGACTTTATCTTCCCTTTACCTCAGGACAGCATGAATATGGATATTACAGATGTCACTGGTCTTCACTGCACACTTGTAGCGGGGAAATTTAGGCAAGCAAGTGAGCAGGCATGCCCCAGGCAGCACGCTAAATCCCAGTCCTCACCAGGATCTCATCTCATTCACTGACACAGTCTGCTTCTTTATGGGTCTAGCTGTACCAGCCACACCGCTCACGTGCTGAGCTGCCTCTTGTCCTCGAGCCAAGCGACTTCTGCTTGCAACGAGCTGCTCAGCACCGCCCGCTTAGGGCTCCTCGAGTCCAAAGCATGATTTCTGCCAGCATGGCAGTTGTTCTGCCAAACTAGGAAAGCAGAAGCCTGTCACTTCTGGGAAAAGGCTGAACAAAACTCAGCCAAAGCTGCTTTTTGTCTGAAAGAGGAGGATATGCCCGAAGGGGTTGCTTCAGGGAAGAACAGTCCTTGTGTGGAACAGGAGGGAGATGTCAGGCTTCAGGCAGCAGATACTTGGGAATGATGTTCAATCATGTAAGCGGCATGAGGCTGTGGCCAGATGATCACCAGGCTCTTGGGACATAGTACTGGCCTCTGTGGAGGCTCGGTAGAAATTTTGCCCACTGGCCACATCCTTCAGCATCCACAAAACAAAATGCACCCCCACCAAAAGGCACAGCAAGAAAAGCCTGATGGATTTAATTCTGCCCAGGCCGGCTCCCTTCCCGGGTCTGTCTGGGTATTCCATGTGCACCACCAGATCACTGCGGTTCTGCTATTGCATCCTCTGAGGGCCCAGCCCTGCTCCCCATGTGTGTGCTCCTGGGCTGGCGAAAGGCCATGTCTGAAGTCCTGCATGGACGTGCAGCCATCCCTGCTCCAGGGAAGCTGGGGTCTGGGATAGAAGGGGTCCCCAGGAAGCAGCTGGGCTCACCAGGTCAAGAATCCCAGCACGCCCCAGACTGCTACAGCAGCCCACTAAAATTTGCAGGAAAAAGCAGAAAGAAGGGTCTGAAACCCCACTGGGGAGCCAGGGCTGGCAGCATTGCTGCAGGTAAAGATCTGTTTGGGAAATTTCCAGCTTAGCTGACTCCTGTTGATGCACAATAAATGGGGACCTTTGTAGCAGCACTGTTCAAAACTCCCAGCTTTAAGAGCGCATTTCCCCCAGCACCATGACCAATGTTTCCTTTGTCAATACAGTGGGTTCCCCATGAATCCACATCTCACCCCTCTCCCGGAGGTGGCATCCACGCAGCCGTCAGCTCTGCTGCTGTTGCTGCCTTTTATCCTCCGCATCCCCGAGCAGAGCTCACAAGTGATGCTTTGTACCAGAGCTAGAAAAAAAGAAAAGAGGTGTGCTCGAACATAGGAAAGAAAAAACCCTCATCTCACCCCTTGTGTTTTTCCTGGAAATGTCACTGCCCTTAATGCATCAAATAATTAGAATCACTTCTCCCCTTTTGTTTGCCTTGGCCCTTACAGCTCACGTTGAACAGGCCAACACAAATCTGCGAGCACTGCAGGAATTTTGGGCTCAGCCTATTCTGCAGTGCTGGGCTTAGAGGGGAATGACTCCAAAAAGCCATCGCCCCGGCTCTGTTTTGTGGGTCCAAGCACCTGTGGGTGCAGTTGACCACCACCCCGCAGAGGAGCTGGGAACCCGCTGGCCAGTGTCCTCCTCCATCAGAAGGCTTGGTTGCAGATGGAGTATTCACTTCCAGGGACCCGCCTCTAAGAAAACTCTCGGCCCTGGCATCAGGGAGGAGAAAATTGGGAAAGGAGTTTATAAGCGTGGGAGATTTTGGCTGGGAAGAGCCAGGGCTGAGGAGCACGTCCTCAACTCAGAGCTGACAGAGATATGCGGGACACCGGTGGAATGCACCCAGCAGTTAGCCCACAGCAAACGGCAGCTCCCGCTCTCCTTCGCCTTGCATAGATGCTGCTGCTTCATTTATTTTGACTGCCATTTCCACCATGCGCAGGTCAGAACAGAGTTACGATATGCAGGGCCAGGCACTGTCTTGGGGTGGCATCTGGGGGTGAAGGGCCCACGGGGACATCCCTGATGCTGAGTGCCAGGGAGCAGAAGGAGCAACTGATGCCCATTTTAGGGCCAGAGTTGTGTCAGCCCTGAACGGAAGATCTGAGCATGTTGCTCGTGGTTTGGATGGGTAGACATCTCCCTGAATTCCTGATGGGACGTTGAACGAGTCACTTTGACTTTGTAACTGGGAGTGTGGAAGAAGGTCCCTTCTCCTCTGGGCACTATGGAGGTGACATGGTGACGTGGGAGAACAGGTCCCTTGCAAGTGCTGGAAAACCACCTGTACTGGGTGAGGTGGGTGCTGCACCACAGCTCCGGGTGCAGAGGAGTTCTTCAGCATCCCCTTGGCCCCTGATGGGCCATCCATACTGATCTGGATGGATGGACGGACAGCAGAGCCAGTGTTGGACCCAGGGAGGGGCAGGCAAGGCTGGCTGCACGGACTGGGCACGCTCAGCTCCTGCCCGCTGCTGCCTCCCTCCTCCCAACACTGGCTCTGATGGTAGGTTAAATATGTGCCAATAGATCGTTAAATAAATATATTAGGATTAGCTGTGCTGTAGGTATAGACCCCTTCCAGATTTGCTAAGTTTCTGCAAGTATGTTTTCAATAATTGGCTAATATTTTTAAGAAATGAATAAAACCCATGCTACTAAATCTAGTCCTTCTCTTATAAGAAGACATTTATTGCATGCTCAAAAGCATATGTCTTTAATATCTGAAGCAAAGGTAAGTAATATATGAGGGATCTCTTCTTGAACTTGAATATGTGTAGTCATAATCACAATTATTAGCTATCATCAAACATACTCTAATGAAATAAAGAAACCCATTAGTAACTTTAAACTGGACATTCTTAAGAAATAAAGACCAAAAAAAGGAATTTTCCTCTTAACAATGTGAGATTTCACAAGACAGAAAAAGGATCAAATGTGCTGAGATGTCTCTGCATCTTTGAGGAGCTTTATAGACAAAACAAACTGATAGGATTTCTTAGGGAGTTGTGCAAACGGTTTTGGAAGCCAGTCCTGCTCCTGATTCCTGGTGATTATATTCTCCTGAAAAACTAAAATTGGAAAACTACCCGTCATTGCTGCTGCTGTCATCGCAGAGGCACACTGATGTGTTTTGGCAGAACTGCATTCGCTTGCTGATTTATCGTGCAGAGGTACCAACACTGCCTTTTTTTCCAGCGGGGAAATAATTGTCCAAATTCTTGGTAAGAAGAGCCAGGCAGTTTTCAAAACATTTTTGTCTGAGGACACAATCAGCTGAGGTCTCAGAGACCTGAGCAAAGCTCTTCGATGTTACTCAGGGAGTTATTTTCGTATAAGAGGGAAGAAACTGGCCTTAGCTGTGTATACCTTCCTAGTGATTTTCACAGCACTTTGTCCATCATACCTCTGCCTCCTCACTGCACCACCCTGAAAGACAGACAGAAAATAAAAGCTGAAAATAGGCTATCCTTTTCTTACAACGAGTATAATTAAGCCTTGGAACAGATTCCCCAGGGATATAATGCATCCCAAATCATTCGAAGAATTTCAATCATGACTGAGGTGGAGATGCTGACTTGCTCAGCGCAAGATGCGTGCTACAGGTGAGTCCCCTGGGACCCACCATGGGGGTTTGGGGTCTCCAGACCAGCTCTCGCTGGGGTTTTGGCAGCTCTTTGGCCACCACCGGACTCAATTGCTCTCAGTTCAGCTTCCAACGTGACAACTTTTGTTATAGGGCCAGATGAGTGAGACTCCACAGACGCTGGTTACCGAACCCACTTGCTGTTTTGCCTGGCATGTTTAATGGCATCTGCATGGGACTGGGAACAAACTGGAGTCAGCCTTGGCAGCTCCATGGGTCTCTCGCACTGCAGCTGGTTCCTCTGTGCTGTGCCTCCTCATTCCGGGCTGGAGCTCTGCTTGTGCAGCGAGGCCAATTGAGTCAGCTTTTGGTCTTCAATGAGGCAACACCAAACCATCTGGGATTTGGCCTGAATAGACAGATAGCCCTGGCCCAACTGCAGAAATGAGTTTAGAACACAGCTGTGCCCCTCAGATCAGGTATGAACCTCCATGCTGAGAAAATCTGTTGAGATGAAGGATGGAAGCAGCCCCTAGGAAGCTCCCTGCTGCCCCGGCTCCTCTCCAGCAGCCCCCTTCGGGGCAGGGGCTGCGACGGGCGCTGCCCGGGCTCTTATGGCTGCGGAATTATTAAGCCTTTGATGTAAGTAAACACATTTCAAAATCCCACATTATAACAGAAGGACAAAATATCCGATGATCTTCCCTGCTTCCAATTCCAAGGACATCAGACTTTCTGAGCCGAACGTGCTGCCCATACAGCTCCACAGGTTTCAATATTGCTGTCACCAGCTGAGACTCTGTCCACATCAATTTTTCTTTCTTATTTTGTTTCTAAGCTGGTGCTCGAGCTTTTTGGCTCACAGACCGATTTTCCTTTCCAAGATTTCAGTGTTGGAGGGCCGTTTCCCTAATCCCCAATAGTTTAAGATTATCTCTGGCCAACTATTAATCAAAATCAGAATCTAGCACTGCTTGCTTGTGCTGTTGCACTCGAGCGCATTAAAAAAAAATCTTCTTTTTCCTCTGCAGAAACATAGCTGCTAGTTTTTTAATTTGCCTCTGGTTCCTTTAGCACGGCCCCTCAGACTCAGAACAGCCACATTTCTCATTCAGTACTTGGTATCGTACTAGGATGGCACGTGGGCCAAGGGATGCTTTAAAAACACAAATAAAACAAGCAAACACTGGTTCAGGAAAAGCTTAAAATAAGCTAGAAAACAGCAAAGAAACTCTTATTTTCTCCTTCCACAGTATGCTCCTTCGAGTGCAGAAGAATAATTGCCTTATAAAAACCTGGCATATTGATAGGCAATTAGTTTGTGCGGTGACAAGGGTTATAGAGCAGAAGATGGATTTTTACAGCACCTTCCATATGCCATGTCTCCAAAAGCCTTCACAGAGAGGTGAATTAGCTGCCACTGCCTTTTTAGGGTCGGTAGCTGGAACGGCCCCTTCTGCTTCGAGAGTGAGTTGTGCAAAGCAGCATGTTTCGAGCCCAGTTGGCGTATTGCAACAGAGGAGTCCCCCAGGCCCGAGGCACAAGTCACAGGAATCCACTGACGGGAGAGCCTGGCTCCTCCACCGACCTGGGAGCAAATTCCAGCTTAGCCACACGCAGGGTTTGTGCCTGGGGTAGTGACTTTTCCTGTTTCCCGTCCCCTGTTTTTGTAGTTAAATCAATTCTTAATGCCAGCATGCTCTCGTGGCCGGCAGACTGGCACCCAGGGACTTGGCACTTGGGTAGTTGCCCTAATTAATTTGTTTGTTTGGGTGCATGAAATGCAAAGAGATGCTCTCTGAACACTGCGCCTTTGAGAGATGTTTAAAACGCAATCCAAATTTCTCAAGGAAACAAGCATCCTTCCTCCCGTGCCAGCATCTCACTGGGACAGCTTGGCACCAACCCCACTTCAGACTCCCATCTATCCCAAATCCTCGGTCAGGAATTCCTGCTCTGGGTGACCCTGGAAGAGGTCCAGCTGGTTCCAACCTTTTCAGATCCACTGTAGACCCTGGGGCAGGGGATTTTTTTCCAATCACGCTGTACTCTGATGGGGCTTACGTCAGCTCAGTCTGCCTCTCCATTTTAGCATCTCTCTGGGCTAAAAAGAAATCACCCTTCCCACAGCAACCCAAAACAGGGAAACTGGTGCTGCTTTGTCATATCCAATTTCAGGCTGCTCTTTTCCTTAAGCTGGCCATCAACAAGTGAGGATAATGTAACACATAACTTGTTTCGAAAATCATTCTCCCATGCTGAGTCCTGATCTACTGCTGTCTGAGGCACTTTGCTCAATAGATTACAGCACGATGCCAGCTCTGGCTGGCAGACTACACAGGAGTCGCAGCCATGAAACTGGATGTGATTTGCATTTGTCCCGCTCACTCCGAGAGCTGTCACAAGGGATGGATACTGCTCTCTAGCTGGCACTCGATATCTGCTGCGGAATCCCGTGTTATCACTGCTGTCATCTTCCAAGCTGCGTGTTATACAGCGAAGGAAAGCTGCCAGGCTGCTCTGCAAGCCAGTAGGTATTCTTGGAGACAAAAACCTGAGCCTGCTCCCAAAGCCGTTGTTTAAGCTTTATATGGGTTTTATTTCCTTGAGAACTGGATGCTCCCCTCCCTCTGTCAGCTCACAAAACTGCAGCCTGGATCAGGCCAGCTGCATCCTCCGTTTCAAACCACGGACCTGATCCAGAGCTCAGCAAAGGCAGAGGACCAGCTCCCCTTGTCACCAGTGTTTTCTGGACCAGGCCCAGAGAAGAGGGCTCTGTTCAGGCTCGGCAGTGCCTGCCTTCCGCTCGCTCGTGCCTGTGGAGCTCGTGGCAGCAGTGCCAGTGCTCCGAGCCCATGGGCAGCCCCGCTGCCAGCTCTCGGCTCAGCCTTGCTTTGAAGGCAAGGAGTGCTTGGACCTGCTGCTGGGAAAGTTTTACCAAGGTTTTACAAGAAACGCTGCTGAGAATGGAAAGTTCACATAAAATTGTCATATAATAACCGTGAAGGGCTCAATATTTAAACACACTGTCTGCTATAATAATTCTACCTCCTCTACTTACCAACCAGCAATTATCCTCTCTTGAGCTACTTCTTATTTAGCTGCTCCCCACTTGAAATGAACAGGACTGGCATTTGCTTGCTGGAGTATAAAATGGAAATCTCATCTTCACTGTGGAAATGCCAGACGAGCACCAGCCCTGACTGCATCCTCTGCTTCCAAGCAGCAACCTGAGCTGGGCATGGGCTTCAGAGCGGGGAGGGTTTCTAAGGAGAGCGGTTATCTTTCTGTCACACCAAAGACACAACAATCCTGCTTAGAAACTGAGGTTTCCTAAAGCTGAGGGGCAATTCTGAGCAGAAAATAAGTCTGCAGAACTCTCCTGTCTTCACGCTTCATTGTGCAGATCTGGATATTTAAACAGTGATTTTTTTGTGAAAGGAGCACACAGATCACTCCAAGGCTGGGTTAGCTGCATGTGGTCCCTCCCCTAACATCAGACCAGCCGCTTGCAGGCTGTTGTACACAACCCAAGATAGGAATGGCGTCTATTTTATAACATAGGAGCCTTCAAGAAAGATGGCTATGTCATATTTTTTCTCCACAGTGCTTTGTTCACTAGAACCTGCCACTCTTTGGGAAGTGGAGAAGTAGCAGCTTCACAAGGGAACAGTTGGAGGAATAAAAATGTTATTGCTGAAACTCTGGTTAAAACCAATAGTACCTCAAAGTCTCCTTCAAATGCTGAAGCCAGTCTCAGACACACTGTTCTTAAAGATTATTATATTAAAGTTAAAAAACCCCCCAAAAGATGATTTTGTGGTAAATGGAAAACACAGCTCAGCAGAGAGAGGGAGAAGCTGCGGATTTTAACTGCAGCGGAGCGGGGCTGCGTGCTTGCTGTGCACCGCAAGGCTACGGTCCTGGGCGGGTTTGGAAGATCAGCCGCTTGATTCATGGCGCCAAGCAATGACGCAGGACTGGGAACGGTATGTATACGGATCAGCAGCTGGAGGCCTCTGAGGCCAGGAGCCCGCTATAGGTCCCTTGTGATTCACCAGCCCCTCTTAAACCCCTCTTGAGTTATCCCATGCTGCAGAGTGCACCACCCAGTACAAATATGTACACATTTATACAAGTGTGTTTCCATCTGAACATGAGGAAGAACTTCTTCCCTCTGAGGGTGACGGAGCCCTGGAACAGGCTGCCCAGGGAGGCTGTGGAGTGTCCTTCTCTGGAGGTATTCCAGCCCCACCTGGACAAGGTACTCTACAGCCTACTGTAGGTGACCCTGCTTCGGCAGGAGGGTTGGAGGGTTGGACTAGACGACCCACAGAGGTCCCTTCCAACCCCGACCATTCTGTGATTCTGTGATTCTGTATTCGGCCAGGGTGTACAAACTCAGACATAACTGTGTGTGATCTTTGCTGATAGCTCACTGGAATAAAATAAATTAATAAAAATAAAAATATTCCCCTGTCTGCCTAGGCTGCTGTTCCCCCTTTGAGAGCACCAGTTTTTCCCACCGTTTACTCAAGGGGCGAGGTGCATATCCCTCCGTTCCCTGCAGCCAGCAGCCACAGCAGGAGGGTTTGAGTCGGGGGCAGTGGCTGCGATGCTCCGCTGTAAGCAATGCCCAGGTCTCCAGCTGAGCCTCCTCTGCTCTGCTCTACCGGGCTGAACAAGCTGAGCTGCTTTAGCAAGGGAAGTTCTTCATCTGCAGGTGATTCATATGTTTGTCTCCTTTATTAGGGGAAACTGGAGGATTCCTTGTGGATCCACAGTGCTTATGCATGGTCAGAGACAGCCGCCGGACCAAAATTTGATGCGAGTTAAACAAGTGAGATAAGGAGTGGCAGAAGTGAGATAAGGAGTGATAGAAGAGAACCATTCACTCATTTGCAGCCAGAGAGCCCAGGCACGGAGCAATTAAACAGCTTGACAAAGGTCATGCGAAGCATATGTGGCAGAGCGGAGAACGAAAGCCAGATCCAAGCCTTTAACCACAAGGCTGCTCTCTCATGTGTGCTACCACAGCACAAATTGGAATTGCTCCTGGGCTTTGTCCTGTTTCCATATAAAAGTATAAAAGCTGACGAGCAACCTTCATGCCCCAGTCCCAGAGAAGACACATGCATGTCCTTGCGACAGTGAACAGCCTTCATGCTGGTCCTCTACAGCCTACTGTAGGTGACCCTGCTTCGGCAGGAGGGTTGGACTAGATGACCCACAGAGGTCCCTTCCAACCCCTACCATTCTGTGATTCTGTGATTCTGTGGTTTCCCTCTCCCAAGGTGGCTTCTCCGGGCTCTCCGGTCTGGAGGGCTGAGCTCCAGCGGGAGTGAACCAGGCGTCTGTCCCATGGGAGCTCCGGGGTGGAGGGAGCCCGAGGGAGATGGGGGGTCACCATCACAGCAGATCGGGAGGTGCAGCCTGGGGTGCTCAGGAGGCTCTGAACCCTTCTCTGAGGACATGCCCCACCTTCACATCTCACCTACGTCAGAATTACCTCATGTTCATAACTCCAGGAATTTCCAGCTGGCGCAGCCAAGCCTTTAGCTGCTAAATTAAAGTTTCTACTTCTCCCCGAAGAGTTATTTCTCTCCATTCTTTTTATTAATAAATTAATAATAAACTGTAATGCTGGAGAGACATGGTGGATTTGGCTCCAAGCGTGGCAGAGCGAAGCAAGTACAAACATCAGCTTGTTTATAAGCACGTCTGTCTGCAGGGTTTGGGTACCAGAAATCAAGTCCTCTGCTTCGCACTTGCCAGAGCAACTGGAAGGTATGCTGGATGTTTTTGCAGGAGAGAAGCCTCCTTCTTTCTGCCCACACCATGGCACAGCTTATCCAACCCGGCAGCCAAGCCCTGCTCCACGGTGGGGTCCGATCCTTGGCACCCTCTCCCCATGCCTGCCGATGAGTGCTCACTTTTTCTCCTGAAGCTGGGATCTCTTCAGTGCAGACCCACAAAATACTTGAAACCTGATTTAGCCAGGGCAGTAAGGCTCTTGGGTTCCTCACCGCTCAACAGCAAGGTTTGCTTTGCGATAGAGACCTGCTTTGTCCCTCTGCAGTAAGTACATCACGTCTCCAAAAGCAAATCCAGCCCATCCCCTCCGTGATGGGCAGAGCTGGTAAGAAGCAAGGTAAAGCTTGGAGCCAGCTATTTTCCTAAGGGTGCAGCTCCATAAGAACCTTTTTGGAAACCAAGATCTCATCCCTTGTTCTCTATTGGAGGGGACATGAAGAGTTGCTTCTTACACCTTTTTTTAAGTCAACAGTGCTCAAATTCTAGCACTGTTCCTGCAAGATAGCTTCAGGTTTAAACAATTAAACTATTGTGTGTACTGCTGGATCAACATATATTCTCTCTTATCTCATTTACAGCCCTTGTACTGCTAGATCGACATATATTCTCTCTTATCTCATTTATAGCCCTGGAGGGAGCAGCACGCAGCTGAAATGGGATTGTGGTGGCAGGAAATTTCAGAGGCAGCCACCGACCAGTGGGACAGGGCTTTGATCAGGCACTGAGCGCGGCACCTGACGAGTACAAACGGATTGGAGATGAAGAGAAAGGCTGAGCATATGGAGCCTGGCCCATAAAGTGGAGCCAGCCCCGAAGTGGGGTTTTGGCAGCTGGTTCCCATGCCTGCTTTCTGTGCTCCCACACTTAGTCGGTGCTGTGTGAGGGTCCTGCTTCCCACGTGGAGGGATGGGGACCACCTGCCCCAGAGAAACCAAGCGCTGAGGTGCCTGTACTTAGGTACAGGATTACATGGCAGGTGGGGAGAAGGCAAAATAAGGGAGAGCGAGTGGACTTTGCACAAAGGCTCGTGCTTGCCATACTTTCTTAGTGCTGTGTGACAAGGCGTTGGTGGTGGTTTCCTAAAACTAACCTAAAAAAACCAGCTGGGACTCAAGGCAAGTGCAAGGAAAAATCTCTGGCTCCTGTCAAGAAGACCGGCCTCAACGGGCAGCTTTGTACCAAGGGCTGTGAGCGAGGTGGGCTCAGGGTCGTTGATAAATCCCTATATTCACTGTGCCAGTGAGTTAAACACACTGACACGCGATAAACAGGGGCAGCCCACAAGCACCGCAGATCCATGCAGATGTTATCGTCCTACACGTGGGCAACCGTCCATTCGGGCAGGACATAAATAAATCGTCCCGCTCTGACCACATCTCTGGTTTCTATTCTGATCTGAGCTCCCGTGCCAAGGGACATCACGCAGTTGTAAATACAAACGCAAAATTGCACAGTCTGCAATCTGTAGGCTCGTTACAGTGTGTATATCATTGTATCCATTAACCTGGGACCTGGTTTTGTAATCACCACACAAATCTCCAACTGCATGTTGATTTACGATGGTGCCTTTCTCCCAGCCTCTCAGTGCCTTACAAGAACTACAAGCTGACTACACAAAGGGATTTTTTTGGCACTGCTACATGCAGTGTAGCGGGGTTTTAATGATGTACAGCGAAATGGCTGAACGCTGAAACATGGCAGCTGGGAAGGGAAGGGAAATGCAAAGGAACAGACACTTCTTGAACCTGTAAAGCTGTGAAACGGTAGCAGCCATGGAGTTGATATGCCCTGAAATGTGACTCTATGATGAATTATACATCTGATGTTAGAGAGGAAAGGTTGCCATCAGTTGGTTGGAAATAAAACAATTCTGCATTCATTTACACCGCAGTGGGAATTCACGTCTGCAGAAGGCGCGACGCTGATGTGGAAATTAGCCAGGAAAGCGGTGGTTGGCACCTCTGCTCTCCCTCGCAGCACAGTGGTGCCTTGCTGGGAGCCGTCCTTTTTATTTCCCATCAAGAGACCCGCAAAAGGCCCTGCTTGCCCACTCCAGGGCAATTGGGACAAATCCCACGGCACGTTACCCTGCCCTGCTGGCAGAAGTCAGGGCTCTGCACAGGGCTGCTGTGCAAGCCCAGCTCTGGTGGGGCACCAGAAGGGCTTTCACCTCTGCCAGGGGAGCAGGGTTGTAGTACAGGAGGGGAAGCTTTATGGGAAACACCTTGGAAGAACGAAGCTTAGGAAAAAAGCAGCAGTGGGTTGAAGTTTCTCATCATTAACAGCTGAGGTCCCAGCTGAGCCCAGTTCTGGGTGATTGAGGAAAGCATGAGTGGGCTTTATTAGGAGCCCAGCGTCAGCCCTGGGGTGCTGGGTTGGAGGGTAAGCACAGCAGGTAAGGGCTTGGTCTGGATCTTGTTTCTGTGATGTTGCTGGAAGACTTCAGTCTGTTTTCATGCCTGCTGTCCTCAGGAAGCACCTTTAAGATGCTGACCCTCAGCAAGTGCTGGAGGTGGGAAATGCTCCCCTCTGTCTGGGGGGGACCCAGGGGCTGGCTACTGGTACAGGGCTTGCTGGGGAGGGCTCATCAGCTGGGAGTGAAGGCAAAGGGAGTATTGTCTTTCTTCTAGAGATTTAATACATTCCTTGTGTGTTGATCTAAAAAAGTCTCTATACTTTCAATGTGGGCCAGGTTGAGAGTTGTGGGTAATGACAGGCTGAAATTCCTGAGTGGTCCTGTAGAAACAGCTGCTTGAATATTATACTATAAATTAAAGTAAGTCTGCTACTGGGTGATCTAGAAATTAGACATCTATCTATAGAATGAGGGGGGATGTTGATGGGGGCAGCACTACTTAGGTGTGTGTTCTTGGTGTGAGAGAGGTGTTCATTTTAGTACACTTATGTGGAAGGCATATGTTTGTTTTATGGTAGCACCCCAGCAATGGAATGGTACATTATTTTGCACATAATATAAAACATGAAGCTAAAAGGCACTCTTTTGTTCTGTGAGCCTTTAACCCAAAGAGCTGAGGACACTCCCCAGGCTGTGCTGACTTTTGGAGAGGGGTGTTTCTTCTGCCCTTGCTCACAGAGCATGGGCTGCTGCTAGTAGGAGAGATTTAACTTCTGCTGAAGTGGGATTTAATTAGAGGACAAGAACTATTCCTGTGAATGAACAGTGGCTTTACAAATATTGTAATGAACCTTCTAATGGCTGGGTTTTTTAGTTTTACTTAATACTGTTAGGAAAGAAGGCAAAATATCTTGGTTTATGGTATTTATTGCTCACAGCTTAGTTTGATTCACTTGAACCTGAATTTCAAAGGCACATTAAAGTCAAGGGGTGTGAATCCACTTAAATTGAAACCAAATGACAGCTGGCTGGGATCCCTGGGAAGGGAAACCAGGGAGCTATGCGTGCTTCCCACTGAAGCTGATGGGAAAATTATTATACCTTTGTCAATGGGAAAACTCCCTTTGCTGGTGGCAAAATTGGATTTCTAGTCAGCACATACCTACAATGCCTGTAAGCTTGTGTGGAGTGGGGACCTAAAACAATGAAAACTCATTTATAGCCTCAGCCTGAAAGTTGATGCAGGTTGCTTAGGTCCAGCTGAACCCTTAAGGAGCTGTGGGTGACCCTCATGAAGGGAGGAGAGAGTCTTCAGCTTAAAATATTAAAAATTAATTTGTAACCTAGCCACAGAATAGCATTCCAGAGACTGGAGGCACCATGCCTTATTCCTCATTAATTAAAGATAATCCAAAATTACTGTTTTAATTACTTGCAGAGAAGAGTTTAGTAGCTCTAACATGATGTTGTGATTGAAGTTTGAAAACTCTTAGTGCCAGGAAAATATGAACCAGCATCCACTTGCAGTGTCACTAAAAGCAAATGTCTTTATGAACAATTGAGATGTGTGGTTCTGAATTAATGAGGAGGAGGTCTGAGGTGCCCACTGTGTTGGGCTGCTGTTCTGTAACTCTTCTGATGCTAGATGCCCTTGCAGCATAGGTTTGCTTTCTCCTCAAGTGTCTCTGGTGTTCCCAATCAATGATGAATTAGTTCCAGCTATGAGCAATAATTGCCACCTGCTGCTTGAAGATGAGCTGAGTTTTGCAGACTACAAAGCTGATAGTTCCAGGTTTCCCTCCAAATGCTCCTTATGTGTCTTCATGTGCTTCCATTTATGCACAGGTGAGAAACCTTCAATAGTTCATGCTGCTTCTAAATGCATGTTGAGGTGCATTAATGCAGTGCTCATGCTGTGGGCACACCAGTGCAGAAACGCTTGGTCTGGTCTGCTACTCATCCTTGTGCTTGACATGAAAAGATTCTCCTCCTCACCCAGGTCAAAGCAGAAGCTCATCTCTCCTTGGTGGCTCTCGCCCAGCACCCCTTTGCGGACTGCAAGTCAAGGAGGTCTTGAGGAGGGATGGGGAAGATGATGGGATAGGGGGGTTCTGACATTCGAGGAGTCTTCCCAACCCCTGAGACAGGACAGGGAGGTGGCTGGGTGTCTGCTAGAGAACCAGGGAGCTGGGGGTGGTTGGATCAGCACTGCTCTGTGCAAAGGAAGTCAGTAAGAATACTAGTGAAAGGAAATATGGTGGCATTACTTGTAGTCTCTCTGACACCATTTGCCAAACAGGCCCTTGAAAATGGTGCTAAAAGCCTGGGGAAATTAATTGAGAAGTTGTGGAGGGAAATGAGAAGCTGGTGGAAAATATGCAGCTTAAAAGCACTTTCTGCAGTACTGCTGAGGAGGTGGAAAAGGATCTCTTGTATCAGGTACAGCTGCTGCCTGTCGGGAGGCCCTGTGGGTCTGTGGCTGCTGTGCCATTGCCTGGGCTTGCAGCAGGGTTTTCCTGCGCTTGCAGAAGCCAAAGCCCTGGGGCTTGGCTGGACCCATGGCCCTGGGAAAGTCATGGCAGTGAGCTGGCTCTGCTGGGGTCTGGTCCCCTCCAGCCAGCTTGCTGGAGCTGGAGGGCTGGCAAATATTTGGCGCTGTGTGTGTGCAGAGCCAGGCTTTGTGGCCAGACGGGGTGGCCTGTGGCGTGCACGTAGTGCATGGAAGAAATGCTGAAGAAGTGGGGGGGACACCTGAGATGGGGGCTGTTACTGGTGCAGGACAGCAGATCACCCTGGGCTGCTGAGGGGGAAGTGTTTTACCTTGCCTGGGAGCAGGGGGGGGGAAGGTAAAATGAAGGGATGCTTTTGATCCAAAATCCTATTCAGGATACAGTCTTTCCCTTTGAGCTTCTGCCTTTCTCTGCTTCCACTCCCCTGTAAATCAGGAGTTGTGGATTTTTCTTTTTTTCACTGGGCTAATGTTGTTTTTTTTGTTGTGGTTTTTTTTTAGACAAGGACTTTGAGATCAGGCCTTGACTCACAAAGTGTATCTGAAATCGCCCGACGCAGCTCCCCATACCCAACCCACCCATCCATTCCCCTGCTACTTTGCCATCCTTTTTGGCTTTATAGATGGCTTGTAGCCTCATGGCTCCTGAGCTCGTGCTTTCCTACTGAGCAGCTTCACAGTCAATCTTCATTAACAATTACCAGTCTTACATAGCTTCTTACTCTGTTTTCGTGCTGAAATAATTCTTTACTCCTCTCCAGAATTACATGAGCTTTCTGTAAGTTATTTGGCACCTCCACATCATAGTTTAAAAAAAGCAGTGGGGGGCAGACACACAAAAGACAGTTTAGAGAAACTAAGCTTTCTTCTCAATGCAGCAAGCTGTGTCCTCTATGCACGTTCTCTGCACAGGAGATCAGGCTGGTGTATTCATTTTGGAGCCAAGATGTGAGGATGGTTATTACGCTGCATGTTATTCGTTGTGCTGCTGAATTTTGTGGAGCAGAGAGGGCTTAAAGTTTTCTCAGATTTCCTGCCTAGGACAACCCATGTGCCATCATCTTGCTTTAAGGCAGGAGGCATGTGTACCCCCTAATTTAAAAAAAGAGGGAAAAGTTTGAACAGGGTTTTGAAAAACCATTTATTATTCTTATCACAGCTTGCATAAGTGTCACCTTGTAGTGTCTAGCCGAGGGAGACAACAGTGTCTGCAGCTGAGAGCAAAAAATACTGCTGGGGCATCTCCTCAGCTCAGGTTGGTGGTTACCAGCCCCATGTGTTTGACATCTCGAGCTGCTGAGAACATGGGCCTGGACCTCTGTTCTCCCAGTGTCAGTTCTTTCCACCATGTGTGGGGGGGCTTTGGGGGGTGTGTCCTCCCTCCCCAGCAAGAGAAACAAGTGAAAGCAGTAACAACAGTCACTCTTTTGACCCTGCCAGCTAAATGGAAGAACTACTCAATATGTCTTGCTCTGCTTGTTTAATGTTCCTCTTCTGCAGAGATGTGAGACAGTTACTTATACTTTCCAACACGTTGGGACAGTCTTTTGGCCTCAAAATGCTCCAGAATAATGAAAAAGTCTATTTACAGTAGCAAAAGCTCAGTCTGTTACCTCCTGGGATTAATTTACTACACTGGGATTTCTGAGAAGACTGTTTTCTGTTTCAAAAATAAGAGTAACTTGGCAGCTCCTTGCTAATGTCAGGTATTAAATTTTTGCAAAGGTACCATGTGAATGATCTCAAGATTTATGGGACCTGTTTTGAGGGGGTAAAGGAAAAAAAAAAACCTCTGTTCCTCTGTGACAGCAAGAGTGGCAGTGCTCTAGGACTGCAGATGCATCTGAAGGAGCCGAGAGCCCTGCAGCCAGGGCTGGAGGTGGCCATTGCAGAAGGGGCAGGCTCTGGCAGGGCTGCCCAAACCCTCCCTGTCCAGGGGCCACTGGTATTAATGGTCTGATGGTGAAGGTCTCAATCCAGTGGTGTGCAGCAGACCAGGCAAATGCAGTCCCTGCCCTGGGCCTGGAGCCACCACAGCCACCCCTTGCTTACCTTGGCTTGATGGCTGGCCAGGTTTAGCCCAGCAGCTCCTGGGCTGCTCTTCTTGGTTTGAGTTTTCATTTCAATTTATGGCTTTGGAAGTTTCTTTGTTTTTTGACTGCCCCTCAGAGCTGGGAAGGCGATGTGGGGGGCTGGCTGCTCCTGCAAAATATTCTGCTGTTGGCAGTCCTGCACATCTGGGTGTGCAGAAGCACAGCTGCCACTACCACTGCCAGGGAAGCTGGTGTCGGAGCAGCAGGACCCAGTGAGGTGTGCTTGCATTGTGGGGCTGTTGGAAGCCTCCCAGGAGCTGCTCTGTGTTGAGGTGGTTGGATACTGAGCAGTGCCAGATATGCTAGGGGATAGGTTCTGCACAGTGTTGTCTTGTGTTTTGGTGGATAAGTGAAGAGGACAGCACCGTGAGCAACAGACACATCCTATTATCCTGGACTGGCTAAATCTGTCCCTTTTGGAAGCTGCTGTGTTTATTACAGTTATTGTTTAGCTTTGCTGTTGTTTTGCTTTGGAGGAGTACTCGGGGAGGTTCTGGCACTTGGTACGTCTACACGCTTACTGTAGCATTGAACTGTGATCTCTGCCGCCCTGATCTGCGGGATGCATTTATTTCTTTTGCAAACTGGTGTCTGGAGCAGTGCCCGAAGGGAGGGCTCTTCTCTGCTGGCAGTGGTGAGGGAGTGCTACCCCTGCTCATCCCATGCTCGCTGCCATGCCCTTGGAAAGCTGCAGTACAGACCAAGCATGGCAACTTGTGTACCGTAGGTCCATTCCAGCTACAGAATATTGCAGTTTGTTTGCTTATGTGAAAAATGGGCAAACCAGTCACTAAACTGAAAGGAATACAAAAGACATTTGCCTTCCCCTCTCCCTGGATGCAAACTCTGGCCTTTCCCATTCTTGGCTCCCTGGCTTCTTCCCTCCCCACTTGCTGATGCCTCCACACGTGCAGTTTTGCTTGTGGATTTATATTCTTTGAATCAAAATTGGACTCGGACCTCCTACTGCAGCTTTGATTCACAAAACTCCAGGCTCACACCACTGGAGGCAGTTAAGAAAACAAAAGCACAGAAGAAATGAAAAAGCCAGCTGTGTAGTGTAGTAGAAGAGCTGGGAGTTTGCTGCTCCAGGTCACAACTGGGATTTCACTTCTGTATCATGATGCCAGTTGTGGTACATCAGCCCCTGGGCTACCCAAAGGGGTTATGGGTTTCTGCATTGCAGCCTATAGATCCTAGAGGAAGACAGCTGACTTTCCATTACTGAAAACCCTCTGGATCCCAGAGGGTCCTGGAACTTAATTATTCCTATGGCTGACCAGCTCATAAATTTCACATTTCATTAAATTGGATGCTTTTGTTTAAAAACAACATTCCAGCTGTTCTCTGTGTCCATCTCGGGCCCAACAAGGGGAAAAAGTAAGGTTGGTCCAGCAGTCTTGAGGATTGTAGCTTTTTCCGTGTGCTGTCTTCTCTTGCGTTGAAGGGCTGGTAGACTCATTATGATGTCTTCTCACTGAAAGATGTGCTTGGCAAGAAGAAATCGCTTTCTCTTTTCTTGCGTCAAAAGAAAGCCATGGTATGTATGAGAAATGCAAATAGCTTGGCTAATTTTGGAAGTCAGCAGCTAAGATTATGGCCTGTATCCCACAGAGTGGGGCTGAGCTTTGGCCCTGGTTCTTCACACTGTCTGTATTGTCAGCTGTAACTGCACTGTTGTCCAGCCTCTGGATGTAAGAAGTGATGAACATGGTGAAGTCAGAAGTAATTCAGCTCTTACGAGGAGGCTGGTGTACTGCACTGTTCTTTTTCTTGCAAGGGATTTATTTTCAGTTAACCTTTCTAAATATTATGAAAATGTTCATGTTTAGCTCTTTTCTGGATATAAAAACCACTTATGTTGCTTACACATGCATGTTCATGTATGCAACCTGTTCATTAGAACCCATGTAACTTAACTTTCCAAATTTGTGCTCAGGATTTGAGCAAGCTCAGGAGTAAACATTTGTGATGGCTCTTTTCTCTTCTTTCCACCTTTCCCTGAAGTGTAGCAAGTGTCTTGTGTCTCGACTTTGAATACCAAGATTTTTCCATACTAGTTCCAGTTTGTGGAGGTAAATACACTGAACTGGAAAGAGAAGATTGCAGCATAATAAGGCAAAACCATGACATGGTGGCAAGAAACTTTCATTTACTTCAAGGTCTGTGGCAGTAATATTTGGCATGGGTTTTTTGTACCACCAGCACAGTGTTTGAGCTGGTGACTCCTCCAAAGTACATGCTGGAAACGGTTGCCTCTCAGTCCCTCAAAGGGTGCGGCAGTCACCATGACAGCCAGGCATGGGGAAAAGCAGAGGGAATGCTGGAGCAGTGCCTTTTGCTCTCTGGAAGAAACAAATGGTGAGTGCCCAAGAGGGATGTTGTGTCTAGAAAGGGCCATTTGACAGCCCCGGAGTGGGGTTTTGGCAGGGATGCTCATAGAATTATCGAAAGCTGTGAAAAGCTGGAGTTTTGCAGCCTCTCATTTTTCTAACAAAGCCCATAGATTATCTATTCTTCATATTACTGTGTTTTAAGAGATGGGAGTGACAGCTACAGAGTACAGCTCTTTTCCTTATCCCCAGGGCTATGGATGCCAATGCAGCATTTGGGAAACAACCAAGCCCCTGTTTAAACTAATAATGTTGACTCCATATCACAGCATTGTCAGCAAGGGGATGAATAACCCTGTACAGTCAATAGCCATTTGGCTTAAGCACCATGATGAAAACATGCTGGTTATAATATATGACCTTTAGTGTGCAGGAGAAAAGGTAGTGATGCTTGGTCCTGAGGCAGCATGGTGACAGCTGGAGCCTTGCAATGGAAGGGGAGAGGTCCTTGCTGGGAGGAGAGCCACAAGGAGAGAGGGTTGTGATGGCCACAGTAGCTCATGCACTCTTGTTTTCCCACCCTGCTTCCAACTAGACTGCCTGAAAGGTGAGGCTCTGTTGGGCTGCATGGAGATGCGCTCCCACCTCTGGGTAGCTCTCCTGAAGGCAATGTCTGCAGGGTGCCTGGGTTCATGGCTCAGCTGCCCTCTTCCCTTGAGCGGTTTTTCTTAATACCGGTGCTCTCATTGCACACCACTTTTTCAGAGCTGCTGGGATAAATTCTGCAAATAATCTACTCCCAGTGTTTTGTGCAGATGGCCCAGCTTCACCCCAAATTTACTCTTGATTTTTTCAATGCTGCTGTTGTGGAAAATGCTGATTCTGCTCTGTTGTATGCGGCATTCTTAGCAAAGCTCAGTTTTGTGCACGAATTGCCACTTTGTCTTGCTTTGGGAGGATCTGCATGTGAATTTGCTTCAGTTACACTGAACTGACATTTTTAGCAGCAAATGTTGATCTTGATCCTGTTATGAAATGATACTTGTGCTGCCACGTGCTGAACATCGGAGGTGAACGGCGGTGCTCAGTGTCTCTGAAGGCCAAATTGTATATTGCAAGATATTATTCCTTCTGTGTTCATGGGACTTCAGTAAATGAAAAACCAGAGCAGGATGATAAGGAAGACATGTATACAGCTTATCAGACTTCATGTATCAGGCGCTGCAACACTCGGAGGAGAAGTTGTAGCTGGCAGTAAATAAAACAGCCACCAGCCAGATTTTTGTCATGTCCCCTGGGGATAATGTTGCATGTGAGAGAATGAACTGCAGGAAGGAACTGTGGCAAAGTGAGTCAGTGGTGGGGTTGGCGGGGTGCTCTTGGGCTTTCGAAGGGTGCCCGTGGGAGGCTGGCACCTCCTCCTGTAAGTGTCTGGGAGAATTTGGACTGTAGCAAGGAGAATTCAGAGCAGCGGGTGGGCTTGTCTGGCTTTATTTACACCACGGGGATTTGTGTGGGGGATAATGATTTTACAGTGGACTCTAGACTGATATTCTCATAAATGTGTTTCCAACCTGTCTGAGGAATTTGCTCAATCCGTGCTTAAACTACAGACTTGAGGAATACAGATATTCAGAGGTATTTAGTTATTCATTTGGGGATGCAAAAATGCAGGCGCTGAAGAGGTCAGCATATAGCTTTATTGGGAAATGATTGAACCAGCACATCTGTGATGTTCTTAGCATCAGGACACAGCTGAGCTACTATACAATATGGCAAACCCCCTAAACTTTATATGATGACTGAAGAGCTTTCAGTTAGACACTATGCACCCATGACCAACGCTCCTGTATTCCTGAATTAGTACTGAAGTAAACCACAGCTATTCATACCTGAAAAGAGCCACTTCTGATTTTTTTTCTTCATCCTGCCTTGGAGTAGATCAAGTGAAAAGTCATAGGCGAAAGATTTACATGATGTTTTTCAGAGCTGTCTGATTTTGATATGTTTGCTTCCTTTGCAGTTGGCAAGCTCTGCTTCTCTGGGACTAAACCCTGTGGAAACTTCTCATTTATTTTCTACAGCTGGGAAGGAGGAGGCAGCAGTGTTGGCCAGGTTTAAATCTGTGCTCCAGATCAGGTAGACAGTACTACATCTCAATCTCCAACATGCAGTGCTTTGTAGCCAGTACAGGGACTGCTGTTGAACTTCAGTGACCAATTCACCAAAGAATCAGTAGAGGAGCTGGGGAATATTTTATGTTGTTTCCCCATACCAGTGACTCAGTCAAAAGGCTTGTTCCTTTGGCTTTTATGGTGAGCTACCAATTGAGGCTGGAGCTGTGCACATCTTGCTGCTGGAAGTCTTCAGCTTGGTCCCAGCAGATGTCTCTTGGTGTCTGTTGCAGGCTAGACTGCTTCCTGCTGTGCTGAGACAAATTAGCAGAGGATGTGGGAGAGAGCAATTTGGTTGGTGTGCCTGCCTATGCTGCAAAGACATTTCATTAGGAGCATGCAGCTTGCTTTAGCAGGACAGGTGCTGTTCCTGCAGGCTGCTCCATGCTTCCTTTCCTTGTCTTCTGCAAACCCGATTTCCTCCCCTCGCATGTCTGCTTTCCACATTTGCTGCCTCCTGCTCCAGCGAGGGTCTGACAGAGCTCTGGGTGAGATCCCAGCTCCTCTCCACCCTCCATGGGGGCCCACCCAGCCGAGATCCTCCAGTGCTGATGGTGGGAAGTGGGGGCTGCATTGCCTGCTGCTGACTGCCTGCAATGTGCAGGGAAGGATGGGGAAGCCAGCATAGCATGCAGGAATGCAGTTCTAGCTTTCCATGAGTGACTGTCCTTATGTGGAACCTGGGCCTTTTTGGATGAAAAAAATCTCAATGAAGTCAAAGAATTTCATAGGGGCACAGGGTTTTTCTTTGGCTGTAAGCAGTTCTGCTGACATACTTGGGTGTAACGAGGCAGAGGTCAGGTACAGGGTCTTTTAAGAGGAGACTTGATTTTTAAGTTACCTTTTGAGAGTTTGTGTAGGACTCTTTGCTTTGTAATCACATTTTTTTTATTGGGTACCTCAGGTGTATCAGGTTGTAGATGATTCTGGAGAGCCGAGAGGGAAAGCAGCAGCTTGCAAATCCACTATGGAGCTATTCTGTGAACCTTGCAATTTCCAGTGGCACATACAAAAAAGCTTAGAAAAGCAGCTTTTTGGGTGCTTAGCCAAAGAGCAAGCATCCTGCAAGTCACTTCTTCCTAATCAGAGGCAGGCAAAACTGTTGTGATGAAAAGTGAAGTTGTTTGGAAATTGGAGTGCCCTTGCAATTGAATGCAGCTTAGAAAATGCTTTTTTTAATCATCTTTCTTCAGGAATTGAGTGTGTCTTTTCTAATTAAAAAGCCTGTTTACATGCAACAGTAAGGCATTTGGAGTAAAAGAAATTTTACTTCTGTGATGTAGCACAGGTGTAATGAATGTGAGGATGGGGGCTTCCCTTAGTTGTTTGTGTTGGAAACATTGACAGGGAAAAAGAAATGTGGTATCTGAGACCCTGTGTCTTGAGGATCCCAGCTTGTCATACTTTCTTGTTAAAAGGTGGCATGACCTGCAATAACTCTTTGTGTGACCATTTATTCCAAGGGACTGGACTTCTGCAAGGCTGCCCCAAAATCAGTGAGACACAAGAGGGTCTTATGGACAGGTTAGCATTCATAATTGTGGGCTTTCCAACATTGTAGAGCCTGAACTAGTATTAGCTTCTCCTCAATAGCTTTAAATGCCAAAGGAAATAACCTTCTGCTGAGTCTCTGTCCCCTCTTGAAGGGAAATGCAATCCCAGAGGTGTAAGTAATGCCAAAAAATTGAAAGGGATGAACACTTTCATGACATAACGTCAGTGATGTGACTTGCCAGTCCAAACTTGGCTGGCATATTGATGCAGTGAGCTGTATCCACTAGGTAAGCAAATGGTGTCACCCTCTTCCCAGATGCAAACAACCTTCTCAATGTGTAGGCAGCAGCTGCTGATCCTCATGGAACAAACATGTCCCCTTCCAACACAAGAGACAACACAAGGTTCTTTGATTCCTCCTAATTGCATTTCAGTGTTTGTGGCCCAATTGTACAGTTTCTGCAGCAGTTCAGCAATTTTGGTTGCTGGCTTCTTCTCCTTGCTGACCTACAAATACCAGTTTTCAGGGAAAGATTTATGAGCAGCATGAAATTACCGTCTTGTAAAAGCACAAATCACAGCTATAAATAGGGGTCTAGAATATGCACAGAAACCCCAAGGGAATAGTGACTCTCGCTTTGTCTGTGCGGGACAGCCCTGCTAACCCAGGTTGAGGAGTTGCCCAGTGCTTTGACTCTTGCAAACTGGCAGAGTGCCAGCCAGCCTTCCCCTAATCCATATCCTCGCAAGGATGGAAATAACATCTGGCCAGACTGACAGTAGTCAGGCTTTATAGTAACTGAGAGCTCTGAAAACTGAACCTTCTCAAGCCTTGTATGCATTTATCTTCCTTTCCAGAACATTAGTAGGCAGAGTTTGTTTTCAGTGAGTTATTTAGCAGAAAGAGGGATTAGACCTTGGGCTAGCATTGATTAACCCCTGCATGTTGAGTTGTTTAACAGCATAATGGATTAGTCATGTTTGCTGGTGACCTTTGTCAATTAAATCCTTCATCTAAAGACTCTTCTGACTTTTTACATATGCAGATACTTAAAAGTAGAATCTATACTAAAATGTCTCTAAAATGAATAGCTGGTTTGATGAGGCACAGGACTGGGGCAGATTGTCCCAGAACTTGTTATCTTAGGTTTGACTTTGCATGAGTGAAGCCTTGGGAGACCCACTTGTGAAGCTGGCCGTGTGGCACTGCCCATAGAATTGATTGGTAAGCATCTGAAGCCCTGAATGAGAGCTGTGTATGAGATAGCAGCAGGTTGTTGTCTGAAGGGCAAAGCATTTCTGGAAAAGAACAGATTTTTTGTGGGTCTTGGGGAAGGCTGTGGGAATGAGAGTCCAGTTAGCAATAAGATTTAATGTCACCCTGGAAATTAAATTGCAGTTGTGTTTGGTGATTAAGCAGTTGACTTTTTCACTTAAAGGCATGGGAGCAGAGATGCTCCAAGAATAAATGTGTGAATCCTCATTGCCTTTGGAGCTATGTCAATTTAAATCAGCTGAGCATCTGATCTGGATAAGGTGTACATTTCTGCTGCTGAGGCCAGGGACCAAGGGGGAGAAAAACTGCTCAACGGGGTTAAACATGGCACTGAGCAAAACATTTCTGACTGCAAGAAGGCACTGATGGCACTTTAAGGGCTGCCAGGAGGGTATGAAAGGCCCTTACATAAATCAGCCTTGGACCCAGCAGAATGTCTCCAAGATGAGGGTATTTCCTCAGATCTTCCATTCTCTCAGCAGTGCCATGAGGAAGATGTTATACTTGATTTTTCAAGTGAAATACATTCCTACTGCAGCCAGGAGTTTTCTGGGCTCATTTTGCTGCAGTACATGTCAGGTCAAGAAGTTTGTTTTGTTTGCTAAAAAAGATACTCTAGTTCAAACAAGACTTAATTCATTGAAGCCCCATGGCCTCTGTGAAACACGAACCCCTCTGGCCTCATGATTTATGAATACAAAGCCATGGGGAAGCCTTGCCAGAGGAAAACAAGTTGTATGATAGGTAAATAAGGCACTGGGGCAGGAAAGAGTTAGGCACCCATAAATGCAGAAGCCACACAGCTGGGAGGTGTAATGAGCTGTCAAGTTCTCTGCCCTTCCAGAGGGGCTTTGCTGTGAAAGGGGAGCTGCTGAGGATGCTCTGGAGTTGGTGCCCTGGCTTTAGCAGAGGGTTTGGGACGGGTCTGCTCTAACCCTGTGCTTTTGATTTGCCTGTATGAATATGAATGGAAATGAAAAGAGACCAAATCTATAGCAGCCTTGTGAGGCTGTATTTTGTGGTGTTCGGAGGTGCAAGAGACTGAGCCAGGTGAGCAGTGATCAGGGCTGGGTCCCAGGGAAGGGGCAGGACCCAGCAGAGCCTTCTAGCCCTCCTGTCTCTGAGGTGCACTGCCAAATTCGTGTTGTGATTACCAGCAGCAAAAAAACCCCACATCTGGTCCTAATCAGGACCATGTGAATCTCTATGCCAACTTAATCTCCCCCAAATGTTAATTACATGTATATCTCTTCCCTAATGTTTAGGAGTTGCCTGTATGCATTAGATGTCTGGGGGTTTCTCTGTATATGTTTGCAGAACCCCTGACAGGCACAGTGCTGCTTCCCAGGGCTAATAAAACCCCAAGGAGTGACAAAGCTGTGGCTGTGATTGCCCTCTGAAGCTGGGTGATGGTCTGAAGTGATGCAGCAAACACGTTTAACCTAACAAGGTAGCTATAACCCCCAGGGTAAGCATTTAACTACTGCTGGAGATCTCCCCAGTCTCAGGGAAGGGGGCTGCAGGCAAAAAAAAAATAAGCAAGACAATAGCATATGTACACATAACTGGGTAGCTTATGTCTTCTGAAAGGCATGGTTTAGTTGCAGTTCAAAGATGGGAAGCCCATTAGACTGTGGTCTGTCTGCTACCTGTTCCCTGACAGTTGCTTTAATGCCTCAGGAAAGAAGGGCTGATACTCTGCTGGTTTTTCTGGACTGGATCCTCCAAGGGAAGTGAAAAGCTGGCGGAGTATTCTTGCACTGCTGGTCTTGAAAATATAACATGTGGCCAAAACTCCTTGGACTTCCTCAAAGGTGTCTGAGAAATGTAAAAAATACAGCAAACAAACCCTGACAAAACCCCAAAATACATAAGCAGGAGACTTCAGGATGCTGTTCTGGTCTGGAACTGAACTGGGAGCAAAACCAGGTCTGTAGTTAAAAAATAACTAAGCAAGAAACCCTGTTAAGAAGTGACCAGTTAATTTGCAGTTTTGGATAGCCGTAAAGCCTGATAATTTTGGAAGGCTGGAGATGCTACAGAAAGACACCAGCGCTAGAAGGCATCATCCCCCAAGCAGTAGCTGGGCATCTATTACAGAAATATGATGGATATGTGGGTGCTGCATCCTGGAAACCTCCTGAGAGACCAGAGCAGGAGCCAGGGCTAGCTGGCTGTGGGGTGATCTAGGGTGGTATATCAGTTCTTAATCTGGATGTACCAGCACTGTGTCTCTAGTTAAAAATGCTAAAGATCTGACACCTTGTTCTGGCCAAGGTCTGTACCATTGGCCATGCTGTTTGGCTCTCCCCAGAGCTTCCCAAACTGGAAAACTCATCAGTGGGGAGAGGAGAGAGTAAGTTACTGTGGGGACTTGTGGAAAGGTGCGGATGCGTCTGAGAAGGTGACTTACTGGAAACACTGAACAGACAGAAGTAAAAATTAGTCATGTTAGAGACCACTTGGTAGCTGGATTGGATTCCTTGAGTGATTCATCCACAAAAATGACTGCTTTGCCTGACGTTTTGTTTCCCCTCTCTATTTAGAAAGTAGCCTAGACTTACTAAGACTGTTGCCTGTTTGAATTGCTTTTTGATAGCTGGGTGGTGTGCATAGTGCCCTTGTACTCTCATAAGTTCTAAACCACCACTTCAACAAGGGGGGGGGGTGGGGAAGACAACAAAATGAAGGGTTTTGTCACTCCAGAAGTCCTTGGTGGAATGAACCTGTAATCTTGTGAAATCAAAGGGGAACCTATGGAATGTGCCATTTTTGGTATAGTTAATGCAACGGAATTATAAATGGAAATAGCTGCCTGGAAATTGAGTTACATTACCAAGCAATTTTCATATTTTGGTCAGTTAAAATGAAATCTGTAGGCTTTAAGTTGTTCCTTCTTTTTTTTTGCAGAAGGATTAGAGGATGAAAGGACTTTCAGTTGATGCACCTAAAATGTACTGGGATGCTTTAATTGGTTATTGGACCTGGGTGGAATTATTTATAAATGATGCTAATTTCAGGTGTGCTTGGACATATATAGAACATACGAATTTTTTACTGTTACTGCTCATAGTGATGAAAAGCCACTTGTGTCCTGGGGTCTCTTGCCAGCTTGTGTGTATGGAAAACTTAGCAACATTGTCCTCAAGAGTGTATATTGTCAAGGGGCAAAATAGGCAGCAGGCCTGCTGACATGTCTCATGCCTGCTGGCAAAGGCAGAAGAAGGCTGTAAACCACTTGCTCAACGGCAGGAGCAGGAGCCACAAGGTTTGTCTTAGTGCTGTGACCACAGTTTCTTGTGAAATTCATCCAAATTTTTTCAGGTTTACTGAGCTGCAGAAAGCATCAATGGAAAAGAATCTCTCTGGTTATCCAACCCACTCCCCTGCCAGGGCAGGATTGTTCCCAGCAGTGTATAGGTTTGTCTGGACTCATTTGATATGACTCGGGCAATGGGATTATTATCACTTTATTTGGGAAGTCTAGCAGATCTTCCATAGCTGGGAGATCTTAATGTATGGATTTCTTTCCTAGAATTTTAGTCTGAATTTTGTGCTATTTAATATCCATCCAGTAATCCCCATGTGTGCCCTGAACTCTACCTATTTGGTGTTATACCCTTATGTATACTCAGGTTGCCTGGGGCGTTTTTGAGGTTAGAGCTCTGGAACTCTTGTAACACCCCTAAAAAATGCACAGACATCTTTAGAGATGGTTCTTTGAGTAGGGTCTGCAGGGAATAAGCTGGGTTGCCATGCTTACAAAAGCTATTCCATGTCCTATTGATCAAGATTTACAACTTCTGCCTACTTCTTACTTAGTCTGATATCCCAGGATTACCAGCAATTTATAATTTGGGTTTAGGGCTTTCCTGAGTAGGATTCTAGCACATCTTTTATTAGGAAAGAGGTCTGCTCAAAGAAGCTAGTCGTAGCTAAATGTGGTAGGGGAAAACCAATTGGTGGCTTTTCCTTTGTAGACCACCAAATCCTGCTTATGCTTAGAAGCTACTGAAGGTGGTCTTGACTAACATCAAATAACTGTACATGGAATATTTGGCAAAAATGGAGTGATGATTGCTTGAAGAGATGGGTAATGAGGGAAGGCGGCTGGGGATGAGCACAACTGACAGCTGTCCTGGTCATTAATTTGGGAAATGTAAGGCAACAGGGAAGAGGGTGACCTCAGTTCTCAGAACTGGGCTCTACCAGAAAAACTGCTGATCTGCATTGCTGGAATAACAATGAGAGGAAAAAACCCTACAACCTAACTGTTTCTGGAAAAAATGTATTGTGGTTCTGGCAGATGGATTGTTAAGTAAACTTGTTATCACCACTAACATCTGAAAAGTGGAGGTGCATGAGAAGTTGTTGTCTGTTCATTTGACTCCTGCCCACCCTCATTCATCCCTAGGGACAATATTAAAAGTCTTTCTCGTGGACAGGCTTGAAAGTGAACACCACAGTGGTCTAGATGAAAATATCCCCAACAGGCACAAAAGCTCAGCCCCTGAAGCCAGATGTCTCTGGGTGATTTTGGACTTGTACATAAGCTTTGTGGTTTGGGCTCACCTTTAATCTTCAGACATGATTATGATGAACAAACTGGAGCTAGAAAATGAACTATTCATTGAAATGTCCACTGAGGTCAGTGAGAGTTTAGTCCAAGTCACTTGGGAATGTCTTCATTTTTTTCATCCTTGTGAAGGCCATAGGGTAAGTCACAGGTCCTCATTAATGTGCAGCCTCATGGTTTAATGTAACACTTTCTGTAGCACCAAGGATTATCTCCCTGAAGGCTAGACAGATTATATAGGGTTTAGGCTGGGCCATTGACCACTGATCACAGGGCATGAGGAACAAAACCCAGGGAGGTGGAGAGGGAATGGCAACTCCTACCAGTCTTCCAGGCTGGCACTGGGCATGAAGGGGAACCAGATAAAGGGGAAAGAAGGTGAACTGAGTTCACCCTTCTCAATAGGCACCATGGTGTAATTTGTCCTTCTGAATTGAATAACTTAGTACAGTTCAAACACATACAAGGCTTGGAGTCATTAACATGAAACTGAAGAGAAGGCAACAACATTGGAAAAAGAGGAGTGGAAAGTCTGTTCTCTTTATAATGCTATTTCCTCTATTAAACAAACCTCTTTGACTATGAAACATTTAAACACACAAAAAACAAGCCCCACCTTGTGTTGGCTGCTCTTTCCACTGATGGGGCTTGTCCTGGTGCCACCTCATGGCAAAAATCAGATTTGAATTTCCACCAGAGTGGCTGGGATCTGGGAGAATCGGCTGTCCGGCTCCCAGCTTTGCAGCACTGTAGCTGTTTTGTAAAGACTGGCCTGCAAAGCCAAAACAGGTGCTTAACTACAGGAGCGGGGTTATTTTTGTTTCTATATTTTGTGATTTGTATTTATGGGGAGGAAGAAATAACTAGAGTTAAGTTGTACAGTTTTCACAGTTGGGAGGTACCAGCTGAAGAGCGTGCTCACCATGTTGCCAGCCAGCCTGCAGTGTAACTAGAACACAACAGCATCTGCTCTACATATTTTTTCTACCATGTAGCTTTGCAATATTGCAGCGTCGGTGCTGATGTGCCACCACCACCATGTTCTACAAATGCAGATTTGTGATGACCGTGATTCAAAGCAATGTTTACAAAGGTTTTAGGGCATTAGGGAAGTTGCTGCCACACTACAGGTCTTCAACAGGGGGAACGGACATGACCTGTCCTGGGTAGTACAGCAAATGCTTTGCTCTGATTGAAGACCACACAGTGCAGAGCACTGAGGCTTGAGACGGTCTCCAGCTTTGGGATACCAGGTGTGGTGCTTCCTCTGTGGATAAATTGATAGCTTTATTTTTTAAGTGTCTCAATTCAAAATGCCTCAGTATCACTAAATTCTCATTTTTTTCTTAAGCTGAATTTGAAAGCAATCATTTGTGGCAACAGGTGTGAGATCATAAGTCAGGTTTGTGACTTCAGTGTAAGACAAATCATAAAATTTGAGTTGGGGTAGGGATGCAACAGTGTTTATAGCTTTGCAAAGAATAAAGGCAGGTTAGAAGATTGTCTTTTTAGATATGTGTGCTCTTCATAAATAGTATTTGAAATCATTGCTGAGAGTAGTTGTCTTTTCTGATTATTTACACAACAACTCAGGCAATTCTAAGAAGGTCTCATTTTCAGTCTGTTCTCATCAGTTGATCATAGGGTGTAACTGATTATCAGTAACACCTAGGGCTATTTCTGATTATCTCAAAGCTTATGTTCAAACTACAAAATAACATCCTTTGGGGTTTTTGGCTGAATGCTCGTCTCTGGTTTCATAGCATAGAAATGATTTCAAATTTTTTTCACCTATGTATCTTAAAGTTGTTTTTTTTTTTTTGAAAGCTCACAAATGTGTCCTTCATCCTACAAACAACAGCTAACTGGGCTCTAGGTGCATGTAGTCATGAAAATACTTCTATAAACTGCTGCTCCTTGGAGATATTTGGCCATCTGCCACTGCTGCAATGTATTCCTTTGGCTATTCAGATGTTACCCTGGCTGGTGGCTGGAGGGATTCGGCATTGGCATTAACCCAGCTCATGTAAACCTACTTGGAGCTTGCACCACCAGATGATCTGGCCCACTCCAACTTAGAGGTTGGCTCTTTAAACTTGGCATGCGGATGCTGGAATTTTCCAGTTTGCCATTACAAGCTTATTTCTGTATTTCTCTATTATTGTCAAGGAGGAGCAAACAGGTCTCTGCAAGCTTCTAAATCACCTGGAAAGCAACTGGAAACTCAAACATACTGCTCAGCAAAAGCTCCCTGGGCCCGGTTCGTAATTGGTGTAAAGCAAAGTTGCTTTGCATCCAGTGCGGCTCCCAGTTTGGGTATTCTGTCTTGCTTCTGGTGTTGGGAGCCCTTGGAAAACGGGTGGTGTGAGTGTGCTGCTCTGAGCTGCTCTTATTTCCTTGTCTGCAGTGCTTTTGATGCTTTAGGTATCCCCTTCCTATGGCTGTGTGCCTCTGAAAGGGCAGGGAATGTCGGTGTTTGGTTAGTGTCCAGGTGTTAGTGGGATTGTTACTTGCAGCTGGGGAAGATGAAAAAGGGTCTTGCTCCAAAACAACAAGCTGTTTGTATGATCAGAAATGCCAGCATCTGGGATAAGAACCAGGATCCTGTCATTTTTGTAACTGGGGCTGAAACTGGACACCACCTCTGCCAGGGAGGCTGGTAGTGCCTCTCCAGGGTGATTAGGCATCCATAGGAATACTGCGGATCAAGTTGTTATGTTCTCATAATAATGAGGGTTACCAGGAGGGGGAAGGTATTTGCAACCCACAGGGTCTGCTGGTGCTTTTAGCTGCCCCAGTTCCATATCTGTAAGCCTGAGATGCTTTGGTGATGGTATAAATGGAGGGGGAGAGCATCTCCATCACATGGTGTTTGTGAGCTGTGGAATAGTTGCTCCGCTCCGTACCAGAGGCAGCTGTGAGCCTGTGGGACGGACTGCTGCTGTGAGTAGTGGGATATTTTGCAGCAGGAGGGAGGTGCAGTGGTGATGGGCACTGTCACTGTGGGGCTGCATCCAGTGGGTGCTCTGCAGTGGGGTTTGCAGGGTTGTGCAGATGTGACTGGTACTGGAGGAGCTTGCCTCCAGGCTCCTCCTGTATACAGAGCATCACTTAACTTGTCTCGCCAGCCTCTAGTCATCTGGTTACTCATGAAAGGTGAGAACTGGAAGGGGCTTTCATCTGAAAGATTTGCCCAGGAGCGCCACTGGCACCGTACCCACCCTACGCGTGGCTGCAGCCATTACACGTGTGCTGCATGCCTCCTCCCAGCTCCTGACTCGGGGGCTTGCAGCCAATCTGCCTTTCACCAGAGAGGTGAAAGGCTCTTTCAGCAGAGAATCTCTCCTTGCATATAGCTCATGCTCTGGCCTTTCCAGTTTCACAGGGAGGCTGGTAGGAGGGGGAAGGCATCTCAACAGGTTCAGAGGTAAAGGCAGAGGTTTCCTACAGCTCTTCTCCATTGAACAGTTAGATAACTCTTTTACTAGGCTACAAGCTGAGTGGACTGGGAGCACCCCTTTCCCCTTGCGTGATCTGGTGGGATTTGACCTCCTGTGTTCATAGGTTTTGATGTGTTAGTTTGATATCAATTACTGGTCCAAGAAATGTTTGTTCCAAAGACTTCTGAGTGAATAGCTAAAGCCCCTGTTGTGCTGAGTCTTCACCTGTGCCATCAGAGAGCCTGAAGCAGGGACAGGATGAGGGACCTCTAACTCTTGCCTCCACTTACATATGATAAACTGAAGGCCAGTGACTGCCCAGGCTCTTGCTGTGCTGAATGACCAAACCCACAGCCGAGGAGGCTGGAGTCCTGAGCAGGCAGAGTGTGGCGGTTCAGGTGATGGCAATGGTTATTTTCCTGGGGGATGGCGCAGGCCATAATGATGCTGCTGTGCAAGGACTGGAGTGGGCTGGATGCTTTGGTGTGGCTCAGGGTATAAGTCTACAGGTGAAATTACCAAGGGAGTTGGGGCTGGTCAGCCTGGAGAAGAGAAGGCTCTGGGGTGACCTTAGAGCAGCCTTCCAGTACCTGAAGGGGGCCGACAGAAGGATGGAGAGGGGCTTTTCACAAGGGGGTGTAGTGATAGGACAAGGGGGAATGGCTGTAAACTAAAAGAGGGCAGATTTAGATTCGATATTAGGAAGAAATTCCTTCCCATGAGGGAGCTGAAACACTGGCACAGGTTGCCCAGAGGAGCTGTGGCTGCCTCCTCCCTGGCAGTGTTCAAGGTCAGGTTGGATGGAGCTCTGAGCAACCTGGTCTGGTGGAAGATGTCCCTGCTCATGGCAGGGGGGTTGCAACCAGATGATATTTAAGGTCCCTTCCAACCCAAATCATTCTATGATTATGAAAATCAGTACAACTCCAACCACTAAAGTCATGGTAGCTGGGACTATCACCTGGATGTGTGCTGGCAATGATGTTCAGATCTTTAACAGCACTGGCAAAGCGAGTAGTGATACCAGCAAGTGTCTTCAAAGCATTTTACTTAAGTGAGAGGGCTGCCTTTCGTGGTTCTTTCTTCTCTGGTCTTAAGATACCCCGATATTGGTTTTGCTGAGGGTCTGCAGCATTTTGTGCCACCTACTCCTACAGCACAAGGCCTGTCCTCCCCTCCTGGGACCTCAGGGAGGGCACTGCTGAAGGAAGGGATTTGGCATAGGCAAGTCACACCAGCTTGTACGGGCTTTTTTCCTCAGTGCTGTTCTAACACTGTGGCTATACAATGCCAGAACTAGTCAAACCATTTGAAGGCGGTGTCTACCGGTGTGCAAAGTGTTTCCCACTGCTGTGCAAAGGCGATCAGCGGCATGCAGAGGCAGAGCAACGCGAGCGGAGCAGTGCGGGACCCCCAGATAAGCTGTGCGTGCAGCCCCAGCGCCCGCAGCCCTCCCACCCTTTGCTCCCCTGCCAGGGAGGGTTTTGCCACCCCAACCCCAGCTCTCCTGGCAGTGGATGCCACCTTCCCTCTGCTTCCATTCCTTCCTCCTCGCACTCTTACCCTTCACATGCACGTTTTGCAGCTCTTTTGCCAAACTCCTTGCGTTTTTCCATGTTTTCACAAGCCATATCTCCCTGGGGAGGGGGGGGCTGGGACAGGGGAAGGGAGAAAAAAAAACTCCAGCTCGTGCTAATTCTGCTGGGGAAAGGGAGGGGGGAACTCCCCGGTTTTGGGGGACCGGGGCAGCCCCGCAACGCTGGAACTCGCCGGGAGCGGGGCGGGCGGGGGGGCCGGCCCGGGGGCCGCACCGCCCGGCCCTGATTTGCTGCGCGGCTCCGAGATTGACAAACTCCTGCCTCGGGTTTAAAAGAAGGGAGGAAAAAAAAAAACCTCAGGGGGGTGGGGGGAGAGAGAGAGAGAAAGAAAAGTTTTGTCGCTTGCCGGAGCAGGCAGGGGCCGGGAGTGAGCGCGGCGGAGCCCCCGACAGCCCTCCGCCCGCCCCATGGCTTTATAAAGCGGCTGCTCTCCGGGGGGGCTGGCGGGGGGGTCTGAGCGGCTTTTCTTCGCTTCTCTGTGTGTGTGTATATATATTATTTTTTTTTTCCACCCCTTCCCCCCCGAGTTGTCCCGAGCTGGTGCCCCGTTTTTTGTGGACCATGGATACGCACACGCGGTGGAAAAGGCGCAGTTGGATACGGAGCTGGTGGGGACCCGCTGCGCTGGTGCTGCTGGGTGCCCTGTCCCTCGGCCGGGCAGGTAAGCAGCCCCCGAGCCCCCCCTTCCATCCCCGTGGCAGCGAGTCCCGGGTGGGGAGGGCGAGGTGGCTTTTGTGCGGGGCAAAACCATTTGTCTTTACTCAGTGCATTCCGGAGGGGAAAAAAAAAATACCAAACCCACCCAACCTCCTTTAGCTGCCCGCGTCTCTGAATGCCGTTTGTCAGGGGGCCCGTGAAAGGGGGTGAAAAAACCGCAAAACTCTCTTAAAACAATACTTTTTTCACCTTTCTTGGAGTACAGCAGCCTGTTGCTGAGCTTGTTTTTCTGGAGCAGAAGTTAGGATGTGTTTCTGGAGGCTCTAGGTTTTTATATATTTGCGTATATGTATGTGAATATATATTTAGTCAACTGGAAACCTCTCGTCTTGCGTAGTTCCTCCTCCTTGAGGAGAAGAAACTTTTTGTCCGGCAGTAATCCGCTCTGCCCCCGCAGACCTCGGTGCACAAAAGCTTGGCAGTTCTGCTCGGCACCCCAAGGCTCCCGCTGCCCCCTCGCCAGCCCCGCTTTGCCGGGTTTCTCCCCCAAATTGGGGCTGCCGAGGGTGGCAAGAGGCCGTTCTGAAGTACCAGATGTGCAACAGCACTAGCCGAGCAGCCAGAAAAACCCTGGAATGTCACTTTTTTTAACGATGGCGCAGGGCTAAGCGCTTGATTTCACCGGTTTGGGGTTTCTGAGGGATTTTGGGAACTCTGCTTTCCCCGGCTGGGCTGTGAGATGCCCAAGCAGGGCAGCTGGAGACTTGTGGGTCTGTTGGAAAAGTTTTCTGCGCGTTTTCAGGGGGTTTTCCGAGTTTGTAGCAGACGCTTGGAGGCATCGGTGCTCTGAGGTCATTTTTAAGTTGTGTTTCAAGGGAAAGGCTAAGGAGCGGTTTGTTGGCAAAGCTGGTTTTTGAAATCTGAAAAGTTAAAGCAGACGGAGTTCTGCGGGGTAACTTGAGAAACTGGGTGAGAAGTGCTCTGGGGAGCCGAGCTGTCGGGGGTTCGGCTTTCGCGCTCGGTTTCTGCGTGCTCTGGGTATGGTTTCCTGGGAAGCTCAGGCAGCGGTGTTTGCGGGGATGTTTGTGTGTTACCAGGACAAATGCGTGTGGGATTCTGTATATAGCAGCGTGATTGAAAATTACTGTTAATTTCTAGGTTCACGAAATGACCTTAAGGAAGAATAAGTGGGCGTATGAGGAATGCTTTCATTAAGTGTTTGCTTGCAAAGTCTGAGCAAGATGGAAAAGTTGCTGGTTGATGAATAAAATGCCTCTAGAGCGTCACTGTAGGAGAAGTGAAGGGCAGTCAGAGCCTCCACAGAAGTCTGTCTGGTAGTGCAGAAGCATCGGATGGTCAGAGCAGTTTTCGGACTAGAAGAACACTGGAATGATACCAGCTCAGCTCAAGTTCCCTTCTTGTGCAGCCAGCTTGTCGGGCCGCTCTGTTACTTTGTGTTAGCTGAAAACTGAATTATTACCAGTCTCAACTCTTTGAAAGGAAAGATGACAAAGTTTTCCTTTTTCTTTTGTCTGTGCTAATGTTTTAATGGTGTCAGAGCATCCTTAGGCACTCTGCCTGTCAGTCTGTATCCTGCTGACGGCTTTGACAGAAGACCTGGCTCCTCTTGAAGTTACCTGGGAACTTTTCTGGAACTTTTGGGTCCAGCTGTGGGCCACAGCTGGAGGAGGCAGAGGGCTGGCAGGAGCTCAGCTGCGGTGGGTGGCTGGGGAGCTTTTGGAGGGCCAGTGTGCTTCTTGCAGTGAAAGGCTTTGAGTTTTCCTAATGAGCCTCCTAATAGGACAACAAATAATTTGGATGAGGGAGGAGTCAGGTTGGAACTGCTGGGGGTATTAGCTGATGCTCTTTATAGGCCTTTTTTAATATTTCCAAATCCTCTCTGGTTTTGTTTCAGTTGATTTGTTTCTCTTTCAGTTTCACTTTAATCAGTTTCTCCGTGTGGAGAGAGGTGAATTTTCTGTCATCTCTTTGCGAAGCAGAGCCCTGGGGTGGCTCCAGAGAAAGGGGGAAGAAACCTCACGGAGGCTTTCCAGAAAAAATAGAGGAATAGCAGTGTCAAAGGCGACATGGACTGAACGGCTTCTGAACACTGCCCTTCCAGCTCAGATTTTCCCATATTTTAACAGATGATGTCACACCAAAAAATCTAACCCACAGACAAAGTTGGAATCTGTCTCTGCTTTTACAAATGCCTATAAAATTGAATCAGGTTTCTGGGTGAAAATTTTTGGAAGCAGCAGTTGCCTTTAGTGGTGAAGAGAAGTGTAATAAGAATACATGGCGTGCCCTTTAACAGAAATAAAAATGCTGGAAATTATGAAGTATCCTGTTACCATCTGTTGCTTCTCTCCCTGGCTCTTCCCCAGTCATCTAGAATGAGCTAAAAAAGTCTTTATCCAGCCAATTAGAAGCATTTTGTTTAATATTTTGCCAATCAAAAGTGTTTATATTGTTTTACAAGAAGAAATATGACTTTATAAGTCTGGAATTGATGGCAGATCTGATTTCCAGTGTAAAACCTGGATTATGCTGTCAATGTATTGCCAGATTGGAGCAGGACTTTATAAATTAAAAGCACCCAGCTGTCGGACGTGCCCTGTCCAGGGGACGCTGCAGAGGCGTTCAGCTGAGGTAATGTGTTATTCTTCCATGTAAGCTGGGGTCAGGATGAAAACTCGGCAGGCCGTTCCCTTCGAGGTGGTTTTTGGAGGCTGCTCCTGCGCTCGCAGTGCTGTAGCTGTGCTGGATGCAGGAGCTGCTTTTGGTCTCATGGTTGAGGAGCTGGTTCCACTGGCTCCCACCAAAGCCGGTGGGAATTTAGGCTCCTTGGTCTGAAGCATCACAGAGTTGCCTGGGCAATAATTTGTTTGGGGACTGGAGAAATCCCATTTCATCTCTCATCTTTAGGGGTAGCTCTAAGGCAAAACCTGCTGAGGAGTTGCTGATTTTTGGCATACAAAGAGGGACAACAGCGTGGGCTTCTTGCCTGCTGGCATTGCTAGCTCAGATCCCTACTGGATCCTCACATATGGAACCTCTCTCTAAGAGCAAGGGTAGTCCAATGAACAAAACTGTCTTGGTGTTACTCCTCCTGCTTGCAGACAGCCTGCTCTGGAACAAATAGGGAGGGATGGTACAGGGGATGTGTATACTTATATTAGATGGGTGCTGTCCCTGCCCCTCACGTTTTCTTGTTGAAAGAGATGGACTTGTCAGCTTCATTCCTTTTTAAATTTAGAGGAAAAACTATCTAGTAAGTCTCTGTCTCATGACAACTTGCAGTCAGACCGTGTGTTGCAGGGGTTGTACTACTATCTGTCGGAGGGCTTTGGGGTGTGACTTGGTGCCGTGGCTCCTGCTCCAACCTCCCACCTCTGTGCTGTGGGAGGGGGATGCAGATGCAGAGCTGCCAGCCTGCGCTGGGCAGAACCCCGCTGATGGTTCCCCAGAAGTTAATCTGAGTGCTGTGTCTCTGTATGTCTGGTACCAGCAGCTGCGCTGTATGTGATGTTCAGCACAACAGTTTTAATTCTGAAATAGCTTTTCTTTATCTCGGAGCTCCAACATGGAAAACCTTTGCCACTGTCCCAGAGGTCTAGACCCTTAATGGCATGTAGATGTCCTGTGATCCTTGGTAGCCTGTGCCTGGCTGCTTTTCTTCTGATGCTGAAGACGTGGTCTGCTCCTGGTGTTGTCTGTCCATCTCTGCTTCAGTGACTCAAAGTTTCCCTGTCTGTTCTGCAGCCTGGTTTCAGGGCATAGGCTCAAAGTATCCATTCTCACAACTGCTTTGAGTTACTTTTCGGATGAGACAAAGCGTGGCAACAAATGCGGAGAAGCAGAAGGTGCTTCTGTGGCATATGCCATTGACAGAGGCATTTGTGTGAAGTACTGCTTATAGATGCATTTAGCTGACTGGAGTTTTGTCTGGACTTCAGAAAGAAATCTGTGGGAGTACTTTCCAGGAAACCGCTCCTCAGTCTGAGGTGGTTTTTATTCTGTAGAGGTAAAGCAAACTGGCAATTAATTCTTTTAACAGTTACTCTGTCTACTTTCTGTCTTACGCCCTGATTCTTTGACCTGCTCCCTGTGCTCCCCCTCACCCCACGCTGTCTGGATGCTGGGGCTGTGCTACGCTGCTGCCCTTCCTGAAGCAGGATGGATGCCGATAGCTCTGTGTAAGCGCGAAAGGCAACACTTGGAAAAACTGCACGGAGCGATACTGCTGTGAACGCTTCCACGCAAGCAGAGTGAAGCTTAGGGGCTTTCTGGCCCAGCAAACCTTCAAGGGGCAATGGGGCGGAGGAGGTATGGGCCAGCTGGCCCCCGGGGAGATGGTGTTCAGAGGGTGGAAAAGTGCTCAAATGCGGTGTCACCATGGTGATTTGTTGTTTTGCTATTTATGTGTGTTCGTATGGTTGCCTGCAGATATGTCTGAAGAATGGTGGGACCGGGGAAGGGTGGGGAGCTGAGCCCCCTGGGTTGTTGAGTGGCAGCAAATGCTGCAGGTGCTGAGATGGGTCTAGAACCTTGCTCAAACGAACAGGGTGTGTGTGTCACCGTGGGGCTGTTTGGCCTTAAAGGACTGCCGAAGGGTCGAGTTTGGAGCCTCTCCGTCAGTCTACTGGTTGGCCCTGGCATTAGAAAGTAAGGACTGGTCTGCATATGCTGTGGTTTGGGGTGGGGGTGCCCGGGTCCAGAAGGATTTGGGAAGAGCAATTGTGTTTGGAGCGCATGCTCTGCTGTCGTGTGAACTGATTTTGGAATGTAGCAGCACCTAAGATGGGGGAAATCCCTGCTGTGTTACAAGTATAAATTTGGCGCTTCGTCACGTATGTACACGCTCGCCCACGTGTGCTCTCTCCTGGTTTGTTTAGCAGGAGTCTTATCCTCAGGGTGCAGCTATCAGTCTATAAAACAAATTATTTTGCAGAGAAAAGTTTAAAACATTGTTTGGGTTCTACTTAAAACATGATTATAACTTTTCAGTACCTAGATTTTGGTAAATGGCAACTGCTGTTTAAGAAGAGAGAAGAGTTGTCTGGGAAATAAACTGGGAATGAACCACAAAACCCACCTCTTCACAGACTTTTTTTCACGTGGAGGATGACTTTTTCCACTCTGTTCTGTGCTTGTATCCAGTGTAGGCTTCTACTCGTCATGTATTTAGGAAAGCCCTGATTCTGCCGCAGGTCTCCAATACTGCTACTGTTGAGGATATTTTGGCAATGCTGAGGCCTTAGAGTCATCTGCTGGAATTGGGTCAGATTTAAGACCTGTGGGATTAGTCCCACAGTACCAGTCAGTGTCACCAGAGGCACGTTCACACAGGAGTCACTCTGCTTCTGGAGTTCAGTTTGCTATCTCCGCTGGTTTCTCTGCACCATCTGTGAAGGTCCTTGACTTTTAGCTTCTTTTTTAGTATGGAGTGCAAGCATCTATCTTGGATATACAGCAAGTCTGTTGCATGTAAGCAGTAGGACCTGGTACTGGCATTGCACTGGGAGATGCTGTCCCCACAATGGGGGTTCCCCCTTGGAGCAGCTGACATGGTGGGGAACCCCAAGGGAGGGCTGATGCAACCCAAGGCACCGCTCCTCCCGCGCTTCCTTCCAAGCTCTGCTTCTGCTAAGATGTGGAGGCTTCTTGGCGCTTGGTTATGTTCTGCTGGATCAGGACTGCTCAGTGCCTTTTTTGGCTCCTGTTATTTTTATTTGGATTTCTCTCTGCTTGTGACCCCGTTGGAGCGCAGCTATTGTACAGAGCTGTCAGGAGTAGCAGTCTGAAGACGTTGGTGTGTATTTATTCCCTGCCAAAGGTATGATGGCTTACTGGGAAGGTTTTCGGAGATTTTTTGGAGGGGAAAAACCTTCCAGGTGGACACTGTCTTGTGCTTTCTGGAGAAGACAGAGTGCCTCACATCAGTGTCAGGAAACAGTTTTGTTGCTGGAGTTTGGCTGTTGCCCTTTGGCTGAGCATCGGCAAGGCAAAGTGGCGTGTGGAGCTAGCAGCTTCATCGTTTGGCTGTGGGTGCAAATATTTGACCAAGGCAAGCAGAAGGCAATCTTCAGACCCTTAAGATTTTTTTTCTGCCTCCTGGTGTTGCCTGTTGCCTACTTAAACCTTCAGTTGCTAATTTAGGCAGCGCCTTTCGTCTCCTTTGCCCTCTTGGCTCGCTTGAGGGAGCTTCCAGGGACTGTCTTCTCCAGCTGCAGCCTAGCTTTACTGTACAGCAAAGCTGTTATTCTTACCAGCTAGACTGGAGCTCTTGTGAGAAGTACTGAGTTTGCAAGCTGGCAGTTTTTCTTAAAAATAAAATAAACCTTTGTGTGAAACAAAGAAAAACCCAGTATGGGAAGAATGACCAAAACCAGGAAAACAGTTGAGACGTGAAAGAATGGAAAAAATTTGTTAAAATCTAATGTTATATGGAAAAAACTCAGATTGGCAACATGATATAATTAGCCACTGGGTTACTGTTGGCAAGTTTCAAGGCTCTTGAAATGCAGCCTAGCACTGAGTGAACAGTCCAAATGATGCTGTGGTTTCTCTGTGGATGTGTCTGGAAAATTGTTTGAACTAAAATAAATAAAGGAAGGAGCTACACAAAAGACATTTTTGAGGTTGCTTGCTCTGAGTCTGGGCTCTCTTTCTCTCCAGAAGCCAGCAGGATTCTTAGCATCATTTGGAAGCTTTCACAATGTTGAGAGATGTCATTTTTTGAAACTAGGAAAATGGCATTAATGTATTTATGATGCTGGAGTTTTCCTTCGAGATTGTGTGTAATAATCTGGAGAGAGCAAGGATCGTTTGGGGACTGAATGACTGGAATGAGCTACACCAGTGCTCGTTCCTGACCTCTGCTACAGACTTTCTCCCAGCCCTTAGGCAAGTCCCTGTGTTTCCCATGCTCTGGGGCCAGATCCTGTCTCCTGGCATTGAGGTGTTGCTTGAACACAAATTCAACATTGATATACCAACAAGACATGTGTGTTCAAGCACTGAAGTGTTCTAAGAGTCTCTCTTCATCCCTGTGCCTCAGGTTATGTTAGTGGTTGTGGTCTAGGAGTCTTCTACTTTAGAAATACTTTTCCTCTCTGGGATGGTGTTTTCCTGTCTAGCAACACCAATGCCTCTCACAGCAAATGCAGAAAGTTATTTAGGTTTTGTCTTTAGATTTGGACACATATCTTGCAGTTTAGGTGATAGGGTACAGTACAGACCACCATGGTGTTACTTGCAGTACACTTTGAAGCATGAGATCTATGAATGAAATCCAGAGCAGGCAGAGGATCTGACACGTGCTTCAGTCCACTGGGAAGAAACCCCTTTGGACAGTGGAGGGGATGGGAATGGAAGCGGGGTGCTGGGTGTCCCTGCAGGATTTGGCATGCTGAACCTGTGCTGTGGGCGGAACAGGAGGTTGGGTAAGCTGATGTCAGTCTGTCCTAGCTAGCTTTGGGCTGGTGACATTCAGTAGTTTTGCTGAGGTAAGAAAGTAATTCCAGTGTATTTTGTTGCTGAGTGTTCTGCTTTTATGTAGGCTGAGTGCATTCATGCCTGTGGGGTTGGTTGGATTTCTTGAGAAGTCTCCCGTGCTTGATGCTGTGTTCCTTGTGCTCAGCCCTGCTGCTCCAGGTTCACTGGAGGAAGATTTGAAGGCCAAGCCTTAGTCTTGCTGTGCTCGGGGCCAACTCTTTCATGGGTCTGAACAGTGTCTGGATGTCACCCACAGGAGCCAGGCACCCTGTTTTTCTAATAAGGGGTGGGTGGGTATGCTTGGGGGACCTTTTGTTCTTCTTGGGAGGCTGCAGCTTGCCGAAGACCTGGATGATCTGCCTAGCATGAATGGCAGCTCAATCTTACTGTTAGCTTGGGATGACCCTGGATGCCAGTCCTGCCTGGATCAAGCTGTGCATCTGCAGCCAGGGAGATGCTAATTCTTTCAGAGTAAATAAAATAAGTTTTTTTCCTGGCTCAGCTTTTAAGCGAACTGTTTAAAGTCCTTGTCTTTCCTTCCCTCTCTGCACTTCACTGCCAGAACTTGCAAAGTGCAGGGGAGTTTGCAGCTCTGCTGGAGATGCTGGAAGAGGTTGATGGGGGGACACTCCTAGAGACAAGAGGTCACTGGGGGTCTGCTGGAGTCCCTGCTTGGAGGGACTTGGGCAGTTTTAGTGCTCAGATTTACAGTTTCATTTGCATGTCAGCTGGAGTTTCTATTTTTTGAGTGTGGATATAGAGGAAAGAGCTGTACTTTGGCTGAGCTCGTGTATCCTCACAGAGTGCCTTGCTGGCCTCTTTTCCTCTGCTGTTCTTCCCTCCACCCCCTTTTTTGTTTCCAAGACAATACTTGAGTAAGAATTCATTGCAGCTGAATTCCGGGAGATGACATTGCCAGTTTCCCAGGATCTCTTGTACTCCTGCAGCATTTTACACAGGGATCTCTGGTGCAGCTCGTTCAGCTGCACCCCTCAAATATGAATTAAGCAGTGGGTTTGTGTGGTCTTTGAGGGGGCTCTTCCTAGATGTGCTGGAATGAGATATCCACTCTGTGTGCTCTTGTCTGCTGCAGCGTAGAGATTCGGTCCGGGGGCTGCAGTTCACCAGCTGAAGAATGAATGCATTGTTCGTATGCCCTTATTTCCAGCTTGCACCATTAAAAGTGAATAGAAAGGTCAAGGAGATGAGTCACTGTGAATATAAGTGTCACTCTGCTCCGAAGAAATGGAAAAAAAGGAGCTTCCAAGCGAGGTGTTTCAGCTGGTGCCAAACAGCTCTGTTTCACTGTACTTTCAGGGAGTTACAGGACTCGATCTTAGCTAAGATCTGCAGAAGTGTTCGAGCATCTAAAAGTTAGCAAGGGGCTGGAGCTGGCATTTAGTTGCCGGGGGCTCCGAAGGCAGCTGCTGATGTAGGCTGTGTACAGAAAATCAGGGTGATACTCTGGAAGCATTGGATTCATTGCTGCTGTTTTGCAGAACAACCAGCTGGAGCTCGTAGGGTTAGCAAGCTCTTGGTCTCAGCTGCTTTATCTACCCGGTGGTCTGCAGAAAAGGCCTGCTCCAAATCAATGTGGAGACTCCTAATAGCCAGGCTGCTTTCCTCCAACGCTTAGAGCAAGGGCTACTAGTGTTGTGAAGGTGCTGTTGTGGGGACAGTATTTTTTTCTTGAAATGCTGGTGAGAAAACACATGCACCTTGAGCAATGGGTGTCAGTAGGGTCCTGGCCCATTCCTGCACCATCCTGGGGGAAGGAGCAGGGATGTGAGATGTGAGAGTCTGCAGGGTGCTGGAGGTAAGCGTCCCCTGCCCCTAGTAAATACCCAGTTGTAAATTCAGCTTTTTTAATTTCCTGCCTGAAAGCTTCATTTGACAAGCCCCCGGCAGCTGGTTAACCACACTGGCAGAATGCTGAAAATAGAAATGCAGCTCGTGGGTTGCACGTGTGGAAGAGGGAGCAGTGAGCTGTGGATGGGTTTGTGCCAAGTGGGTGGGATAGGGTGGGGACTTGGCCATAACTTGCCTTTAATTGATACTGCTAGGGCAATTTCAATAAAACAGCAGTGGTGGCCAGGAGACCAGAAAACAGAAGCCAGTTCAGAAGTCGTTAATGCTTTTTTAATAGGGTGGAGTTTCTTTAAGTCATGGGCTCCTGTACCTATAGGTTTCTTTTTTCACATGGCTGAAACACTCTCCTTTGGGGGGTTATCAACATTTTGGCTAGCTGCTTTTCACTGTCCTGGAGAGGAGACACCCACAGTGTGTTTGAGATGGTCTGCTGTGGCAGACACCCCTGCATATTGTCCTGCACTGCTGTGGTGTTTTGACAGAATATGTATCTGAGAGACAGTACATGGAAATATTTACATTTTTGATTTCTAGCCATTGGATTTTTCTATTCTGAAGTCACTCCTGTGGTGTAAAACAGATATTCCTCCAAAAAATAACTAAAGCTTTAGAATTTTGATTTATCCTCCCCCATCGAAATATACCTTCAGTGGAAAATTAAGCCAGCTATTTTTCTTGTCCCCATAATGCAAGATCTTTTCCATAAACAGCTTTCAAATGAATTTACCAGTATAGCTTTGATCCGAGGTGGCCGGAAATCCAACACAAATTCCATTTGATATCAAATGTCTGGGAACCGGGAACTCATTTGCTGATGATGCAACAGCGTGACGCTGCCCCAGGGGTGCAGCGAGGCAGGAGCTGGTGGCTTGAAGCTCCCGTGCATGGGAGGGCTGTGCCTGGTTTGCACGGTGAAGCACCGGGTCTGTAACCCTCGTGCTGGCATCGCGTGGAAGCTGAAGATATCTGCTGATAGGTGAGATGGGTGGTAGGTGTGTTTGGCTGCTGATGGGCAGGACGCTGCTGCTGGCGGTGGGAGGCGTGTGGGACTCCGTGGGAGCCACTGCGCTGGAGAAGCCTGGCCGTGCCCCTCGGAGGGCTTCCCCCAGGAGACAGGAGTCTGTCCATCCCCTGAGCACAGCCTCTGTTCCCTGACCGTGGGCTGCTCAGTGTCTCGTCTTGGAAAGCTGTCGATTCCTTGAAGGATAAGGACTGCCTGGGGCCCTGCGGCTGCAGATGCTTTTTCTTGATGAGGTCGACATTGTGATGCCATTGGGTATTCTGCTTTTTGTAACAGGGAGGGCAGATCCCTGAGAATCCCCTCATTTCTGTGATCAAAAAGCGACGTGAGGGTGGGAGGAGGAAGCTGCTTTCATCCTGGTCGCTCCATTTGGCACACACTGAGTGCTCATATAGGAAAACTGCTAGGAATGTTCTCTCGCAAGGGTTTGCAGGGATCGGGAGAGGCATATTATCACGTCTTGTACACTTTGGGAGAAAGTCCCTCCCTCTGTCTCTCTCAAATGTTTAAATTAAAACAATCTGTCTTTCTGCAACTGCTGGATGCTTTCCCTGCTGACCTCAGGAGCTGGGACTGGGAGGAGGAGCAAACAGACCCCAGTGCTTATAACTGGCTCTGGCTTTTTTTAAGCTTCAGTCCCGATTCCCTGCAGGATGCAAAACGGAGAAACAATAAGGGCCATATCTGCTCTGGAAACATCAGTTTTCCCAGTGCTCTGTAATTAAAGAGCTATATCGGGAAGCAGTGAAGCATTTATGTGCTGGAGGCTATTGTCTTACAGGACTGTGTGGAGAGAAGGCAGCAGGCATGCTTAACCCTTCTGCCAGAGCTGGCATGGAGGGCGAAGTCCTTGCAGCATCCCACCATCTTTTTCTTTTCCAACCACAGACACGTTCTCACAGCAGGATCTGACTGTGAGATGCTCCCTGTGAGTGAAGTCCTGGGCAGGATCAGCCCTTTATGCCTTAAATGGGAAAGCAGAGCTGAGCAGCTCTGCAGACTCTGGCAGACGGCGGTGCCCGAGGATGCTGGATGCGGTGCTTCGTCCTCAGCCTCCGAACGCAGCCGTGGTCCTGCTTAGGGCATTCCTGTGCACCCAGGGGGAAGTCAGCCCTGTGCAGGGGGCCAGGGTTTTTGGTCTCTGACCCTTTGGTGCTTACACACGGAGTTTTGTCTTGGCCCAGGGCCCCATGGCAGGGCAGAGACCGGGTTCTTTGCCTCTTGGCTGTGAGTCCAGCTCTTGCGGCACCGCACTGTTGCGGGAGTCTGTCCATGTGGAGCTGCGGGCAGATGCAGGGCTGGGACTGGACTCGTGTTCAACTGGGGAACGTAGGCAGGGGAAGCAGCATAGCATCATCAGACCTAAATCACAAAACCGCCCTTCGTCTCTTTGCTACCACTGCTTTTGACTTTCTGCCTTCATTGCCCACATGCCTGCATTTTTTTTTAGCAGTTTGTGGAGCATTTACAGTGCTGGTTGGGATTCTGCCCAGGAAAATGCAGTGTGATTTCTTGTGGCAATGGGGAATAGGCTTGGATAACACCGAGCTGACTAAGATTTTCCTATGAAATGTGAAGCAGAACCAAAACTGGAGTTTGTTTTGGGTGTGGAAGAGTCTGTAAAGAATTTTGGGTTCCTTGTTTGAAGGTACTTAAAAATTCTCATCAATAAACTTAGAGATGCTCTGAAGCTGTTGGAGTCAGAACATCAATTAAAGATGTTCTGCACATTTAGAGTAACCGAGTAACTCAGCGTGCTTCCCTCCCTGTAGCTCCCTTCTCCAAAGCCTTGGCCAGACAAGCCGGGGCCCTCCTTGCCCTGGGGACACTCATCCCAAATAATGAACAGCCGCGCTGCTAAAATGAGCACAAATTCTGTGAGCCTGGAAATAGCTGAGTCTCTGCTGCTTGAGCAGAGCTGGCCAATTTGTGGCCTGGGATGAAGCTTTTTATGGATGAAGCTGAAACATCTGCTTTTGGGGGAGTGGAATCTGCCACATCTTTGCTTTAGCTCATGTAGCCTATAAAGAAACTGGGTGGGATTTGGGGCCCCATATACCTGTCCCTATTGTGTCTTGTGGGGGTCAAGTTGTTTATTTTTCTGATGGTGGCAAAATGCCATAGGGAATGGAATGGCTGAAAATAGATGTGGGAGAGGAGGGGGAACTTCTGTGAGACTGAATTGGGCTCTCTTTGCTGAGGAACAAAAGCTGCAGATGTGCAAGAAACTTATTTGGGGGAACAGATCTGTTTCAACACTTTTCTTTCCATTTTGGTGAGCAGTGAATGATAGCGGAGGGGGTGTTAATGCAGGCAGATATGCCATGCCTGCGTAATGTCAGTCGACACAGGATTAAATAAGGCATGTGGAAAATTCTTCAAGGAAGTAAAGTCTGGTGAGAAATAATCATCAGAGGGCTTAGGAGGTGAAATAACCTGCTCTAGACAAGCCACAGTCCTCATCTGTCCCCTGGAAATCTGCCGAGCAGTGGATCAGCAGTTTGGGAGGAAGTGGCATACTTGGCACGGGTGAGGCTTACTGGTCTGAGCACCCCGCTGTGCTGGGAGAGCAGCTCTGCGCTGCTGCACTCCAGTGTCTTGTCACGTATAAAGCTTCCTAGCATGAGTGGAGGGAGGGATGGATGCGGGGCAGGAGCTGCTCTGCAAGGTGAGCTGTCAGTCCCTCCTGGAGAGGGGGCACTGGAGGAGCTAATGCTTCACCAAGGCTTGGGTGTGAAAAGCAGAAACCCTTCTCCTTTGTACAGAGGGCTGCAGTAGGGTTAGTTTAGATGTTTGCAGAAACAAGAGTTGAGCCCAATGGCAAGAGTGTTGGGGTGGAACAAGGAGAACTTGATGCAGCTCCAGACTTAGTGGAGCCTTTTTATATAGACTGGTTGGTCCTGGTCTAGTGTTCCACTCCTCTTTCACGCCACCAGTCTCAGCAACGCTTAAACTGGGTTTATGGCTGGTTTGAACCGACATGGTGATGAATTTGACCCATAACGTCCTGAGTTTAATATGCCATTATTTGATTCTATTCTCCGTGCATGTAGCAATGGACTTGCAACTGGAACTTCTCTGCATGCATGTCCTTGGTGGTTTTTGACAGGAATGGTCAGGAGGAGCTAGGATGGCACTGGAAAAAGGGCAGAGTCCTTTCCAAACTCCCATGGGTTTGAGTCTTCTACGCAGCTGATGTTATATTTTCTGGGATGTCTGTCTTAATGTCAAAGGGAGTGTCTCCTCCCTTCTCCTTGTTCTGGGAAAGATATCTCAGCATGTTCATGAAGGGAAGAGGAATATACTGTAAGTGACCTCTTTGCACTTTTGTAAGGACAAAATTTGTTTTTCTGTAGCTATGAAAAGTTTGTCTTCCCTTTGAGTAATAAATGAGGGCATATATAATGTACACAGATTACTTTTAAGCTATTGTGTATACCTTAGTATGAAGTCCTTCATATAGTGCTTATTTTAGTGATGGAGAGAATAGCAAGCATGCTCCATGTATAAATCAGTCTTCTCAAAATATACAGATAACTCTTGGCATTTGCCTTGTCTCTAGCTTCCCAAATATTTTCTTACCTCATTTGGCTGCTTCCACTACTCAACACGCCTTTTGCTCATCTATATGATGAGTGGTGTTCAGCTGCTGCACTTCTCTGCATGGATAGATGTCTTGATGTGTCATTTACCTTCTCTCTCTATATGTAAAAATACCAAACATTACTTATACACATTCACGAGTGGATGCACAAATGATTGGAAGTGTCAGCATGCACTTTTCCAGATGGTGGAAGCATGTTCCTTACTACATTTATTTCAAATGTCAAACTCAATGAAATTAATTACTACCAGACCTGAAGCGACGGAGTGATTCTTGTCTCCGTTACGCCAGCGCAGGGTGAAGCTGCGCGCTTCATAGCAGACACAGCCTCCAGGGGTTGAAATGCGATCGCTAAGCTGTGACTCCAAGCAATGCGAAGGTCTGGACTTGCAGCGGGATGATCAGTCTTTATTTGGTTTCAGGGGGAAAGCTGGGTTTGGCCTTGGTAGGGAGGGCTGTCTCCTGGGGCAAGAAGGGCTTGGTGAGTGAAAAACTAACTTTGTCTTGGGTTTCCCTTGGTGTGCGTGGTGCGAATGCAGCAGCGTGCCTGGGAAGTGCCTTACTGTTGCCCTGCTCGTGACCGTGGTGCTGGCGTCCTGGTGCTCGCTCTGGCATCTCTCCCTGTGCTCCAGTGAGCTCTAGATCTACCCTTAACCTTTTGCCCTTCCATTTACCTGCAAGAGGATGCTATTGAGTTTTTGTGCTATGTCTCAAGAAGTTCTTGGGCTCTTTGGGGATAGGAATTGAAGTACTCAGGTTGGGCAGGGTTGTAGAGAAGTTGCTTTGGTCAGATGTTGGCAAAGCTCTAGGGATGAGTGCTGGACTTGGGTGCCCAAGTTAGGGTACTGAAGGACTGGGTGTCAGCTTAACAGCGCTCTGAATGAAAGCGCTGAGCTCTTGGCATTTTGGGAAACTGGGGTCAATGAGTCTCAAGACAGTCCCATCGAAGGAGTAACAGAAAATGCGTTCTTGGTTGCTGTAGTGTTTTATTCCTGCTGTCTCTGCACCGTGGCTGTCCTGGCTCTGGGAGCCGCGCAGAGCTCTAGGGAGTTGCTCGGTATTTCATGCAGACCCTGGGTCAGAAGCAGAGCTGAGCAGCTTCATCCAGAGCCTTAGAAACAAGAACTGTGCATGCATCTTAATGTTTGGTTGCCACCCTGCATTTTGCTTCCTATAAAAAGAGAGCGTGTCCTTGTCAGGGCTTTTCTAGGTAATTCCTGCTAATAATCCTTTGTGTTTCTTGAACATCTTTGTTCTTCTTTTCAGAAGATACCTTGCAGCAATTCTGTTGAGCAGATCACCAGTTTTCCTTAGGGAAATAGCTGTTACCAGAGAATTTCTAACTGTGCCTAATATAGGATTCCCCCATTTTTAACCTCGCTGCCCCGTGCCTCTCGGGCTGTTATCTGGGCCTGCTACTCTCGTCCTTCGTGGCCGCTTCTTCCAGTGTCTCTCCCGACACAATTTGGGATCCCTCCCTTGCCTGCCGTACCCAGAAGAACAAACAGCCCTGTCTCCTTTTGCCCTCTATTGTTTCTCCCTTTTGTGCTAAGTACAGTAATGCCTCTGAGCTACCCCCGGGCTGCTGCGTTCCCATGCTTCCCCATCCCTCTCACAAAGGACCTCTTTTCTCCTCCCTTCTGGGTGTTGGGGCTCTGCAAATACACGCCAGCGACCCTTCGCTCTGTATGAAAATAGCCCCTGCCTTTTTGTAGCTGTCATTTTATTTTTGTTCCTTTAATTAGACTTGATCCTGCTTGTATTTTTTTCCTTTGACCCTTCTTTTTACTGCAGTACGTTTTGGAAAAGCTTTTCAGCTCCCTTTCTACCTGTGCATACCCAGCCGTGCTGGCTCACACAAGTCTTCTCTCTTTGGATTAAGTTGGAAGGAACTTTAATTGCAAGACTCCAAACTTTCCCAAATATTTCTTATGTGTGTGTTGTAAGGCTCCCCTGGGAATGGGGCTGCACACTTGCAGTTCAGATTAGGCAAAAGCAGATGGAAGGATAAAGCTGGCAAGCAATTTGTGTGACTCCCTCAAATACTTGCCTCCATGGGTATTTTAATATTGCTGTCATTGTTAAATTTGAAATATTCTTAGTGACATCTTCATTCATCCTGGCTGGCTGCTTGTCAAGGACCATGTCCAAACAAAGGACCTGGTAACTTCTCATGTGCTGGGACTGTGGTTTCCCTGTGTGTTAGAGAAGGATCCTTCCCTGCGATTAACTGCCTGCTTCTGCTAGCATTTCAGTGGATTGGTGCTGATTTACACCACGTGAAGCTCTGCTCTGTTGTATCCTGCTTATGTACAGTTAAGCTGTTTTCCCACCTCATCAGTACCTCATTAATCAAAATCCCTCTTCTGCTGCTGATCAGAGCCCTGGCCTTCGCACAGGCACAGACTTATCTGGGAAAATGTTTCCAGTATGAGTTGCAGTGAGGAGGTTGGAGCAGCATCCTGCAGCCACCTGATTGTCTTCATGGTCAGCAGTCGTACTGCTGCTCGTCCTGCCAGCCAGCTTCTTCGGAACATCTCTGCAGATCCAGCTTCATCCCCTGCATGAGTTCCTGCCTCTTCCTCCCTCTACCTTCAACCCCCTCAGCCGGCTGTGCTGTGCCTTGGGTTTTTCCCATGGTGGCTGCTGCCACGCGGCATGGATGTGATGGAGACTGGCAGTATTTCTGAACATGTCATGGAGTCAGGTGTCCTTCCAGGGCACCCTCGTACATCCCTTTGCTTCCTGAAGGGCTCTTTTATCCTGGTGCCTTTGCCTGCATGGTGCTTTTATTTGTTTCTGACTGCAGAGATGTGCTTGGCAGAGGAGCTGGGTGTTGCATGCTGTTTAACCATGGTGTCTTCTAAAGTGGACACCCCCCCCCCCCCCACTTTGAGATGCTGTACGATTTCTCCAGGAGAAAGGACAAGCAAGTGAGCTTGCCACAGACCACACTCTGCTGTGCAGATCAAGAGCCTGAAAGGGGATCTCTTCTCCTGGTCCTTTGCAGAAACGTGGGGAAGAACAAGGGAGATCAGCGTGGTTGAACGGCGGGGACAGCAGCGCTGGTTCTGCTCACAGCTCTGCTGGAATGGGATAAGCTCACCCTGGGGACAGAGGATGGGTTGGGAAGGAAGGGTGAGCAGTGCAGTGGTGAGAAGTGGTTTCCAGTGTGCTTTGCTCTGAAAAGCAGGTGTGTTTGTTGCTAAAGCTTGATTGATGAAATGGAAAGGAGCAAATAAAAATTCCCTGTGCAGGTCTGTGTGCGGGTGGAGGTGGCTGCCAGCTGCTTTCTGTAGATGGTGCACATGAACAGATCCCTGTCCTGTGAGCTGGTCTGCTTGAAACAGCCTGAGGTCTTGTTAAGAACTGTTAAAGGGCAATAGGACAGGTTAGTTGGCATCCTCATAGGAGGACCGACGGGTCGTTGCCAAGGGTCTGCTGAATGGCTTGGGCCCTGGGGCAGGTTCTCGTGCATGCGCTTGAAGGGAAGGTTATGATGCATTTGGGACTGAATAGCAGTGGCACAAAAAAATACCAGCTTAAGGCTTATAAACCACATGCTTAATTAACATTTAATCTCTCACATAGGCGATTGAGGGGAAGTCTTAGTTGGTCAGGTCAGTATGGTTTAATGTCCAGAGCTGCAGATGAACTGTCTCTTCATCTCTCCCTGACTCCTGTGACCTTGCTCAAGGCCGCTTGCGTTGTTACCCTGCTTATGATAAAGGAAGAAAATAAATTCAACAAGAAATATTATGAACCTTTAAAACAAATAAAGGACGTAATGTCAAGGTAAATGTATTATGCTACAGAGAACACTTTAAAAAGTGGTGAATATGTCAGAGTACTGATTTCTGTGCTGCTTCTTATTCATCTTTTTTTTTTACCTGCTGCGTTTTGCACCCTTTTGAATGGTGAGTGTGATGTGGGCGCTGCTTGTGCTGTAGTTAAGAGGCATGAGTAGAGCGCACATCAATACCAATCTACACTTAGTCTGCTCTCCTGGATCGATCCTTTGAAGCCAAGCAGCTTTCAGGGGCTGCACAGCTTAGTGATGGAGCAGAGTCCCTCATGCTTGGAGCCTGGGGCACTGACTTGGCTGCTGGAGGTGCCCAAGGTCACTGTGGTAGGGCTTGCTTGGTGTCTCTATAAGCTGTGATTGCATGGCTTGACATCATGTAAATGAATGCTTGTTGTGCTGTGTTCTCTTATACAAATTTATGTTTTGATTACCCATCTCTTAGGGACAGATTCTGCCAGCCTTATTGCCTTACCTTATTAAGTAAATTGCTGCTGAACATATTGGGATTGTTTGAAAGCAACGTAGTATATACTATTCCTCCGAGGGAATAGGGCCGGGAAGAGTTACGTGGGGAGCATATGGCTGTGCTCGACTTCTGCAGAAAACCTCAGCTCTGCTAAGCAGGTTTATTTACAAAGCTGGAGTTTAATTGTTTCCCTTTAGAGAACTCGGTTGTCTGATGGAAAACTAGTCCATCAGTGTGAGCAAAAATCAAAACAAAACCAAAAATGTCCAGCTTCTAGTGGTCAGTGTCTCAAGGTGTTGCTCTTGTGCGCTTCCCTGGCTTTGAATGGAGTGTCTGTGTAGTTACCTGTGATTTGTCTCCTGGTAACTTGGAACAACTTGAGAAGTATTTGTTCCTTGATAAAATTCTGAATTCCTTTCCAAACTTGGCACTATTTTAGGTTGGAGGACATCAGGAGAGTTTGCCCTGAAGTGAAATTAATCTTTCAGCATCTCTTTAATCGTATTTTTTGGTTTTGGTCTGAAATGTGAGGAAGAATCTGTATTTGGGATTAAAATTGCATTTCATTACTGCTGGCAGTGAGGCTCAATTTTCTTAATCTTTGATCTTTCTTTAAAGCAGCACCAAGACTTTGTTTCATATTTGCTGATGTGTCTGACCCCTGGTAGAGCTCTGAAGTAGCTCAGATCTGGATGAATCGCTGTTCGTTACACCCAGAGTCCCTATGTGTCTTCTTTGTTTATACTGGTAATACCTCAAAACTCATGCTCTTGGGTTTATGAATTACAAATTGAAGAACAAGTTCACTGGCAACCTGGGAGGGGGAAACCTGTGTTGAAGGGGGACGGTATCTTGCTGGGCCTCCCTCTTCTGCCCGCTGCCCATGACTGAAAAGGCAAAGGAAATAAAAGGTGGTGGGAATTGCTGCTGAAGGTGCAAAGGGTGGGCTGAGTGGCTCTGCAGAAGTGTGAAAGCAAGATGTTAATCCCACCGGTTCCCTCTGCCAAGAGCATGCACGTGCCACCCTTTATGTCACTGTGTGTGTCTGGTGCTTTATTTATTTGTCCTGTTTGGGTACTGCCAGTCGGGAGCAGGCGCTGGTGGTGTGAAGGGCTCGGCACCCTGCTGCTGCCCGGGGCTGGCTGCCTTCGCCCGCAGCGAAGGCTCCTTTTGCTGTGTTGCCTAAGTTGGTTGCTTGCAGTGAAGAAGCCAGAAGTGCCATTTCCTGCAAGCACCTGGAGTATATAAATATTAGGATATGGAAAGCATCATGATAGCAGTCTGCAAATATAAGCTTGACTGATCAAAGTTGTGATTGAACTCTTAAAACCTGCAAGTATGATTAAGAGGTCATGCCATGAACCAGTTTCAGGCAACTGAAAATAAGCTGGAGACTGGAATTGACCTCTCCCAGATGCTGAGGCAAAACAGGTTGGGTTTGGTGTGGGTTTTTTTGCTTACAGCCTGACAAAAGATCTCCTGGAGGTAGAGCTACTGAAATGCAAAGCCCTTTTCTTACCTACAGAAAGAAATGCAACAGCAGTCACTATGCTAGCTGAATATTACAGAAGGGAAATCTTCAGTTGCTTCCATTCATTACCTGGAGAGGAATCAGTAGAGGAAAATGTATTTTCATATATTTTTATTGGTGCTTTGGGACTGGTTTGTGGGAAGATTAATGATATTTATTTGCCTTTTTACTAGGGGGGAGTACTAATTGCTTTCTTGCGTGAGTGAAATGGGTTTGCAGGGATTCAAGTTCTCCCTGTGAATGTGTGTGCAAAGGGGTCACCATTCATCGGGCTCCCCAGGAACATCTTGCACAGACTTGTGTTTGGCCAAGCAACCAGTGATGAGGCACCAGGTCTCGGCGCCATCCCCTTGCTGTGAAGTCAACAGCTTCCAAAGGCAACATTTGCTGGCTTTTTCCTCTTTTCACATCTGCCCTGGAGGTGGAAAGATCAATAGGAGGGGTGAGGAATTTTTCTTACTGTTCTGGCTCAGCTTTATGGCCCCAGATAGCTTCATTTCTATTCTTTCTCATCCATGCTCTGATGGATTGTCTTGCTCTCAGTAACTTGAATCTCAGCTCAAAAGGCCTCAGGAGCACAATAAAACTGTGTGAAAAGAGAAGGAAAAAGATATTCAGCAAGTGATTATGTACTTCAGCCGTCCATCGCTACATACCAGCTAGTGGCATGATGTGGCAGCGTGCGGGGGTGAGCTGGATGGTCAAACCTCTGAGCTATGTGTGCAAAATTATGGTCATGCCCAGGAGCAAACATCGTCACTGGTACCCTCTCTGCACGATGTGAGTAAGGCTGTGATGGGAACATCATGTCTTCTCATCTCTTTTCTAAGAAGACTTGGCAAAGTTGGAAGGGGTTTAGGAACCAGCAGCTGAAGCAGTGATAGGGCTTGGAAGCTGGGCTTGCAGGGACTTGTTGGAACAAGTCAGTAGGGAAAGGTCCTTTCCAGAGGTTCAGGAGCACAAAGGGATTTAGGTGCTGAACTTGACTATTTGCTCAGATTGGTGAACTGGAGAGCTGAGTGCCTGAACCAGGCCACAGGTAAAAGGGGCCATATAGAGAAGTCCTGAAGGACCTGGTTTGAGGACCTTCCCAGCTACTGCACAAACCATGGCCAGAAAAATGCCCAGGAAGAAGAGTGCCCTGGCAGAACAGGGGCTGCGGACCAGCAGATCTGCTGCTCGTGCAGCCTGTGGTCTGCTGTCACCAGCTCTCTTGCCTCTGCTGTGCTCCCTGCTGAGGCAAGGTCCCCAGAGGCACCTGGGAAGCTGGAGGTGGTGTCACCAGTTTGGTTCCTTTCCAGCAGTGGAAGGGGGCAGTTTTAATAATGGGATTGACAAGAGGAGCCTGTGTGTGCAGCAACCCCTGGGGATCTCCAGCAGTGTGATCTGGAAGCATGCACAGAGGTGGCACTGAACAAATCTCGGTTGTTTCTTACTGCAAGCCAGGAGTGGTTTTTCTTATCTTCCACTCCATCGGTGTACTTGAAACCTCACCTTAAAACTGGGTTGTGCACATTTTTATTCACAGTGAAGACCACCAGAAGTACCTTGGCATGTTCTTATCTCTTATTTTTCGGTGCTAAGTGGATTACTTCTGCCTACAGTATGTTTGTCTGCTACAGTAGGACTTCAGATTTGAGGTCCACTTGGCTGGGTACTCTGCCTACATTCAGGCAAAGTAAAGCAGAGTGGCACAAAAGTGACTCGTCCAGCGTTGTAGCATAGTGCTGGTGTTAGAGCTGGGAAAGAACCAGGCATGAGCAGGCATTTTTGCCAGGAGATCTCTTACCCTTGGCCCATCAATTTTCCGTTTCCCCAGCATGCAGTCAGCCAGAGGCAGAAGCTGTCCCTCCTCCATCCCCTCATGTCTGTGGGGACATCATCCCTTTCCTGACCGTACCCTCTCCTGGTTTCCCTGGCGAGCGGGAGGGCAGCGACAACCCTGGCCCTGCCCATCACTCAGTACCACTTCTCCTATTGGTGTTGCCAGGAGAGAACTTGGTGATTTTTGCAACTGTCATTGGCCTCTAGTTAGGTGGTTGATGCCAAACTAATAATAATAAAAGGCTCTTTATTATAAAACAAACCCATGTGAATAATTATGTAAATATTTGTCTGGGCTAGTGTTAGTTTGAGTCCTGGGAAAGCTTTTTGGATGGGTATCTTGGATATTTCTTCTTAGCTTTTATAGTAGCATATTTCAATTTAGATGCTATCTTTGGGTTTGAATTCTCCTTCATGCATAATGGAAGACCTGAAATGACATTTCAGCTATGAAGTGCAGCAGAAAATTCCAAGAACAGTCAATGTACAAATTGCATCATACCCAGTGTAACAGAAAATAACTGGAGGGTGGGAAAAATAATTGTGCAGCTGTGACCCAAATTTTCTGAAATCAATTCTTGTCCCTGTGTGACTTGGTCAGTGCTGGAAAACACCGTAGTGGCAGCCGTGGGACTCGAACACATGAAGCCGTGATCTTGTTAGGAGTATTGGTACCTGATTAGCAGAAATCCGTAATCGCCTTTAAATCAGCGCCTGGAACAGCAGTGAGAGATGGTGTCTGATGGTGGCTTTGCTGTCTCTTGAGAGGGTTTGTCTCCCATCACAGGTAGGATGGTGCAAGGAGGAGGGGGCTGGGTCTGGGTCATTAGCTCCTATTTGGTTCCTGAGAGCTATTTGTAATGGAGATAGTGTAATGAGGGGGTTAATGGATTGGCTTTCTCCTCTAATGACTGAGGGTCAGAGATCACAGAGGTGGGTCAAGGCTGAACAGGGGTTTCTTGATATTACCCTAATGCTGCTTGATGTGCCCAGTTAATGGTAATAAACCTCCTTGCACCGTTTGGACCAGGGGGCTGAGGGTGGGGAGGAATCCTGTGCTTTGAATGCAAAACCTCCCAATGTGTCGTTTCTGAACTCGGGCAGTAGGGAAATACACCATGTACTTGTGTTTTATTTGTAACGGGACTGGAAATGAGAAAGGAATGGGAACTGGAGGCGTTGCATTTGGTTGAGCCTCTTCTGCATGTTTGGACATCAACAGACTGTATATTATTCTAGCTGGTCCGTGAAAACCTCAACTGGGCTGAAGTAAAGTAATGTTCATTCCCTGTTGATGTTTAAGAAAGAAATCCATTTAAACACTTAATTGGGAATAAGATCTGCTGAATAAATATGGGTTAGAACTGACAAAATCATTAGGAAATAGTAACTTAAGTGGTGAATTTCTCTCTGCCTGCCTGCAGACTTCCCTTGAGGGCATCACAGCTCTTGGGTTCGTTTGTGATGTTGGCTGAGAACTGATGAAACTTGTGGCTGGGGGTTGTTAATTTGGGCCTGCATCTTCCTCCTGCTGTTCTTGCCTTGAAAGCAGCACCTGCGTTGTGCAGATGTGGGCTATATAAACTCAAAGGAGCTAATGCTCTGGAGAAAATTTTGGAAAGCAAGCTTTCGGAACACTTTTCATGAAGTCAAGTAGAAATTAATTTGAAATTTGCCTTCCGGCTACATTTTTGATGAGGAAAATCAGCTATAGATATAAAGTAAATATTAAGAGTTCATAGATTTAAACATCTGAGAAGAAAGAATTGGTTTTACATTTCTTTCCCTGTGTCAAAATATTGAAGTATAGAGTAGTGCTGGAAATAATTCAGTGTTGGGCCTTTTTAAAGTCATCTAATGAAATATTTAAAAATAAAAATGACTTATGCTTGGTTCCATTAACTTTATGGACAACTAAAACCCTGTGGTGCATGAAAATGAGTCTCTAGCTCTTAAATGCCTGTGTTCTGGGAGCATCTCAGCTGGACTACTTGTCCAGGTGTGGGGTAGTGCCCTGGTTTTGTTCCCTGTGATGTGCCAGCCATGTGATGCTGATTGCCAGCCTGACTGTAGCTGCGATGTTTACCATGGTGGAAATGATTGTAATTATACAGGTGCTTGTGTTAGTGTGTTTAATTAAGCTCATGCTTGGGCAATCCACTTGCAGCACCACAACAGAAATTAAAGGGCTGGGCATGGCTATAGGAAGGCTGTGGAGAGGGTATTATTCCAGAATGGCTAATGTTCCCCCAAAGCTTGTCTGTTTTGGCTGCTCTTTCTGTTGGTCTAGCTGATGCTGTCTGTTCTTCTGTGTCCCTTGTCCCCCGTGTCCTTGCATCACGGGAGCTCCAGCCACAGTTGCTGGACAGCCTGCTCTAATGGTACCTCTTCAGCATCTCCTGTTTTCTCTGCGTACCGCTGGAAGATGCGGAGAGGGAACATAATCCTTTGCACTGCGCTTGTGAGAGTGGTCCTGTTTCCCTTGGCAGAGACTTCCATTTAGAAAGTGGCCTGATGAGCTCTTTTTTTGCCTAACCATGAAGTGTCAAGAAGGGATGCAGCACTGGCCAGCCTATGCAGGTATAGGCTGCTTTGTGTGCATCCTGGTGTGTCCAGCTGTGCTTCCAGCCACTAGCGTGGGAGGAGGAGAAACCCTGACCATGGCTCGTTCTGTTCCCAAGCTGCCATGACGTGTACGTGGGCTGCTGGGTGCTGGTAAGCATCCACTATAGATGGGCTGGGCTTCCTGGGTGTAGGGCATGACTGTGTGATGGCTCTGGCCTGCCTGAAACAATTCCTGTCACATGTCTGTGAGTGCTCAGTGACATCCCTGGGATACAATGAGATGGTCACCCACAAAACATGACCCAGAGGGCTGCAGTGTTGCTTTTGCAGGAAAACCACAGTTCAGCTCTTTGAATTTTATGTCTCTTCCTAGAAGGTTTTTGTTTGGGAGGTTTTGAGAGATGTCATGTGGAGGAGGCCACTGCCTTGATGCTTGTCTCCCTCGTTTCATCAAAGGGTGATGCCCTTCTTGTTCTTGATTCAGTGCCAAGTAGCTTTGGATATGAAAAGGAGGAAGAAAGGTGCCCTCCGTGGTGTGCTGCAGCATCTAGGAGCAGCAGGCTGGCACAGATGGTGGCAGCAGCTGAGGGAGGATGCTCACACTTGCTCTGGCAAAGGGGCTGTTACGTCAGGTCTTCGTGTATTATTTCCCTCTATCTGGGAGGTAAGCCTGCCAGCTTCGTTCTTCCTTGCAGGAGTAGAACTATTCTGCATGCTGTTAAAACTGGTTGCAAAACTTCCACTGACTGTGAGATCAGGCCCTAATTAAATCTTGCAAAGAGCATTAAGCGGTTGATCATTACAAAGTACTTTGCAAATGCTGTCCAAGTGCCAGATCCTCTGGGAACATGTGGCTCTCCGTAGAGCGAAGACAAAAGGTTGAACTCTCCTTTTCCACCTCCAAATGCACCTGCTTGAGAGCCATGAGGAGCCTCCGTGTTGGCCGCAGCTGGCTTCGGTGCGAGTCCCATGGCAGCGCAGCGGAACTGGGAAGGGCAGCGGGCACCCTGTAAGCCCCAGCCAGAAAATACCAATCACTTAGAGAAGCAGTAAAGAAGTCCTCCTTTTCACCAAGCTGGGTCAAGTGGTCAGATGTCTGTGGAGATACTAACTGGTTCCTGAGCACCTCCTGCAGAAAAGCACGAGGTGCTGTAGGCAGAGAGGGGACAATTCTAACCTCGGAGGTTCTTTCCCCCACCTCAACACAGGAAACCTCAAAACTGTACCAAGGTTTTGCTCAGGAAGAATGACAGATCACTTGGATGAGATTTCTATCTCTTGCTGGTGCGTCTCCATGCGCTCCCTCAGGGCTGAGGTGATCTGGGGGCCTTGCGAGGGTTTTAAAGTGGGGTTCTTGAGTAAAGGAACCCCAGAGGCTTGGGGCGGGAGGGAAGGAGAGTGTCTGTTCATTTGCACAAAACTTGCATCCCTTTATGGCTGGCTTTCAGAAACTGCTCCTAAAACTGAGCTCTCTTTAAGACCTCTCAGGTAGTCATTCAGAAGATGGAGTCATGCTCTGTCACCATTTCCTTTTGCAGATCTGCTGAGCATGGGAGTTTGTTGTTTTAATAACTCTACAAGTTTTAGACTCCGTTCACCTTGAGTTTTTCTTTAAAGGGCAAGACTCCTGCCAGTAATCAAACTTCTGCTGGAAAACTTCCCAAAATGTCACAGTGACCCAGAAATACTTGATCCAAGTGGTGGGGGACTGGAAAGCTCCCCCTGGATCCCAGCTGGCCAGGATCAGAGTGGGGCCGTGGGCAGGGTGGTATGCAAGGCATCCCCACTGCAGCCCGGGCATGTGAGCAGACGCAAGGACAGCGACTGCGAAGCTGGTGATTCACCTAATTCTTCTGACCCTGCTGTCAGGACGGGCCCATAAAAACTGCTCGGACACTGAACAGTCGTGCTGACGTGGGCTGGGGGTTTGGCAAGGCTTGGCTTGTGCTCTGCCTTAAAAGGCTTTGTGCTTTTCTCTTGAGCGGATGGGATGCTTTGCTTCAGCGGGGAGGGGAGTGGAAGGAAGAAGTCGTGCCGTGGCCCCCTTCTTGGGGACAACTGGTGAAACCCAGTGCAAAGCCCACTGATGCCTGCAGGGATGGGGTGGCTGCTCATGAGCAGGGAAAGGGATGCTCTGCGTTGCCTTTGCACACTCAGACCTGCACTTCTGAGCACCCCACTGCTGCCCTTTCGCTGTGCTCCGGACTGCGTTCATCGCTTTTACCCAAGGCTTTGTGGGAATGGGGGTCAGCAGCTCCTTGGAAGGGGCAGAACCCTGCCGTGGGTGCCATCCTCCACGTGCTCTTGGCACACGGCAGTGGGCTGTCCCTAACTTCCCAGTGACGGATGTGTCACTCGGCTGCTCTCTGGCCCGTGGACAGACGTGCCCTGGCTCCCATGGGGCAGGGATTGTCCGGGCCAGAGCTGCTCCGATGTTGGAAGAAAGCCCGTCCTCCTCCCTGAGCCCTTGGCACCCTTTTTCCTCCACTGAGCAATCCCCGTGCCATGGAGCCAGCCCCGGACTGGGGTGTTTGTCCTTCCCCAACCAGGGGAGACTCTGAAATCCTCAGTTGTTTAAAAAGAATGGGATATTTGCTGCTCTTGAATGAGGCTGGGATTTCCCCCAAAGTCCTATACATTTGCCTGTGTTCTGTGCGTTGTGTCTTTAAGTTTTGCGTGGCATTTGCAGCAGAGATTTTTTAGCATGGTTTAATTATGTTCTGTGGAGGACAGGCCTGCTCTCTGCCTGCTGTTAGCTGCTACCACCACTGCATTATTAGAAACCCAAATGATTTGATTATTTAAAAAAAGATAGATTTATGCTCAAAGGAACAAAGATTATCTGATTCTTTGCATTTAATGTAGTCTTGCAGAGCTGCTCCGGTATCAGTTCTGGGTTTCTTTCCCTTTTGGGATTATGCATATGATCTTTAGAATCTGACTCTGCATAATGGTTTCCTTTGTTCACAGTTGAGACTATTTGGGCTTTTAAAAACACTCCATAAGGGGATGACATGAGTCATTGGTGAAATATTCGGCTATCTAGAGAAATGTGAATTGACACAGCTCTGTTGCAGCTATTGGAAGGAGCTGATGTGCACCAGACGAGACCTGACCCCTTTCGTAGCTGGCCTTTTTTTTGCAGTGTTATGCTCCTTCCTAGGGAACAAATTTTTATATCTTGAGTCCTGCAATTCAGATTCCTCAATTCTCCTCCTTAAAATGCCTTCCCTTTTTATCCAAATATATAATTTTGTTTTATTGGGCTGTTGGGTTGCTGAAGAATTTAAGGGGCTCTATTAAGTCCATCCAGAGGATGCTTGAGCAATGGCAACTAGAGCTTTATATTCTTGTTTTTTCTATATTTTGTCTTGTCCCCTACCATCTTGTTTTAGTCAGTTATCCAAGGGCTGCAGCTAGGAGCTCAGCAGTGGGGATAAGTTCTCAGATAAGGAGTATAGACAGCTGAAATCTCATAGGCATGACCTGGCGACTCCAGGCTCCATAAAAATACATTGCCAAGTGAAACAACTTCCAGTTCTCATCTGCGTTTGGCTGTCTCTTATGGATCTCAGCACAGGAGCATTACCCCTTGGTATTTAATTCCTGATATAAGCCAAGACATCCATTTCAACCTCTGGGCAGCTGGCTGGGGAGTGAGAAACCCCAAACGCAGTGGGCATCCTTCTCCCTGCACACTCTGCCTTGCCTTGCTGGTTGGAGTTTGGTCCTCCAAAGGAAATAAAGGAGTGTTTATTTAGCACTAAGAATAAACTATATTGGAAAAGAATTTCAAGAGGCGAAAGCTGGTAATGATGCAAGGGAAAGGGTCTGTGTTTGGCTTGTTCTCCCTTGCTGGTTTTCAGGCAGGGCAGTGAGGCACCCAGTGTGTTGGTTTGTCGGTGCGGAGACTCAACTCCCTCCCGAGGGACCCCGACCTTGGCTGGGTTTCCCAGGTCGGGATCAAAGCGCGGGGCTACTGCTGGGTGGCAGCTGGCTCTTCCCGTCCCCACTGCTGTGGTGCTGCTGGGCGAAGGCACCCTGGGCTGACCTCGTGCAGCTCGGGGGCTTTTGGGACTTCTTGGAAATCGCCTTTTCCTTTAAAAATATGCAATAGCTTCTCCTCCATCTCCTCCCAGGAATGGGTTTTTGCTGTGCATTCAGGCAGCCCTGCAGAATCCTCTGTTCCTGTTTTAGAAGTTAATGCAGTGAGACAGGGTGCTGCTCTGTCTAATGCTGTTTGTGCAGGACGTATTGATATTGGGGAAAACATGGTAATAACTTCACACTTATCTGAGTACCTGAAAGTGTCTTACAAAGTTATATAATATACTCATAACACAGCTGCTAGTGATTTTTCTGGCTTAAAGATGACAAAAAGAGGTATGAATATTAAGGAGTAGGTTCTCTGGTGGCATAAGCGGACCTTATTTCATTAAAGCTGCAAGTTTTAGATCCACCTTGTATCTACCGAATTACCTGGCACAAAGTGGCTTAGCTAAGGCTGCATGGGAGAGACAGCAGCCCAGCTGGGTACAGGAGCTGGATCTGCCCAGGCTTGGAGTTGTATTCTGCTCTTGGAGATGATGATGGAAATCTGGAGCAACTCTTAGATCAATGAATTTACCCTGGTGTAGTCAAGCCCAAGATCCAATTATTTTTTAAATTTTTTTTAATTTCTCATTTTTTTTAATTTACTACCTTTACGTCAGAAAGATAAATTCCCTGTTCTTGACCTATTGAATATGATTCCAGTTATGCATTGTTTTGTATCAGTCCACTGCGATCCCATTTTGGCTTTGAAAGGTGTGGAACTACCCTTCTGGTTGAGGTCTAAAGTGAGATGGGTGGCTGAGGAGGCAGGGAGATGTAGGAAGGTGCTTGTGGGTGTCTGAGCACAGTGCTCCCATGCACAGCCGTGGGGCTGGAGCAGAGGGCTGGGATACTCAGGTCCAGTTGCTGGCTTTGAGGAGTCAGGACAGAAGGGTGGGCATGACAGAGCCTCTCCTGCCAGCCTGGATGCTGGTGGGGTTCCGTTTGCAGGAGAAATAAGGTCATTTAAACTAGTTGGTTAATTGTGGGCAGGTTATCTGCAGTGTATTGCTTTGCTTTTTCTGTGGAAAATCCTTTCCAGCTTTCTGTGGGACTTGAGATAGTCTTCAAGGAGATGCTACTCTAGAAATAATCCCTATTTGCTTTATTTACTGTCATTACTTTCCGTCGGAAAAGACAGCAAGCTTGTTTTATATTGCTTGTTCATATAGGAAGGCTTTGCTTCCCAGTAAACCTGCTTCACTGGTGATGTGACACTTGGCTACAAATACCCAGACTGGTGGGTTATGTATTAAACAATGAGAAAGTTGCAGAGGGCACCTGGAGTGAGCTGGGAGCATAAATGCTTATTCATTCTTCACCTTATGACCTCAAATCTTTGGCAATAATTGCACATAAACTATAGTATGACTAAGTGCTGAGTCATTAAGTCCTGAAGGTCTTTGGATGCCCTTTAGCTGTTACGAAACCAAATATAGAAGAAGGGTTCTCTGCTACTACAGGATGGTGACCCCTTCTCCAGACACCCAAATGTCTTGGTTCTTCCATTAATACAGCAGCAGGTCAGCTGTGCACAATAAATGTTTGTCTCAGGATGCTGATGAGGAATTTTTTCCATTGAAGGGTGTAGTAAGGCAAAAAGTTGAAGAAAGGGGATTTTCTTAACTCTAAGTTGTAGGAATGTGTTCAGTGAAGATGCTGAAGGCATGCTTGATACTGCCAGAAACGACCGAATAAGCTACAGATGTGCTGTAAGATGGCAGGGGTAGTTGGTGAAAGGGGAAGGCTTTGACCTCTTGAGCTCAGTTTTGGACACAGCTGTAATAACTGCCGCGTGGCAGCGCTGCTGCTTGCTTGTCTTGTGGACAGCGTGTGGCACTGGGCAGTGCTAGTGGTGTGTGTGCCATCTGGGTTGATTAAACTGCTCTGCTAAAACCTTTTCAGCATCTGGTCTGTTGAGATCTTCGAGGGCTTCCTGACCAGTTTGAGATAAGCAAAAAGCACTTGGAAAAGCCAGTCTGTTTTCAGCAATACAGCAAATAGATAGCATCCTCGTGGCTCTGCTGGAAAACACGTAGGGGTCGGAAGAGAAGGAGGTAGATCTAGCTGCTAACTCATGTGGAGAATGCAGACTGCTGCAGGTACAGTGCTGGTTGTAATGAGGGCACTGGTGTGACTGGGGAGGTAGTTTTCTTGTTGACTGGTGGATGCATGGTCTTTCCAGACCCTCGGAGGAAGGAGCAGGCTGGCCGTGGTGTGGGAACTTGTCTGCTGCTCTCGTTACTGCAAGCGTTCTCAAAGGGTTGGCTTTGATCTCCGGAGATGTCAAGCCAGAGCCTTTCACTAGCAATCAAATGAATGCAGCAGAGCTGTTAAGAATTGGGGTAGGTTTTCCAGATGTGCTCTCCGTACTACAGAAGAGCAGCTTTTCAGCTCCTTCCAACCCCATGCTGCGCACCCAGCTCTGCTCGGGCACCCGGCACCGTGGGCTGGTGGGTGGCTCGGAGAGGCTGGATTGCCTCCAAGTCCTCGTTATCCCTGTGCTAATGCATTCACTGTTAATTTTGCAGTTGAGGTACAGCGTAGTGGTATTGCCAGCTTGCTGGGATTTGCACAAGGAGTCTGGTGGTACTTTGGGGTTTTCTTGCTTTTTCTGAAAGTTTCTGCTCCTGGAGCCATGCGATTGCTTCACTTTTACTTAAAAAATGTACTAAATGACAGCTGGAAAAGCTTGAAGATCACATTGAAAAATTGGGAGGCACCTTTCAGAACAGACTCATAAAGTTTCTTGTGCCTAGTTGGACTTTAATAACAGATTTGTAAAACTGTGTATAGTTGGGAAAATAAATATATGTAAATTTTACAATTTACTGGAATCCAGACTGTACTCTTTTGAATGCCTGGCTTTGCCTTTCGACCAGTGTGTGTTGGTGCTGCTCAGCTCGCCCTGATGGGCTGTGCAGGGTGGCTGGGGCGAGCAGCTCCCTCCGCGTGCCACGGGCAATGCCTCTCACTGCACGGCTGCCATAGCTTCAGCCTGTGACTCGGTGACAAGTTTCAATATCAATGATTTCATTGGGGATAAGGATTTAATTAAAGACCTTGAAAAATGACGGGAGAGCAAATTGCTTTGAGACTTGTTATTTGTAATTTGGTAATTTTTCAGACGCTGGAAATGTGGATACCCACAAGTAACATATAAGCGACTTATGTATCCTGGCGCTTGGTAAAGTGCTTTGGGGCCCATTCAAGAGCCTGGCTTCAGGTGCTAACAGTGATTATTACAGGCATAAATAAGGCTTAGATGAATGACTTCTGGCTAATGCTGTGTAGGCTAGGATTTTCAGTGTGGTCTACAGAAGCTGCAGGTCCATCTTGCCCTGAATTTCAACAGCACCATTTCCGTGAGGTTCTTGGCTTGTGTTGTTTTTTTTTTTTTTTTTTGAAGCGGGGAATAATGTCTTGTTTTTCTGCTGATCCATCCTGCATTTGAGAACATCAAGCTGGGAAAGAGCCAATGGGTGATGAAACGAGAGGAGCAGGGAACTGGTGGTGTGTGCCCGCCCTGGGCTGATGCCCATTAGCTCTTGCAGGAGTGAAGCCAGGCTAGCACAGCTTCTGCCATGAAAGCAACACAACATGCCTTGGCCAGGGAGGATAAAATTAGGAGGGTCTGGGCATGATACCGAGCTTGGTGGAGAAAATGAACTGTTTAACCTTTGCATAACGTGTTGTGTGGTGGATGGTGTGTGGAAAAAGTCTTTAACTGACCTTCACTGCAATTGCTAAGCAGGGGCCTGGTTGTCCCCTTTTCTGGTCTGTGACTAGCAAGTGTAATGGAATGAAAAAAAAAAAGCCTTGTTTATTATTGCACATGTCCCAAAGGATCAGCAGGGCTGAAGACCTTTCTCTATAAAAACTTAACTTAAAGAACAGTCAGGGAAAGGAAAGGTGAGGATGAACAAGCCAATCGTGTTGGGAATGGGGTTTGCCCACTGATGGGGATGTCTAGTGTGCTCTAATATTCACCTTCAGATGTTAATGATGCTCTGGTTTCCTTGTGAACTCCTTGGGGATATGTCTGCTGCTGCATCCCACAGCTGAGACCGAGCAGGCAGTTTGGCTGTGGTGGAGGGTGGCAGGGCATGGCCATGCTGACCCTGTTTTGGCTAGAGCCTGTGCCCAGCCCAAAGCCAGGGAGTTTATTTCCATAACTGTGGCTTGGTCTGCTTTATATTGCTGTGTAAGAAAGGAAAAGTGGCTATTGGCTACTGCAGACTCGGAGGTAGAGTTACAAACTTAGTACCAGGTGCCTCTGTTCCAGGTTTTAATGGGTAATTAAATAATCAGGAACCAGATTAACACAGAAAGATTGGTCTTGTGGTTAAAGCTTTGGTCAGACAGAGGAATTAGGGATTTAATTCCTCCTGTTGCCACTGTTGCTTCATCAGCAAGTCATTCAGCTCTGCTCCGTTACAATGGGAGAGTAATGCTCCTTTTTGGACTTGTACAAGGGCTTTACACACTGCTGGGTGCAGGCTTTTGGGGCAGCTTCTGGTCTGATTTTGGTCTAATTTTGGCTATTTGGGGTTTGCCTCTTTGTGTACCAGGTATGTTGCCTCCCTCCAGCACAGCAGGCACTGAGCTGCTGGTCTCTTTGGGGAGCCCTGTGCATCTCGAGTGAAAGAATGATCTTGTGTGTAATGCTGCATAGTAATGTGATTCATAAAATGGCAAGTTAAAAAAAAAGCTTTCATAAAGCAACAGCGAATTCAGTTCTCAGTTGAAGGCCAAGCCCAGTGCAAGCTTGTAAGAAATACCCCGTAGGGCCTGGTTTTGGTCAGTCCAGTCTCAGTCTTCCTGTGCACCTCCTGTGCCGTCGTAGCTCCTAACAGAAGGTTGCTGAGTTGAGACTTGGCTGAAAAATCAAGGGAAAATAAACAAACTGATTAGCTGGGCAGGAATAAGAGCTGCTTCTGTGCGAAGCTCATCTTCCTGGAAAGAGCTGGAGACTTTCATGCTGTTTCAGTCCTACTCAAACCAATCCTCTTAGTGATGAAGTGCACCATCAGTGGTCTGTAGGGCTTCAGCTGGCTCCTCAGCTCTCCTTTGATTTCCAGGAGCAAGCAGAGGTGAGACATTTGTGAACATCTGTGAACAGAGATTGTTTCCTCTCCTGCTGATTGCCTGCATGGTTTGCAGTTTGTGCAATACCCAGACTGCTATTCTACTTTAATATCTCGCCTTGTCCTAATCCATCATAGTTATGGATGTATAGAGGATCTTCCTTCAAAATGAAGATGAATTGCATGTTGTGTTTGGAGGCTCACAGCAGCGCAGGGAGGCAGGCAGATGCTTGACTCATCCTTTGCAAATGAGGAAGGCAGCACAGGGCGCTGGTGATGGGTGAGGGCTGTTCAGAGGGCTCTGAGCAGGGGCTGGAGAGCTGGACCTGCTACCTGTTCATGGCTGGAGGAGGTCCAGCTCCCTTGAATGCCCATCGCCTTGCTATTACTGCTGCAGGAGCTTTTGGGAAGGAGCTGCCATGTGGCTTACAAGTGGTGCCGTTAATGTATAGAGCTGGTGAAATCCTCTGTTTTCATGTCGTGCTTCCTTCCTGACAATACACTGCACAGTTTCAGCTGTAAGATCGTGACAGTGAGCAGCTTGTCCAGCACCTGATGCTTCTCTCCTGCGAGATGACCCCGACTGGCTCTGGTGTCAGCTGGGGCTCCCTTGCCAAAGGAGGTGATGTTCACACAGTTTTGTCGTAACAGTCAAGCATTTGGATGCTGGGGGGTTCTGCAGACATTTCTGTTCCTGCAAATGCCTTGACCCTGCCATGGGATGGTTTATGGGCTGTGCTGTGAGCGTGGCTCTGGTCCCCCCACAGCCGGCGTAGGGATCAGGCTGATGTCAGGAGTCTGGAATTCGCATCCCCTCCCCCTTGCCTTTGCCTTTTTCCTCTCTCTCCTCCCTAAATAAATGTTGGAGGCAGCTTAGGAGCTGGCTGATCTGAATCTTTTGGAGCACAGTGAGATAACTGGAAGGAGAGCTGGAGTTTTATTTGTAATTTTAGTCACTTAAACACAGCCTGGGTACTTTTGTGTGAAATAAAACATGGTTAAAGGCAGTGGGAAGATCTAAATGGCAAGGACAGCCTAGACAAATGTGTGTCATCCATATACTGTCTAATGAGAGTAAGAGAGATGAGGAAACATTACAGCTGCATGCTGCTTGGGCCAGACTCCCTCAGCTGGCTTGTTATCTCCAGTGTTGACTTGGATTTGCCATATGTTTGTAATCTCTCATTGAGGGCCCAACTTCTTAGGGCTGTGGAAACTTTTAAAAACTGCCTAACAATGTACATGAGTTTTCCATGCAAATATTAGGACGATCTTCCTGGTAACCAAAACTTTTTACACTGTAAAAGATCTGTTCGTGCTATTTCTTTCTACTGCTGGGTTGTTTGTTGTGTTCAGCGCTGATGTGCATGCTGTAGCCCTTCCCCATGGATGCAGCCAGTTGCATATGGCATATCCCTTGCAAATCCTCTCCCTCTTTCCTCTCTGGCCTTTCTAGTAATATACTTGATCCAACATAAGGCAAACTTTTTGTCCTGTATTATTTTCCTGTCCTGTGGGAGATCTGTACTTTTTTTGCAGTAGTAGTGATGCCATGCGCCTTCCTGAATGCAGTTGGGCTGTTTGTGGTCATCCTGCAAGCTGGTAGTAAGCTCTGCAATCTTGGCCACGCAGCATGGTGAGATGCCCCGTGGTCCTGATGGGAGCTGGGGCAGCCAGCCTGGGGGGATTGTCTTGGGCATCATCGCAAACATCAGACTATCTAATGCATGGCTGTCCTTGCGGGTCTGAGTAATAACACTCTTTGGGGAAAATAATGGATCAAGTGGCAAAAGAATACAGCTGTGATATATTGTCCAGGCAAGGCTAAATGAAGCTGTCATGCAGACATTTGCTTTGGGCACTGCTAAGGGTTTGCCAGGTTGGGTGGTTCATCTTTCTGACAGCACTTTGCTCCAAGTATCAAGTCAAAATTCAAAGTAATTTCTTTTAAGCATTTAAAGTTGGATCAGGTTATTCCACTTATGGAGATGCCATCTCTCCTGACATGAGCAAGACCAGATTAGGAAATTAATGAGACCTGTCACCTGCATTACTTAATCGATGTTCTAAAGACCTGAACATCTGGAGGAGAACCAGCCCTGACTTTGCTGGTGTGGGGAGTGCTGAGTGTGAGACAAGTGCTCACCATTAACTAGTTCAGTGTCTGCAACAGCGAGAGCCTCAGTCAGGATACAAGCCTAACGGGATGTGGTTGAGGAGGGCTGCTAAGGAAACAAGCCTTTTGCTTCATTTCATTAGTCAAAATGCCCATGCATATTTTTCTTCTTCTGTAACTGTGTGTGGTGTTGGCCAGTCCAGCTGCATGCTCCTATGCACTGGTAGTTGTGCAGAAATCCCAGTGTCATGGGAGTGGAATACCTGGCAGAGGTGGAATGATTTGATGGGGCTTCCTTGGGCTGGGTTGCCGGGGGGGCCCTTGGCTGCCTGCAGCGGAGTTGTGCTGTGTTGCTGCCCCATGCCACCTGCCTTCACCCTGGGCAGGCTCAAATGGTGTGCACAAACCCTGTGAGGCACTGGGTGAGCCTGCTGGCAGCAGGAACAACCCATGAGCACCAACACACCGTGCCGGGGTGCTGCACTGCTGTAACTTGTTTATAGCCGAAGGCATGGCTGTGGGTTTACCTGTTAGCCCAGCTAGTGTGACTTGACATGCGGTTGTTTTGCATGGTGTGCGTAATCCTTTGGGGAAGCTTGCTCAGGTATTTGCTTCAAAACAACTTTTTGGATCAACGAGCTTAAGAAAAAAAAGAATGGAACTGGTTGCATCAGTGTGATGGCAACTTCTTGATTTAAAGCCTTTCTGTGAGATCATGAATTTCCTGTCTGATGCTTAATCTTCAGGATGTGCTTGAATGACAGAGATTGGGTGAAGACATCCAGAAAATAGAACTACTGTAGTTAATAAGATAGTATATTCTCTCTTCTGCCCTCGTGTAGACAGATGGTCAGCTGTTCCTCTCTGCACTGAATTAGTGTCTCTGACCAGCAGCACAGCATCCTAGCTTTGAAGCTGGTATTAATATTATATTTGCAGAGGTATTGAAATCATATTTCATCTGTTTTTAAAACTGGTGAATGACTTGTGTGAGGGAGGCTAATAATGACTTGGATCTGAGCCAGTGCCAGTCTTATTGCCTGCTAATTCTTGTTTTCTCCTTTTCTTTTTACAGCTGAACCTGCAGACCTCTTGAAGGTTTTAGATTTTCATAATTTACCTGATGGTATAACAAAAACAACAGGGTTTTGCACAAGCAGAAGATCTTCGAAAGAAGCAGATGTTGCTTATAGAGTAACAAAAGATGCTCAGCTTAGTGCACCGACAAAGCAGCTGTATCCTGGTGAGTCCGCGGCTTTTTATTTGTCACATGGAAATACCTTTTCTTGGATTCTGCAGGCACGTATAGGGAGGGCACTGTGTAATTCCTTCATTTTCCAAGTGTGCTTGCATGCTCCCTTGGCAGGGAGCAATTCTGCTGTTTCAGGGGGCTGCAGATTTTCAGCCATCAAATAACATTGCTGTGAGTTGTTCTTTTATCATTGCATTTGCACATCGTGGTGGGTTTCACTGCAGAAGATGTGGCCAATGCCTACATCTGTTCCCTCCTATATTAGAAAGTTTCTGCTGTCTCATTATCACACAGTGACATCCAGCTGGGGAGAGTCTTGGAAGATGCAAAGGAACGCAGACCATGTTTTGTTCTGCCTTTGTGGAGTGCCAAGCACAGTAGGGTCTTATTCTGTGGCTGTGGTGTCTCTCATAACACAAATAATCACCATATAAAAATAATAGACTGGACCACAAGAACAGATGTCCTGCGAAAAGTTGTTTGAAGAAATCAGAGGTTCATTAGAAGAAGCTGCTAAGATGCAGGAGTTCACAAAGCCCTTGAAGAGCATGTGGGCTACTGGCCATTTTGTCACCTGAGGATGTACTGGAGTTTAATTTTTCAGGCTAAACGACAGTCACTACTGTAAAGTAAAATATACTTGTAAAAAGATTGGACCCAATATGGACCCAAACTACTCGCTGCCTGAGAGCTTCAGTCTTGAACGTACAGCCACCATCAGAAGTCTTCCTTCCAAAGCCATCCAGGAGCACTGCTGTATCCGTTTCACGTGGGCGAGTGCAGGGATGCTGGGAGTAGGCATGCAGGACTTTCTAGGTTTGAGAAAAGTGCCTTTGCTAGGGAAGGCTTAGCACTGAGGCAGAAAAGATGCTGCATATAACTTGTCTGTAAAGCAGTTGATGACTCAAGCAAAGCAGATGGACACACATGTTCTCCTTTGGTGTTTGAGTGAATTAATGATAGAAAATGCATTGGCTAAATCAGAGGTAATGTGGCATGCCACCATCCCAAAGCTTTTTAATTAACATGCTGTATCTAATCAGACCCAGCATGTCAATGGCCTAAATGAAGACTCCGAGGCTGGTCTGCCGATGTGCTTGCATCCTCCAGTCCTTCATTGCCTGTGTTATCATTAAGGTTATTTTCAGCCTTCATTATTACCCTGCTGTGACAATAAGCAATCCTTGGTGAGCAGGAGCATACCCTGTCTTGCATATGAACTGGGAGCCTGACATGAAGAGGAGAGGAGCTGTTGACCATCATATGGTCAACCCTTAGCAAAGGAGCTGCTCAATTTTGCCTAAAACCCTGTTTCAATTTCTGCAGAAGTGCAGAACAGGCCCTATACATGTATTGATTGCTACCCAGGGCGGAACAGTCCTTTCTGACTATAGATAATATCATGTGCCCAAATGCACCCCTCTGCCACTTTGTGCCTTCATGTTCTGGAGGATTGCCTGTGGATATGGGGAACGTTCATCCCAGTGACAGGCTGCAAGGGCCCTACAGTGGCCCTCAAGTCCATCCAGCTCTCCCTAGGCAAGATCAGCTCAACCCTACCAGCATGTGTTTGTTTACTTTCACATACTGTCTCTCTGTCTATCCAAAATGACTTGAAGTTTTGGCCCAGCTGGTATCTTCAAGCTCAGAAGTGCTTGAAGAAAATAGTTCCAGTTTGGAATGTACAACTGTAGTGGATACGAGAGCTTTCCGGTAGTTGCTGTAGCCACGGTGAAATCTTGCTTCATCGCCTTTGTTCTGGAAACCAGCAAACAGTGGTGACCCCAAGATATAAAACTAAGGATGGTGTATTCTGGTTAATGTAGTAAGGAGACTGGATGACACCACTTTTGACAAAGGTTAACACAACAAGACAGCATGCAGAACTGAATCGTGGTCACAGGAGACAACTCGGCACTGTAGGAGATTTTCTTGTTGTTGTCCCACCTTACTACTTGTACATACCCATTAAGTTCTTGGTTTGCATCTACTGCCTTCCTTGGGTGAGAAGATCTGAGTGGTGTTTCCGTGGTGTCATCAAGCAACTTTGCAATATTTTCATCATTTGGACAGCCATGGGGTGCTTGAAACAGCTTTGTCCCTCTCCAGAGAATTCCAAAGTCATTGAGTCTAATCTGCTGCTTGCTGAGGAAATAGGAAAGGAAGAGCGAAGTGAAGAACTCCCAGTGTTTTCCATCAGATCAACAGATGTTTTCTCAGTACATCTCCATAACTAGATGTGACTTCAGCTCACACCATCAAATAAATGAGAGAGGAGATAAAGAGAACAAAGTAATTGCAGTGCAATGTACCAGGGGAAATGTGGTTTTTGTGATTTCATGTTAATAGGTGGGTGGGTAGTAGCATAACTTTCCCTCTCTGCTATAGAACGCCCTAAGCAAATGTACACTGTACATAATATTTTGTGTTAATTAGAAGTTGGTCCTTTTCTAAGATAGCAATTTTATGGGCTTTGCATTCTGCTTCCACAGCTAGCAAATGAAGATATATATATGCACACACACACATAAAAAAACTTGTCTGCTCTTTCAAGCCCACAAGAGTGAGAAAATCTGCTGAGGTACTCTTTGTCCTTGCTCCCAAAAGTTCTGCTTCCCAGCAAAACTGTGTTCTTCCAGCAGAGGCAAGAAAGGCAAAGTTTTCAGCGGCAGCCAGCAAAATGTCATTTGCATTCTTCTGGCAAACTCTATATTTTCCACACTGCTTGTGGGTGTCTGCATATACATTTAAGAGCTCAAAAATCTTTGTTATAGCTTGAACAGTCATGTCTAAGGAAAACAAGTGATTCCAAAATTGAGTCTTCTCAGATGAAGAAAAAGGCCAGAAGTTGGTGACACTGTTGAAGAGCTGCTTTGCTTTGAAAAGTGGCTCTGAAAATGACACTATCTCACACAGATCTGCTTTGTGTTTGTGTCAGGAAGTGGATCATTGTTTTTGCTGATTTTTTTTTTTTTTTCTTATTAAGAAGCTGCAGCTTTCCTGTCCTTCCCAGAACAAGAGCAGTATTTTAGGCTGTGTTTGGATAGACCTGCAAGATCTGGGTTAGGAAGAGGTCCCAGCTGTCCCTATTCTGAAGACCATGAGATGACACGAGAGCCTTTAATCCGTGGTCATGATGCTCAGGAAAGAGGAAACTTAGCTTGACTCTACTGGTTTGCATATTGGAGCATACCACAGATGCAATCTGCTCAAGCGAGGCTGTTGGCAGCAGCATGTGGGGAGCTGCATGAGGTGGAGGGATCTTTGCCCACCCTGGACCTCCTCGGCTCTCTCCATGGCTCCATCTGCAGAAAAGGGGTCTTAACCCTTTGCTGCCTTGCAGGAGGCTGCGCGTAGTGAATTTGAAAGGACTTGGCCAGGGGGTAAAAGAGCGTTGCTGAGCCAAATTCAGTGTTGGTGCAGTGCTGTTATGTGAAGAGATGGGTGTGCAACGTCTCTCAGCGTGAGCTCATTTGAAGAAGTGAATTGAATATAAGGGCTTAATCCTGAACCCATTGTTGGAGGGGTGTCTCTGTTGTCTTTAAGGGGATTTGGGTCAATTGCTATGTGCTTCATATATTTATTATGATGTATTTATTAGTATTGCTGTGTGGATCCGTTTTCATACATCACTCAATAGCCTGGGTCATTTCTAGCTATGACAGAGAAGGCATTGTTATTTTGCCAGGACAGCAGAGCAGTAACAGAGTAATGTCAGCTATAATTCATCCATTATGGTTATTTGGGTTGAGAAACTCACATCACCATAGAGACATTTTAATAATAATGAAAAAAAAATTAAAAGCAGCTTTTTAATGAGTTTGGCAGCTTGTCCAAGTTGAAAGGTACTGTATTGTGGATTCATAATGAAATTTTGGACATGAACTATTTTACATAAAAGGCCCAAAACTGTAGCCTGTAATTGGAACCAGGAAGGCGTATGGTCTTGATTCAGTGCTACAGGAGGATTTGTATGCAGCAGGAGGGAGATAAAGCTCAGCTCATCCTATGGGAGGCAGAATAATCGGATGCCTGCCTTTGCCAAATATCTGGGTGTTTGTCCTAGCGGGAAATCAGCCTGTAACCGTGGCATTCAATTACTGACTGCGAGTCCTCTGTTCGGAATACTGCTTTACGCTTCTTTCCAAATGTTATTTAGCTAAGGTGAGGGCTGTTAACTTGGTGCAGACACAATGTGTCTCTGTAGGTATCCTCAGATGTCCCCCTTGGTGTCCTCTGTTTCCTCGAGCTGCTTATGGCTGTGCTCAGTTTAGGTACACTCAGCCTGCTCGTGCCTCCTGCCCCTCCGCTGCCCAGCAGTGCAGCCCTGTGCTAGGCACCTAGATGTATTTTAAACACCAGTTTGTTAATAAAAGTTAAAGCAACTCACAGGCAGAAGAGAGGATGAGCTCATGGCTTCTTTCCGTTTGAACTTGCTGGCTTTGCTGTGGTTGGAAGAATTCCCCGCTCCCATGTTCCCAGTCCCCTCACTAGGTCAAAATCCCTTATGCAGCTCTGGGATACCATTTAAGAAAAGCCTAAAGGGGTGAAAGAAATCTATTTGAAGCTTATGGGCACTGAGCTTTTTTTTTTGTGGTTTTATATGGCTACGGATCTGCAGTTTAAAAATGACCCATTGTGTTGTTCCGTTCCCTGCACGCTGCCGGCTGCCACACACGTAGCTGGTCCCAGCACACACCATGGCAGTGCCCGTGGCCAGGCTGCCCCACTTTGCTCGGCCCTGCCGGGGTTTAAGATTTCCAAAGCAGATACCCAGTTGTACAATGCAATCCTTGTTTTTGAAAGCCTGGGCCTTAAAGGAAAGATACCCTGCAAGTCTCATGCTGCTGGAATGCTGCATCTGAGGAGCTTATGCCTTGTAGGTACCCTCTGTTTCAATAGGTCCCATCTCCAATAAGAATTTGACAAAGAAAGTTGCTTCTGGTCTTTAAGATGTCCTGTTTGGGGTACGCATCCAGGCTTTTCAGTCTGGGCTTATCTTTCCAGACTGAATGGCAGAGAAAACCCAAAGGGAGGAATTGTATTCTGCGCAGGGTGGGACTTGATGCCTATATTGGCTTGGAACTTGAAATGCATTCATCTGGCGTTGCAGGGGATTGCCCCTGAGAAGAGCATTGCCTCTGTACTGACCGTACCTGCTCCATGCTTTGGCTTTAATCCTCCACACCTTGTAAAAATAGACAGGAATCACCTGAGATGAGACAGGGTTCCTTTACTGAGTGGAGAAAAAGCTAGGGAAGTTGTTCAATGCTTTTTAATATGCAGACAAATCAGCATCTCCTACTGACTGCCAGACTTATTTCTGTTTTCAGATTTTTTTTTTGTCTGCACCAACCCTGAAAGCCAAAGCCACAGAATGCTCTGTTCTTGTCTGGAATAGACAAAACCTGATGCAACTTCCTTACTCCCTTAAATAAAACTCTTCAATATTGCGTGTGCTGTGCTGGCACAGGATGCTTAATTTCCTCTGTTCCTCTGACATCTTAAGTTAATTTGAGGACCTCATGATATATGACACACAGTTTTTTGCCTTATCTTCTAAAAAGCTCTAGGGCACACTGAGGAAGGGTTAAGTGCAAATGATGCAGATTTAAACCAACAGCGCTGTTGCCCCAGCACTAGGATTTCATCCCAAAACAGTAGACCCCTTTCCATCCTTTGCTTGCAAGTTCAAATGTGGGGTGGTTTTTGGCTCTGTGACAGATTGCAGTAAAGGCTGGAAAAATGCTTTCTGATCGTAAGTGAATGATTCTCAGACGCTTGCATTCCTCAAACTCAGCACTTGAGTTTTTAATGTCTCATTAGTGCAGGTAGCCCTTGAGGAACACTGCTCTGCACTGGCTTTGCTGGTGCAGTCTACTTTAGGTTGAAGCTCATCCCAACCGTGTATCACAACAGGCTTTGGGAGAAAGTCAGATCTTCACCTGGCAGCTAAGATGTTGCCCAATATAAATTTTTAGGGTTGCTGATGTGCACACATCTGGAGGGATAAGGCAGTGGTCTCCCCATGGGTCGTTAGACAACAGAGTTGTTTCTTTAGGGATTGATTTTTTTCAAAGAAACCTGACTAACCTCTTTGCTTTTCCACTCCAGCTTCCCCATTCCCAGAGGACTTCTCCATTCTAACCACTGTAAAAGCGAAGAAAGGAGGTCAGTCCTTCTTGATCTCAATTTACAATGAGCAAGGGATCCAGCAAATTGGTGTGGAGATGGGTAGATCTCCTGTATTCCTGTATGAAGACCATACAGGAAAGCCAGGCCCAGAAGACTATCCTCTCTTTAGAGGCATTAACCTAGCAGATGGCAAGTAAGTGAAATTTTGTGCACGAAGGAAAAAACAGTACGTTGCTTTTATCAATACCAGCATGTTGAACATTATGTGGAATAGGAGTAATCTATATATAAAAATGTGTATACGCACTCTTGACTACTTCCGAGTGGGCCATTCTTTAGCTTTGCCCTTTGGCGAATAATATTGCATATATAAAAAGGGTGAATCGCATACCAGTCAGTGCAAATCGTCTGACATTTATGGGGAGAAGAATGCTGTTGATTTTTGCTGCAAAGGGCCTTAAGAAATCCGTTTGTCTTGCAAAATCTGCCCCGAGTCCTTTGCAGGATAGAAGGAGGGTGGAAGAGGGAGACAGCCAGGGAGTTTTTTTCCTCTGCCTCTTGTTGAAGCCAGAACCACCACTCTGCTAGCTGTTTTGGAGGGATGAGAAGTGAATGGCATCATCTGTCAATACAGCCATTTCTCTTTCAAATGGTATCTTTACAGTTTGCCCAGGAAGGATTTTTATCTGTTTAGAGATGATGACTGGCATGGAGGTTTGCAGAATGTCAGTTTGCGAAAGCTTCATTGTCGTACAGTTGTTAGCTTGTCCTTGAAAGCCTAAGGCTCTGTTTAACACATTTGTGGACTGTGTTCTTCTAGGTGGCACAGAGTAGCTATCAGTGTGCAGAAGAAAAATGTCACTTTGATTTTGGACTGTAAAAAGAAGATAACCAAGTTCTTGGACCGAAGTGACCATCCCATCATTGATGTCAATGGCATCATCGTATTTGGGACAAGGATATTGGATGAGGAAGTCTTTGAGGTAAGTCTTCGCAATGAACAGCTCTGGAGATGTTCCACAGAGGTGAGGAGCTGGGTTCTGGTTGACGAGGTATTTACAAGTTTCAAAAGTAAGCTGTATTTGACTTTTGCATCACAGTTCACTCTGGGCGATAGGAATTTGCTCTTTTCCCATGCCTTGGCTTTTGATTCTTCATTTCTTGTGCCAGGACTGTAGCGGGTTTGTGTGGCAAGATTTTCGGTACTGGGGGCGATGGAGCTACAGGGGTGGCTTCTGTGAGAAGATGCTGGAAGCTTCCCTGATGTCCGATAGAGCCAATGCCAGCTGGCTCCAAGACGGACCTGCTGCTAGCCAAGGCTGAGCCCATCGGTGATGGTGGTAGCACCTCTGTGATAACATATTTAAGAAGGGAAAAAAACCACCTGTGCAACAGCAGCTGGAGAGAGGAGTGCGAATATGAGAGAAAGAACTCTGCAGCCCCCAAGGTCAGTGAAGGAGGAAGAGGTGCTCCAGGGGCCGGAGTGGAGATTCCCCTGCAGCATGTGGAGAAGACCATGGTGAGGCAGGCTGTCCCCTGCAGCCCGTGGTGGTCCACGGTGGAGCAGGTCTCCACCTGCAGCACATGGAGGACCCCACACCAGAGCAGGGGGTGCCCGAAGGAGGCTGTGACCCCGTGGGGAGCCCATTCTGGAGCAGGTTTGCTGGCAGGGCTTGTGACCACATGGGGGACCCACACTGCAGCAGCCTGTTCCTGAAGGACTGCACCCTGTGGGAAGGACCCGTGCTGCAGCAGTTTGTGAAGAACTGCAGCCTGTGGGAAGTACCCATGCTGGAGAAGGTCGTGGAGGACAGTCTCCTGTGGGAGGGACCCCATGCTGGAGCAGGGAAGGAGTGTGAGGAGTCCTTCCCATGAGGAGGAAGGAGTGGCAGAGACCATGTGTGATGAACTGACCATAACCCCTGCCCCCGTCCCCCTGTGCTGCTCATGGGGAGGAGGGAGAGAGTTTGGGAGAGGAGTTGAGCCTGGGAAGAAGGCAGGAGTGGGGGGAAGGTGTGTTTTAAGATTTGGCTTTATTTTTTGTTATCCTACTCTAATGCGGTAAGAAATTGCTTGAATTTCCCCAAGTCGAGTCTGTTTTGCCTGTGACAGTGATTAGAGAGTGATTTCTCCCAGTCCTTGTCTTGCCCCAGGAGCCTTTTGTTACATTTTCTCTCCCCTGTCCAGCAGAGGAGGTGAGTGATAGAGCAGCTTTGGTGGGTACCTAGCATGGAGCTAGGGTCATCGCACCACAATGACATAAGGAGACTGTCCTCGACAGCTTGCTTGGCAACCCTGTTGCCTCCCACACAGCGACTGCTTTTGAAAAGCAAACCGAAATCGTGATGGGTGGAATGTTCCCATGAGCTCCTCTGATTTAAGCAAAGAGATAGGGGATTATTTATAGATGAGGTACATATGGTAGAAGTTCTTGCCGTAGCTCAGCAGCTAGTTTAATATATGCATTCCCACTAGCGGTCTTGACTTCTGTGGTCTGCTGCACTGCTGAGGCTTCCATGTGTATGAGAGTCATGTCCCTGATCTTTCTTGCAAGCTAGAATTGCTTCCCTGAAATCAGTGCCAGTGCAAAGGAGTGTAAACTGAGACCCATTGATCTCTGTCTCTTTACTTCTACTGCATTTATGCGGAGGAAGAGTTGTATCTCGTGGGCCCATCCCAGCAGAGGGATGGGGAATATCTCCTGTTGGTGGATAATTAGAGCCGTAGCGAAGCCAGCTCTTGTCTGCATTTTGCTGTCACTCGGAAGGCAGGTTCCAGTCTGTTTAACATTACCAACATCTGGGAGCTGATCTGCTGTAAACAGAGCAAGAATGCGTGGATTGAACGTTGCTGCCAAAATCCCAGTTACAGAGTTAGAGCTGAATCTCTAAATTGTATTAAATTCAGAGACATTCCCTGGGAAGTTTAACAATTAAAATGGAAAGTAAAAGCTGGGTTTAATGGGCACTGGAGTGTCTTTCGCAAGTGTTTGTTCTGCCAAAAATTTCTGCAGTCACACTGGATGCTGTAATTTAAGCGGAGTTGTTGTATAAAGTGGGGAGCTGCTGGACCCAGGGATCTAGTAGATGCATTTAAAGAACTTGGTGTCACATCCAAACTGGATAATAAATCTGCACTTTAGACTACTTTTTCAGAATAACACAGTTTCCGTAGCTGTCCCTGGAGCTTGAGATGTTCCCAGGTGGCTGTTAGGGCTTGCCTGGGTTGAGGAGTGCAGGTTCCTTGGCCAGGCAGGGACACACGCATTTCAGGGCATCAGTTCTCTCCCAGCCCTGCTGCAAGCCCTTCCCATGGGGCTGGCCACAGCTCCTGTGCTGAAAAGGCTGCATCTAGGGGTGTAAGCTCGGGGGCTTGTGAGACCTCCACAGTCTTGGGAGGTGGGGAAAAACAGAGCAAGCGTTCCCCTCCGCTGGAGCCTGTTGCCTGTTCTGGGTACAAGATGCAGCTACAAGATCACTGCAGGCACTTACTGCGAATTGGACAATTAGCAAGGTTTTTTTACTCTGTCTTACAACATTATAGAGCATGTATATTAAAAGAACTCTTTAGTTCTGGTATTTGTCCTTTTTTCTTTTGTCATCCTCATCAGACAGGGTTTTCAGTGTATCCACACACACTATTCAAGATACCAGTAGCTTTAAACTGAATGTGATTAAGAAGTGTCATGAAGGCAGTGGACTGTAACCTAATTTCCTTCATATCTCAGCAGCTAACTTTTCTTTAGCCCCTCCTTTCTTCTTTCTGCAAGCCTGGGCAGAAATTGTGGCTCAGAGCAATGGGAAATGGGTGTAAACTGTTAAAGTTACGTGTTCCTGGAAAGCTGATAGTTTCTGGACGAAATGCAGAGCGATGAGGTGAAGCTACTGCTGTCCTGGAGGCAGCTGCTCTGCAGACCTCGGCTAACGCCATGTTCCCCAGTGTTTTCTGCACCCGTGGAGTTGTCTGCCTCTTACATTTTTGTTGCTTTTGCTGGAAATTTAAATAATGCAGTTGGCTGGGAGTGGGATGGGAGACAGCGCTGGGGAGGGCTTAGAGGGGCTGTGTCTCAGTGTGGGTCAGCAAGAGCTGTAAGGAGTGGGAGTTCACATCCTCCTTGTCAGGACTGAAGATCGAGTAAAACCCCAGACACTTTTCTTCTGTTTTGAAAGTTGTAATTATTTAAGCTCCGGGTCTAGCTGGGGTCGCAAGCGAAGCGGCTCTGCCGTATTCATCGGTCGGGGACTTCCTCGCTCACACTCTGATGCAGAAATAGCCTGGCGGGAAAGGTTAGGAGAGTTTCAAAATATTTCTCTAGCTACAACATTCTTCCAGTGGAAAAAAAGACTTCCTCTCATTAAAATTCAATTAGTTGGGAGGCTGTGTGGGTCTCTCTGTATGGCTGGGGGAAGGCCGTGTAGGTTTGAAAAGGGGCCAAGCCTGGAGCCTAGGTTGTACAAGTTAAGTTCTGTGCTGGGCTGCTGTACAAAACACCAGTTTACAAATGTCAGGACAGGCTCTCGCGCCGGGGTTGGGAAGCGGCGGCTGGCTTCAAGCTGTGCCTGAGAGGATGCTGTTGTGAGACAGCAAAGGGCCTTTTTGCAGCGAGAGAGGGAAGGAGAAAAGAAATAGCCCGTGGTGCAGGATAAACACTTTCTCTCTGCTTGCAGGCTGTAGTAAGCCATGTTCCTGTGGCTACAGCAGCGCTGGAAGGAAGTCAGAAGACATGTGAACGTGTCTCATTTTTAGAGGGATTAACAGTTTCTCTTGATGTGCTTTTCTTGAACATGTATTAGAAACCAAGTCCTGGCACAGTCTAATGGTTAGGCATAGGAATAGAGAGGATAAATTTTGGGAAAGTCTCTTTCCCAGGAAGCAAGGCAGCTTCTGCCTGAATCCCAGGGAGACTTTCCAAACTGTCCTGGGAACGGCTCTAAACTAAAAGAGGTCAGATTTATATTGGATATCAGGAAGAAATTCTTCCCCATGAGGGTGGTGAAACACTGGCCCAGGCTGCCCAGAGAAGCTGTGGCTGCCCCCTCTCTGGCAGGGTTCAAGGCCAGGTTGGACGGAGCTCTGAGCACCCTGGGCTGGTGGAAGATGTCCCTGCTCATGGCAGGGGGGTGGAACCAGATGATCTTTAAGGTCCCTTCCAACCCAAACCATTCTATGATTCTATGGCCTGGCTCCGCATCAATGCACCGCAGGAGCTGCTGTTCAGTGCCCGCAATCTGTTTGCAGGAGTCCCCTTTTTGTGCAGGATCCCATCAGTTCTTGCATGGCTAACAAGAAACTGGAAGTGTCAGCCCACCTTTGCTGGCAGCAGTGTGTTGATCCTGGGGCTGAGCCTTTGCTTGGGCTGATGTAGCCTGTGCTGGTGTAAGAGCAGAGAAGCTGGGTGCTTGTCAGACCAAAGCTTTGCTCATCTGAGGGTGTTCTTGACTGTTATATGTACCCTTCTGTTACGTGTTGTAGCCATCAACCATGGCTGTAGGCTATTTGGGTGCTTTGTGGGCTTTCATCTGATATTGTCCTTGGGAGATGCTCATGCCAAGGAATTTCTGCTCCCTACACGACTCGTCACTGTCTTTAGAAGATAATACTTATCTCCCTAGGGCTTGCTCCATCTGACAGGGTGAGCAGTCAGGTTCAGATATGGTCTCTGTCTCCCATGTTTAGCTGTAACAGCATGCAACTCTCTTAATCTGTTTGACCACCATGTCCCAGGACCATGTAGATAGCACCTCCACACGGGCTGGCTTTTCCAACCTGCAGTTTGTCATGATGGTCTGGTGGAAAAGCAGATCAGCTGGCTCTGGGCTGAAGAAGCCATTCTGATTTAGCAGACATGGGTTGAAACAAAGTTCAGGTCCTGGCTCGCTGATGTTGTTGGTGCTATGTTTCACTCCCAGAAGTGACTGTATTTACAGCAGTGAGCAGAGAAATCCCATAACTCACAGCTGGAGGATCTTCATGCAAGGAAAGTTCTGTACAACATCTGTGGCAGGTAAACGTTACTGTCTCTGGACTGGGATAGGTGAACTTAACCCCTTTGCAATGGTGTTTTGAAGCATTTCATGTCATTCCGTAGAAGTTTGGTTTCTGTAATAGTGCATGGCCCAGCCCTGTGTTACTGCTCAGTGTTACTTTGTAGGCCAGCACTTGCAGCGACGGGCTGATGAACAAAATGAAACTTATCATAGAATCATAGAAAGTTTTGGGTTGGAAGGGACCCCTAGAGGTCATCTAGTCCAACCCCCCCGCAGTGAGCAGGGACATCGCTAATGAGATCAGGGTGCTCAGAGCCCTGTCCAACCTGGTCTGGAATGGTTCCAGGGATGGGGCCTCCGCTACCTCTGTGGGCAACCTGTTCCAGTGTTTCACCACCCTCATTGTAAAGAATTTCTTCCTTGTATCCGGCCTAAACCTACCCTGTTTTAGTTTAAAACCATTACCCCTCGTCCTGTCACTGTTGTCTCTACTAAACAGATTGTCCCCGTCTTTCCTATGGGCTCCCTTTAAGTACTGAAAGGCTGCAATCAGGTCTCCCCGCAGCCTTCTCTTCTCCAGGCTGAACAAGCCAAAACTCTCTCAGCCTGTCCTCATAGGAGAGGTGCTCCAGCCCTTGGATCATTTTTGTAGCCCTCCTTTGGACCCACTCCAACAGTTCCATGTCCTTCTTGTGCTGAGGGCTCCAGAACTGAACGCAGCACTCCACGTGAGGTCTCACCAGAGCAGAGTAGAGGGGCAGAATCCCCTCTCTCGCCCTGCTGGCCACGCTTCTCTTGATGCAGCCCAGGACACGGTTGGCCCTCTGGGCTGCCAGCGCACGTTGCCAGCTCATGTCCAGCCTTTCATCTATAAACTTCTCTAGACCTTGCGATGTCTTCTGTATTTCTGCTGCAAATCCCCTTTTGTCTTCTGATCTGTCAGGAAAAGACTATCGTGCGAGGCTGTTGTGCTCTAGTAACAAGTGAGTATGTTTGATGTGAGTTATTTTTGGTTCATCTGTTTAAATATTTTGCAGGATTGTCCCACAAGGTAACTGGGGTTTTGCCCCTCCGGAAATAACATTGGTTTGCAATAGTTTCTGATATTGGTGTAGATTAAATGTGTTTTCCCATAAGTGGAAAAGCTCAGTGCATGTGTATATTGCTTTTCAAGGCTCGTGTCTTTTACTGTTGGCTCCTCTGGAGACAAGAGGAGCTTATTTTGTCCAGCTGAGTGCCGTAACTGTGTCTCATTGGTCTAGTTGTACTGCGAATCCAAGTGGGTTTCCTCTGATCCTGCCAAACAAGGTGCAAAGTGAGAGGGGCTCGGACACCTGCGGGCACCGTTCTGCCAAGGCAGTGAAACCGCGAGGGGCTGACAAAGTATTTGCTGTTAGCTCATGCCAGAGCTTGTCCTGGGATGAGATATGGCATGCTGCTGGGCTTTGGATGATGCTGAAAGGATGGTGCTTTTTATTCTCTTTCCTCCTTTGTGTTTTCAAAGACCACTAGTGAAATCAAGACATCAGAAATGGAGGGAAAGCAATTTGTGCCGGGGCGAGCCAGAAAGCCCGGGCGAGATGCCAGAGGTGCTCTTAGGGCTGGTGAGTGTTTCGAGGCGCAAGAAGACAAAGCAGAATAGATGCTTTAATGCTCTTAGCCGAGACATTGGGGCCGTTCAGGTGCTGTGTTGCTTTTGGGCTGAAATGCCAACTCTCTTTTCATCTTCTGGCTTGTTTACACTTCGAAAACAATTATCACTGTGGTTGATAATCCCAGATTTCATTTCACTGTCGTCAGGGTTTTCTCCCTCCCTTCCCGTGCTCTTGGCTGTAGCATTTCCAGCTCTGGGAAGTGTGCTTATTTTTAAAGTTTCTGCACATTTTCTAGAACGCCTCTGAGGCCATAAGATTGAATCAATATCTTTTTTGCTTTAGTGAAAGGTGTACAAACAAAAATAGGGTTCTGATATATGTAGGTTGTATTTTTTGGTGTTTGAGGATGGAGCGGTTTAGGGCTCCTCTTTTGCAGGTGGATCTGCTGTTAAGGTGCCAGACGGCCTCTGTCTGCTATTGCAGGAGGATAGCTACGCCGCCAGTACAGCGGGCTTGGTGGTAACTGCAATATTTGCAGATTTCCTCAGCTCCTGGGTGCAAATGTCCCGTGGGAGCCTCAGCTCTGAATCTGTGTCCGAGTCCCAGCTAGACCCAATCTTGTCTCAGCGTGGCTGTGTTTGCTGTTCCAGTTTGACAGAGGCTTTTGTGCAAATGTAAACAGAGCCGTGGCAAGGTATAGAGCACACAGGAATGCTTATTTATGTGTTTACAGGGGAAGCAATAAGGTCCCAATATCCTCAAAACAGAAGCATCTTAATAGTTCCGCTGAGCCCAGTGAGGCTTCTCAGGAGTGTGGTGTTGAACCCGTGATGTTCTGCAAGATCTGTGCTTAGTCCAGAGGGTCGGGAAGGAACCAGGCAGAGCTCATGCTTATGGAGCTTTTCTTAACCTTCAAAAAGCATTTTTTTTTATTAATTAGGGTTTTTTACTAACAGGAATTTCTCTGTTAAGATGCACCCCAGATACCCGCTCCCGTGTATTTTTCCCTACCTCGGTAGGCTGCTGAAAGAAACCAGTTTACAGTTCTGGCTGCCTGTGTTCCTCCCCCTGCCAAATCTGATTTCACCTCTTTTGCTGTAGAGACTTTCAGGGAGTGCAAAGAGTCGATGTTTTACACCACCTGCATATACCATGGTGTGAGATGATGGAAAATAAAACATCCTGAGCCAGCATTAGCGTTCTTTATTGAAGATGTCTGTAGGCTTCCCTAGTCTCCTAATAATTCTCCATTTAGTTGCCGGTTTTCTCGTTGTTCCTTCTGCTCTTGTTTTTTTAAAGGGATCCTCTTTAGCAAAATGGTGCACTTGAGACACATGGATTAAATCACAGAAATAGGCTCTTCCAGAAGAGCAATGTTGCCTAGAAAATGTCTACGACTGTTAAAGATTATGCCTCTGGATGGGTTTGCAATTAATGGTGCGGTTTTTGTGCCAGAGTCCAAGCAACGCAGTCAGTCTCATCAAAACCCAAACGTGAGATTTGGCTCCAGTTGGCAAAGCCTTGCACGCAGCATCATCTTACACAGGTGCTCAGGGACGTCATCTGGTTTTATCAGCGTGTCTGTACCAAGGGAGGGTCAGGACCAGATCCGGAATAAGAATTGCAAAACAGCTTGTAAAAGTTAATGCTTTGGGTGGCTTCATTTGACCCCTAAAGTGATGCCATTTCATCTGACCTCTATCTGTCAGGTGCCAACAAGGGAAGGGAGGATTTGGGTGGAAACATCAGATGAATAGTTTGCATACACTTTGCTCAAACTCTTGTTTTCATTTAGATTTGCTGGGTAATTGGCAGTTTTGCCATCTGGATTGCAGTCAAGCTTTGTGACTGGGTCAGGGTTGCCTGTAATGACATAGCCTTACTAGTCATGATTATAAAACACATACTTAATGCTTCTAATTTTTGAGGGTTTTTTTTTTTGGTCAGTGGTGAGTTCTATTTCATAAACTGTAGAAGAAACTGTGCATGAGCACGTGTAGATTATGACTGCAGTTTGTTAGTACCAAGCGCCTGCAGGCCTCTGACAGCGTACGGTGCGTGGGGAGACGTGCTGGATTGTTCAAACAGAGCATGAAAGTGCTTTTATTGATGTTTAACAGTTATGTGCTGCATCATTTACCTTCTAATATGGCCAAGTTAAGCATCAATCTAGGAAGCTGCATGATCTTATTGCTGCTTGCAGTTTGCCCAGAGCCAAGCCCCAGTTGTACCAGGGGACCCGCACGGGTTTCCTCTGCGGATGGGTGCTGGCGAGCGTTGCCTTCAAGGCAGTGGATGGCTCTTACTGGGTGGGAGCTGCTACTAACTTCCAGCAATATGTTGTGTCAAACGGGGTGCTGACTGCTGGGAGTCTGGGTTTCTGTTTGACACCTCCATTCATAATGTGAATAATCGTCCTCTGGATCTTTGCGCTCAGTAAGACACGGCACGTGCTGTGATTTAAAAATAAGGTGAAGTGATGGCCATTAGGCCATACTGACCTTATAGCGATAAGGGGAGGCCGTGGTTATTCAGAGCACTTTATATTCTCCAACAGTGGAGATAACAGGAGGTCTTTAGGAGGAGATGGGGAGAAAGCAGAACCCCACGAAGTGGGATAAGCCAGGAACAGTGGTGTGCTTGGCTGCCTGTCCTGGCCTCGGCGCTTGTGTGTGCTGTTAGTCTAGAAAGGGGATTTAGAACTTTTGGTGTTGTCCTGAGTAAGGGCTTTTTAATCTGTGCAATCCCATTTCTGCAATACCTGTGGGCAAGTGTGCAGCTTCGCCTGTTGTTTAATATAGAATACCCTTAGGAACAGGCTGAATATCTCGAGCGCTGGCAGTGCCAGACAGCACCGAGGGACGTGGTGGGCAGCTGCAGCTGGCAGGGAGCCCCTCTCACTGGCCATGAGCCTGAGCGCAGCCACGGGAAGGTGTTGTCTGTAAATGGGAAAAGGCACCCAACCCCAAGCAATTGCTGGTTTGAGGCATCCCTCCTCGCGATTTGGTTTGCAAAGCATGGTGAGTGCTGGGGATATGGGGCACTTGGCCCTCATTAAAATCCAGGATTAATGCTTTCTGTGAATGGCTGGTGAAGGACACAGGACCTCACCCCAGTCTGAGGAACCACTGTCTTCCCTGCTTGCTCCTGGACAGTGGTCGCAATAGCAGTGATGTGCCGTGACTCCAGGGCCGCTGAAGTGGGAAAGGAACAAGTTTTTTTTATTATATGGTTCAAACATGCATTTTTTGGAGCCTGGTGGCTGCCTTACTAGGGACTCCAGCAGGCTAGTCATTGGTTTGCATGAGCTTTTCCCATTTTGGTGGGCATGGGCAAGGATGCTGAGTGGGAAGGCGGAGAACTGTCAGGAGGAGGGATGCAAAGTGATACCACACAGGGCTCTCCATTGCTGCCGTGACATGGAGAGGACAGGCAGGCTATTGCCTATTTTTCTCTGGGCTGGGGTACCTCTCACAGAGTGGGATAACCAGTTGAAACTGCTAACAAGAAAAACTGAGTGGTCTCTGGAAGGCAAAGCTCATCCTTCAAAACAATTTCCACCCACCACAGGGACTGTGGGGTTTGGGGAGCAGAGTTGTCTGGTTGTTCCTGACATTTGCCTGGCAGCGTTTTGTATTTAAATGCTGGCAGGCAGCAACCCAGGCAGGCTCGTTATACATGATGGATGCTCTTAGGTGTAGTGTCATTACTCTTTCAGCTGATGGCTTCGTTTGTAGGTTGCTTCCCCCACTTGGATAGCGGGAGGGAGGAGGAGGGGGCTTGGTTTCTTCCATGGAAACTCTGAGGTGCAGAAGGCTGATCGCTGAGCCCAGACAGGGTGATGTAATGCTGGAAACCTGCTCCTCTCCGGTGACTTCAAGCCAAGATTTACAGTGGCGTTGTGGACATGGATGTCTTCTGGGAGCAGGCGGCAGGACAGGGCTGCAGGAGCAGAAAAGGTACCAGAAAGGGACCCAGAGGGTATTAGACACTGAAGAGCAGAGCAAATGGACGTGTTTGGGAAAGATGATTTTCTTCAGCTTGAGCATGGGGGAAAAGCCAAACACTCATGCTACTGGGGAGAAGTTTCCAGCTGAACTTTATTGGCAACATCACTATGCAATATGGAAAAGTGATTATTGAGAGCAGAGCACGATAGCGTGCCACCAGCCCAAACCAGTGCATGTTTCCCCTTGCCTGCTAATCTGGGAACCTCATTCTGTGCGGGAGGTGACACACCAATTCGTCTTACTTGTATAAAAATGAATTTCTGGAGCAGAAGCCTGTGGGCAGTAAAACATCCTCTTTCTTCTACGTACGAAAATCTTGACTGATTTGCATTGTTGAAGCACAGACTGGCCGGAGCCAAACTCGTGGGAGAGCTGCTGTGTTGAGGAAGAGGATGGTGAGCACTGATCTCTTCAACAAGCTGCTCGGGCAGGGAGGTGGGCTTGTGCCCTCATTAACCTGACAGTGCTCAAGCTGATGTTTCTTTGAAATTTAGGTCTTTATTGCTATTGGCCTACCTCTGCAGGGCACTGCTTGAGGTCTGTTGTTTCTCTAAGCAAGGATGGAGTAAACCCAGCATAGAAAAGACCATCCTAACTAGAAGCCTCTTGGTTGACTTTGTCTTCAACCTATTCCCTTGTCGTTTACGTACGAACAAATGAAATACATGTTCCTTACACCTGGTGAGGTCTTTTTATTTTTTTTTTTTTTGAGGCAGTTTGGGCTGCTTGCCAAAGCCCAAAGGAAAATCCTAGCCCTCTCCAGACATTCCCAGTGTGCAGGTGTACTACTTACTTTGACAGAGCTGAGCGGGATCGAATGTATATGTTCACAATAAATACATCACCCTGGGGACGGGAGCTGGAAGAGGGTATTCCTAATGAGTTGTGCAGAATATTGGATGGGATTTGTGTATTTGTGTGTATGTGTGTTTTCTATTCCCTCCAAGAACACGGAAAAAAGTCTCTAACCGTGGGCTCATTGTTCTCCACACGTAGCCACATACTGGCTGTGGTTCAGGAGGTCAAGTCTGCTTGAACAAACAGTGCTTTGGCCACTGAAGCGAAATGTGTGGGGAGATGAGGGAATTTGTGGTGAATATTACTTTTGTGCACTGTGCTCTGCTCTGGAATGTCTGCAAACATAGCAAGGTTTTCCTGAGGCTTTGATGCCTTGCATAAACAAATTTATCTGCAAATCATGTTTATGGTCTTCCAGCTTGCTGCTCAGAATGCCGAAATCTGAGCTGTGATGCTCAGCTACTGCTGGCCACGCCAGTCACGCTGCATCCGTTCCTCTTCCTGAATGGGTTTTGTTCAGATAACCACATTTCTGGGCTGAACTTCACATCTGCTCCTCGAGCCGTAGGGTGTACAAACCCAGCTCCCTTTCGTGGGATGAACAGCTTGGGTGGTGCCCAATGAGCTTTGTCATGGGAGCTGTGCAGGGTTCTGTGTTTAAACAAGACTTTTGGAACGCTGAATTTGAGATGGGAAATGCTGCACGGAGGTTCTCCTGCAGGAATAAAAACTGCAAATCATCTTTCGTGGACAATTAGCAGCGTTGAAATATAATTGCAGAAAAACTTGGGAGCATGGAGGCGAGAGGTGTGTGAACATTGATGAAGGACAGTCCAGTTTCCTGGAGAAAGGTGTATGGATGAGAGGTGTTATCCCCATGGGTGCACACGAGCTCAGCTCTCCATTTTCAGCTCTTTCTGGAGCAGCACTGGCCAAATTTGCAGCAATGATGGGAAATAGCAACAGGAACCTGCACCAAAACTTTCTTCTCGGGTGGTCCCAGCAGATGTGTCCTGCTCAGTGCTCCATGGTTTGGTGATTGTCACTGGCCAAATGCAGGAAAATTCTTTCCCAACCAAACTTTGGTGTTAAGTTAAATTCTGAGCATGTCAGCAGATATCCCCATGGCTAAGCATGTAATCCTGCTTATATCCTGAGATAAGTTTGGCAGCCAGGTTTCCCCCCGCCCCCCATTCCCTTTAATCCATAAAACCTGGATTCTGTATTTACCTCCTGGGGCAGAAAACATTCCAAGTCCTGATTAAAAGTCTCTGTGTATACAAACCCCTTGATCCTGAGCCACCTCGGTGTGGAGGGCTGAGGATAAAACCTCAGGGTGGTTCTTGGGGTTGTGGCACTCAGGGGATGCAAAGTCCATCTGTGGGGCTGAGAAAATGGGAGCTCAGCTTCCAGATTAATTCAGCTGTGAGGAAAAAAAATTATGGGGTAAAAGCAAGGAGTGTACAGCTTTTGGGTACCTTGGTACTCGAAAGATCTCCAGGTGCTGTGGGATGGGAGTGGGAAGCCCTGATACACTGCTAGAAGCAAAAAGCCACTCTTAGGCGATGGAAGTGAGCCCAGACCAGGGGAGGCTGCGGCTTTCTGAAGTGAGCCGTGGGCTTTGGAGCTGTTTGAGGGCTCACCCAGGGTTTTGTGCTGGAGTATGGGAAGTGTTTAGGGAGCGAGGAGGGGAGAAGATGGGAAATCCACGGAGCAGCAGTGTGGGGCTGTCCCTGGTTGCTCTTCCTGCCCTTGTAGCAGTGGTGTGAATTGTCAGATGGAGCTGCGAAATGCCGTCTGCTGTGTTTGACCATCACGGATGGTTATGGCTGGATGTTTGATGGAGAGCTGGGGGGTGGATTTCTTCCCTGCTGCCTCTTGCTTTTCTGTACCAAGACTATCTGCTCCTCAAGACTCTCTCCAGACTGTTCACCACCTTTCCTAGACTCTCTTTTTCCCTTTGCCTCCCCCACCTCCATCGTAGCTGGGGTGGGAAAGAAGCCCAAGTCTTTCTGGATCATTGGGACCAACACCTCCCAGGCAGACACCGCGACCCTGTTTACACAGGGCTGAGTAAAAACTGAGCAACTGCCTCCACTTTGGCTCAGCACAGCCCCAACAGTGAGTTTTCAAATGTGTAACTTAAGCCAAGAGCTTCACTTCACTACATATTTTCCACGGTGAGAGAGTCCCCCTTACAATACGCCGGCATATCCAGCTTCACGTGGGCGGTGCAGCCAGCAGAAGCTGATCTCGTTCCTAATTTTCCGTAGATGAAATGGAAATAAATCAATGTGAAACCGGAGCCAGGAAACGGCATCGTTTGGCGCAGAGGGGGAAGACACAAAAGAGCAATGCCGCGATGTGCTGTGCTGCAGCTTGTAATGAGGGAGAATCTGTTTTTAAACTATCCCTTATGGTTCACACATATGTCATTGAAGAATAACTTCTATAGGAAAAAGCCAGACCTTTAGCTCGGTTATTAGTGGGTTATTTGATTTGGATGGTGAGAGGGAACTTGGAACGGTGCGATCAGCCCTTGGTAGGGCGGTGACATCAGGAGATGGAGTTGGAAGGGGGAAATGCAGCACTAAATGACATGGTAAAGAAAATAGGGAAATGGAGTACGTGGTCAGGTCTACCCGACCGCAAGAAGAAATGTGAAGGCTGGGCAGCCTTTTGGCAGCCTTGCGGGCTCTAATTTGGGTTTACGTGGAGTTTTGAGAGACTGCATGCTCCCCTCCAGGCTGCAGCTCCTCTCTGAGGGAAAAGTTGCAATTTCTTCATTTCATATGAGCAACGTAGCCTGGCTACCAGGGCACTGCCCAGAGCTGGCCTCAGACTGTGGCTGGGGACACGTAGGTTGGGCCCTGCTGCAGTGGGGATGGCCTTTGGGTGGTGACAGCTAGGACCTGGAGAATGGTGGCACTGGTGAGGGAGAGCAGGGCTGCCCTGGGCTTACGTGGTGCTGAAAGAGCAGTGGAGGACAAGGGGAAGTGGGGACTTGGGTTTCTTCCAGGGGTTCCTAATGAAGGCGATGAGGAAAATGGGGAAAATAACTTTTTTTTGAGCCTGTTCTGTGGAGCGCAGGCTATTGAGTGTGTGCTTCAGAAAGGCAGCGTTATTTGGAATACACCGGATGCAAAATGAGGGTGTTCTTTCAAAATTGCTCATTGTTCCATCTTCTCCTCTCTCCCTCTCAGCTTTATTAACTGCTGGTTAAAGGGCTGGCAGATCATGATAGACAGCGACATCCCTTCATTTTGTCCTATTCATTTCTCGGAGGCCTAGGCTGGGCTTTCACGGGGGTTTTTTGTGGTGGTTTGGTTTTTTGTTGGTTTTTAATTTCCATACTGGACAAGGGAAGGTCAGGCTGCCACTGTCCTCCCTTGATGTAAATGCCTCCCACAACGCCCAGGCTATCCGTTCACATCGCTTTCCAGTTGACCTGAATGTGAGTTTCGTGGGATGCTGCTCATGGGGCTGTTGTCTGGGTCTGGGCAATGCCAACCTGCGCTGGCCCCCTCACCCTGGCCTCGAGGCATGGCCGGAGCAGTTAGCACCCTGATGAAGGGTGCCGGACCGGCAGGCAGGGTGCGCATGCAGAGGAGGGGAAAACTTTTTTTTTCTTTTTTTTTTTCTCTGCAACTGCTGGTTTGAAGCCAAACTTTGCATGGTTCTGGTCCCTTCCAGGTTTGTCCCAGCAGCTGGCATCGCTGATCGGCAGGGTCTGAGCCCCGCTGTCACGCTGGGCGCTTGCTATGGCTGTTGGGGAGAGCAGCACCTTGTCACACAGCCCTGTTAGTTTGTCCTTGCATGAAAAATTTCTTTCCTTGACTGTCAAGCGGAGGCTACAGTTGCAAAAAGCCTATTGCCAGGGGCCTCCTGAGTTGCCCTGCTTAAGCATATCCATGGAAGCAAACTGCTTGGACGAGTATTAAGAGATTTTTTTTTTTGAATAGTCTAATTTGCTGCTTGCAAGGGTTCAGAAGCGTAATCTGACTTGATGCTTCAATTAGGGAACAAAACCTTCACCGTGTGAATAGACCTGAGCCAGACCAGCTCCTATTGGAAAACAAGCGGAAGGAACTGCTTGAAAAACTTCTGCTGTGGAGTTATTCACACTTGTTATTTTGCAGATGCTTTGGAATAGTCAATAACTTAAAGAAAAGGAAAGAGAAAAGCGTCTTTAAATTCTGGATAAATATCTTATAGATAGCTTTTGGTTTTTTGGATAATCTGTTGCTATGAAGTCACTCTCGGCTGGTGGTATTAATATTGCAGACAGACGGTGGGTGCAGCGATTAAAGAATACCTGTGAACTCAGCAGTACAATTTTTGAGCAGTTTGCAAAGCTTTCCTTTCAAAGCTGTCCTATAGATTTACACTATTCCTGGCTAAGCATTTGTAATCTGGAGGGGGAAAAAAACCCAACAGCTGGATGGTGACCATGCTATGAAGGTTGTATTTGGGCTGGATGGAATGACAGTGGCAACAGAGCACATGGTGATTGTGGGGCCTCTATTTTTAGGGCTCAACGCTGTAATTTGTGTGGAGTAAGACACAAATGCTGATTTTAAGTTACCAAATGAAGAGTTTGAAGGCAGAAATCACAGAGTGACAAGCTGCTGTGTGGTCATACAGGAAAAAAAAAATAACTCTGAGGGTTTGATCCTAGTGTGTCTGCTGGAGAGCCAGTAACGATTACAAGTCTTGTGCAGACAGAGAAGCCGCTCTCTTGGAGTAAAGGCTCATCTGAGGTGGCAATGCCAGCCTAAATGTGGCTGGCATCTGATGGCAGGTAGCTGCAAACCCCTGTGCTCTGCTGTGTCCCATGATGTTCCTCTGAGAGCTGCCAGGGAGCTGGCTAGCTGGGACCTGGAGATGCTTGGTGTTCTTCTCCGTTCTTCTTGAGTCTGTAAAATTGAGGAGAAGAGGGCGTTTTCCATGTATAGGCAGAAATGCAAGAACAACTGCTTATTTTGTGGTGCTTCAGCTCATCTTTTTCTAGTTACTGGGGGAATTTGGAATCACAGAGACGCCTTGAGATTAGTCAGGTCTAGATTCCTTCTAATTTGTGTCTCATGGTTGCTTAAACTTTTCTTATGGTAGGAACTTTAGAGACGTGTTCTTCTTGTTCATGCCTATATTTGATCAGATGTGAACTTGCTGCAAAGCCTTCTCTCAGACAATGAACTTGTACGATGCCTCTCTTACCTAGCTGTTTCCATGACATTTATAGGAGTTTAATTATCTTGAGCCTTTTTTCTTCTGTCAAAAGTGATTAAAATCAGCTATTGGATTCAAGAGTTATTGAGATAGACGGACACACCTGTGGCTGCACAAAGAGATCACACATGGCTTGCTTTCAGGGGAAACTAGCCAAAAAAATGCATTGCTGTCCTAATGAATTCATTAGAGGAGAATGCTTCCTCATGTGTTAGTTTAAACTTTCAAATTAAATAACTCTCAATGTGGTTTCTGGTATACACAAGAGAGATGACTATGTAGTTGCTAGCAGCTGTAATTACCGAGGTGGCCAGAAGGCTGGGTTGTTTCTTCAGTGAAGGTGTTTCTCTCTAGCATGCCTGTTATGCATACAACACCTCTACTCCAAACACTTCTGCCAGGTGGGATCTTTGTAGGGAGAAACCCAGTTCTGCTCTAGCTCCTTGTGCTGGCAAAAATGCAAGAACTGGTTCTGCCCAGCTGAAGGAGCCTGCACAGATCAGGTCTGCTAAGGACCTCCACCACGTCTGACCTTCACATCTCACACATTCCCTAGGAGATGGTGCAACTGTGCCAGGTCCTCTTGCCAAGCTGGCCCTGCATGCAGAGTCTAAACCTGCTTTTCTGTCATTCCAGCTCTTCTCAGAATTGGGTTTCCTATTTTTCAGTCAAAACTGGAGAAGGGAAGAGAGTGTCAGACAATTTACCATGTTCATGGGAGTTGTGGAGCAGCCAAAGAAAACTGAGTCACTTTGGCAGGGTTCTCTGCAGTCAGGTTTTTTACCTTTTTTTTTTTTTTTTTTTTTTTACTCTTCCCCTGAAATAGAAGGAACACCTTTGCCCAGCCAGCAACTCAATAATAAGCCAGCAAAGGAGTTATTTCTTCCAATCAAGCCTGGTTAGTAGCGTGGTCTGGATAGATCATGTTGCAAGGTTTCCATCCCACAGCTATGAGAACCTCTTGGGCCTTTGGTGACTCAGTCCCAGTGAGCCAAGAGACTCTAGCTCTTGTCCCATTTTCTGTTCTTGGGGAAGATGTTACTGCAGATCTATAAATGGTTTCTGAAGAGAAGAGTGTCAGCTGAGGATGGTCTCCAGCTGGCCAGGAGAGCCACAACAATATGCTCGTGGTAGATGGATGCAGTTCTTCATCTTCCAGCCCTGGGGTCCTCCTGGAGCTGGTATTCACCAGCTGAGGCTGTGGGCTTCTTGCACTGCTGGGGTTGAAATCAGAGCACTAGTGGGTACCACAAACAAGTCTGGTGGCTTAGCTTTGCATCTGCCACAGGTGATGGAAATCCCAAAGGTTATTAGGGCTTGGCTTGAGTGACTGGGGGGAGGGGGGGTAAATGGCACATGCTCAGCTGGCTTCGAGCTGACCCAGCTCAGCCCTTCAGAGGAGGGGCTTCCAGGCTGGTGGAGAGCACTGGTGTCCTCCAAAGGGCTGGGTGGGATGGAGAGCCTGCCCTTGGCTTCAGGTTGCTTCATGGAAAGATCGGTGCTTCTGGCGTGGGCTCCCAAGGCTGTGGTGGCCGGGTCCGGGTCCATCCCTGTGGACGTGGCGTGCGGTCGGTGCTCCAGCAGGAAGCGCGTGCTCCGCTCCAGAGGCGATGCCCAGGCGCTCCATGAACACCCGGTGATAGCTGTGTTTGACATGTCCCAGCTTTCGCAGGAAGAGGCTGGGGATAAGGATTAAGCGCTGGCTTCAGAAAAGCCCCTAGGGTTATGTCAGGCTTTAGCAGGGCGCATGCCTTGTGCCAGGAGTGGAAACTAAGTCGTTGGGAAGTCACAGTCTTTCAGAAGTACCCAAATCTGGATGCTTTCCTCCTCTGTCAGTGGAGAAGCTTGTTTAAGTTAGCAGCGCTTAACATCTGCATCTGTAGATACCATACTTAAAAGTATACATGCTTAGATACGCAGTATGGATGTGCAAAACATGTATGCAAGCCCTGTGACTGCAGAGTGGGGCTTAGAGAAGCGTGCCAAGGGGCTGCGGAGGAAAGCTCGTGCATCATGTGAGGTGGAAGTACTATGGAAAAGTATTTATTCCTGGGTAATAATTAAAGACTATGTGCTAATATGTCTGTACAGAGTGAGAGATTTAGGGTATGCAACCTTAAATCTGGTATTTCTGAGATTTTTGGAACTCTTACAGCTTTAATTTTTTAAAAGTGTGTATGCACAGGCAGGTTGTTTTTAAAAGAAAAATTGCAAAAACGCCTTCAGCCGTGTGGTCTTACGTTGACATCCATGAAGTTTATCGGCAAGCGTGGGACATGGATGTATGAGCACCTGCATGCATGTGTGTATGTATATGAAACATCTATTATGTGTAACCTAACATGCAGCTGCTACTTTAGAGAAAATATTTACTTCAATGTGATGAAATTTGAACTAGAAGTCATGCAGTTTAATAAAAACGTGTGGGTTGGATTCCTTGTTCTTCGCATATGTTTCTAATCTGCTGGGGGGGGTTCAGACATCTGCCCAGAACACACAATTGTAAAAAAAAAAGTAAAAGATGCTCATTTTGCAAATATGAAGACTGGCTTGACTCTCAAATTTCATTTTCTTACTGTAATGTCCTCTCTCTATTGTGGTGGAGAGAAGTAGGACTGTCAGGGGTTTTCTTTTCATGTTTTGCCTTTAAAAACCTGAACTGTGTGCTATTATTCTTCCTCTCTGTGAAATAGCTGCAGAAACCTCTCATATTATTTTTGCCTGTGTTACCACACTGCTTGGCCGGGCTGTAGAGAAGGAGGGAATATAAAGCAGCCTTTTGTCACACCAGTCTACGCAGCCCTGCTCCCTGTCCGTCCGTCCTTCCAGGCTGGGGCCGCAGAGCAGGGGAAGCCATTCAGTCGCATCCCGCTTTGCATGTCCAGAACCGGTTGTTTCACACCCAGAAATCCTAGCAAGTAGATAGCAGTTTGTGGAACAGACATAAATATATAAAAATAGCCAGCGGAGCTGACCGTCTGAGCGTGACGGTTGTTGATTTAAGCATATCTGTCTCTTTGGGTGTTTTTAGCAGGTCTTTGTATTTGCTTTATTTCTGAAGGCATCTTGGCTGCCGTTGCCTTTTTCTGCAGTCCCTGCTGCTTGGCTGCTGCTTTGCCCTGGCCCGTCAAAAGAGTTGCGGTGTTTATACTTGCTTGAAAGAGGAGGAATCCAGACAGATCAGCAGCGGATGGCAGCGGTTTGAAGAGGGACTTGGGTTAGCAGAGGAGCAGGGATCTTGAAGCAGAAGGGAAAATCAAAGCTTGCAAATATTCTGTTCCCAAGGACTGCAGTGTGGGACAGTGATGCCACCATGTTTGCAGGGGCTGATGTAAGGCTGCCTGCCCAGAGGCGTGAGGATGAACAGAAGCCGAGCAGTCATTTCTCCTCTGGGTGGGTCCTGCTCCCTTGTGCAATTAGCTACGACAGTTATTAAAAGTACTTGTCTGCTTTGCAGTGCAGTCTGTGGAGCACGCAGGCGATGTCTGGTGGTTTGCAGCAGCAGACATGAGTCAAGGGAAAGCTGGACGTGTCCCCCGGTACGTGCGTGGGACGGCCGCTGCCTCCTGCTCGGCTCTGCCTGACCCGGGATGCTCCTGCAGGAGCCTCCCAGCCAGCGATGTAAGGACGAGAGATTTAAACCACAGCCCAGTCCCTGCTGTGTTGGCCACGTCGTGCTTCAGATTTTTTTTTCTGTTTTCTTTTCTAGCTTAGATTTTCCCATTTGCTGGAGAAAAGCCTTCTTGCTACCAGCAGCCATGCCTCTCGTGCAGCCTGGCTCAGAGGGGCTGCCCGATCAGTGCTGCGGCCGGAGGGCTGCGTGGGGGGACTGGCCGAGGGATGCTGCCCTGTTGCCTGTTCCAGCTCTAAAACAAAAACCTGGGAGAAGCGCACTACTATCGTAGCCTCGCAGTAAATACTTTGTAGATTTGATTGCTTTCTGTGCTTCTGCCAAGGCCACCTGTTTTCCAAGCTGCCTCTTTCTTTAGGATTGTTTTTCTCTCAGCCCTGTGTCCCCCAAGTTCCTGGATCTTAATTAAATGACAGGTTGCTAATTTGCCTTATCTGTGGTTTTCCACCTATTTTGTAAATTGTGGAAAAAACCCTGTCCTCCAGGGTCTAGGCATCAGCTTTTAGCTAGGAAAGCCACGTCGCCCACTGGAAGCGATGCTCGTTTGTGGCTTACGGTGGGAGCCCCAGGGTACCACGCTGTGCGATGCGCCCGTGGTGCTGCATCGGAGCACTGCGGTCCCCTGCAGTCAGTCGGGGTCGAGGTAGGGTAAGGTGAAGTGCAATTGCCTCAAAGCATAAAGCAGCTCTAGAGCTTTTTGGGATCTTTAAATTGGTGATTAGATGTCTCTTCTGAAAGGATGGAGGTTTCAATTAGGCAAAGTGCCAGGGAATGAACCGTTGTTGGCAGGGAAGGGATGGGGAGCTGGTGCAGGGAGGATGGGACTGCGTGGTCTGGGTGGCCAGTCTGGAGCTTGGCTTGGGCTCCTGCACCAATCATTAAACGTTCATTTGGGCTTGGCCAGGTTTTTTCATCTTGTCCCTTTTCTGTTCTCTTCAGGGCATTGCCAGTCCCTACACGAGAAGCTCTCGGGGCAGGATGTGATGGTTAAGTGGACCGGGGTAGCACAGGGCTGAGGAAAGGGCGACTGTAGCGATGTTACGTATGGGACTGGAGAGAGCAAAGGGGCTCTGAGCTGCCAGGATTTGGTGAGGATTCCAGGGCAAGCGGCAGGAAGAAGTCAGCAATGATTAATGGGTTTGACAAACTCAGCCATTTGGAAAGGCAAGAAAATCTTTCACCCGTTGAGGACAGGAAACTGGAATGGTGGATGGGTCCATCCGTCGCCTGTAAAGTGCTGTCGTGTAAATAATCCATACTGCTGGTGAATACTGGGTATATTGTCTTTGGGAATTAGCTCTGCGTTGTCACTTAAACAAAAAAGGGCTTTGGCATAAACCCTGGCTTTGCATTTTCTCTGGCCAGCGCAGAGGGTGCTCGGTGTTGCACCACGGGGAGTGTTTACCTTAGGGTAGGGTATTATTTACATTGTGTGGTTATCGGAGCCAGGGGGGAAGTATCCGCCTGGAAATGAACCCCGTATTAGCGTCTCCTGCTCTGCTAATGACTCGAGTCCTTGACTGGCATTTGGGTATTGGCAGAGCGACAGCTTCTTCAGGAGAGGTTTCCAGAATTAGCAAAGCCATCTGGCTTTTGTTCTCCTTTTAGAGAGTCGCTTTGTCCTTCCCTTTCAGTGAGGAGTTCTTGCTACGCTGCTCATGATTTGTATTGCGATATTATGCTGACAGACCTTCAGCCTGCTGCGGTCTCTGCAAGCACGTGTGAAATGCAGCCCCTTGCTCTGAAAAGCCTCTTTGCTAGGAAGCAGCCATGGAGCAGCTGACCCGAGGATCCAGCAGTTATGGATGGAGGAACCGGGACATGGCATTGCCCAGCTGTGTTTCCATCCGTCGGAGCAGGGCTGGGTGTTGAGGACAGCTCGGAGCTGGGGGTAGCAGGGTTCAGGGAAGAGGCATAGAGGAGGGGACCACGCTTCCCTGCCCTGCGCCTACAAAGCCAGCGGCCAGGGCTAACAGCGAGTTAATGGATCCTCACGTGATAGGAAATTGGGTTCCTCCCTGGGATTATAAAATATAAAAGTTGGAAATTACTGGGGAGGTTAATTACTTTTCAGCCAAAGGGCTTATTTTCTTCTTGTTGCTGTAGTCAGGGAAAGAGGCATGTGGGTTGTCCAAATAATTACTGTAGTTAGTGTTCTGTGAGTTTGATATCAGAAATGCTAACAGCTTAGCTTTGGGCTGGGGATGCAGGACTAGGCTGTTGTGTTGTGAGAGCAGGGTTTCTTGGGGTACCTCCTCTCCCAGAGAGAGATGCAATGAGAAAGAGAAACTGTTATCAGCCCTGAAGAGAGGTTTTTCCTTTAAGCCATATTTGGTTCCAGTGAAACGTCTGTCCCTTTTTTGCTTAATTAAACCTGTTTTTCCTAAAGAGGGCTCAGAAGAGGCTCCTATCTGAGTTCCAAAAGCCAGAGGAAGCCATTCTTGCGGTAACTGGAGCCTCAGAGGGGAAATAGCAGAGGTCTCGCAGTAAAGCTGCTCTGTCCATTCCTGCAGCCCCTCTGCGCAGGATGGGGAAGTAAACATCCACGTTGGGTTTGTCCAAACCACCAAGTATTTGTAGCTGACTCATAACTGCGTGCGAGGCAAGCCTATTTTTTTTCTTGAGCCAGACCTTCAACTATTCGCTTCCCATTTAGCAGCGCAAAATTTTTGAAAGCCCAAAGGATGCCCTTTAGGTACCAGTTGCTCCATCTGGTGAGCTTGCTCCTGCCCATGGCTGGCCAGAGAAAGGGGTGCAGGACACAAGTACAGGGGCCAGTGGGGGTGATGAGGCTTCCTCTGACCCCATTGCTCAGTTTGGCTTCTTTTCTGGAGCAGCCGTGCTGATACCAGCCCAGCAAAGGATGCCCCGATGCTCTGAGCAGTTATCGACCCTCTGACCTGGCATCTCGCTACACTGGCAGAGCCAAGGGCACGGTGAGCTCTGGGTCAACCCTTGCTTCCCTGTTTCACTGATTTCTCCAATACCACTCTTACTCCAAGCTGTGCGGGCAAGGAGCTGCCCGGAGCCCTGGAGCAGGGCAGCCCCCATGTCCTCAGCAGAGACCCTCTGTCCCTGGGCAAGTGCTGATGACGGGTTTTATCAAGTGGAATATCTGAGGGCTGGCAGGCTGTTTCCAAGACACGGATTAGGTTTTTTGGAAGCTTGCTGGTGGCTGGGATCTCTAAGCTTTCACTTCATTGTAGAGTTACGTTGAACCTCTGCCACTCTTAGCCACCCGGCTGGTTTTGCGTTTATGGAACCAGTGAGTTTCTCATAGTAAAACTTGGCAACATCCCAAGTGCTTCCAATAATTTTTAAGATCTTTTTTTTGTGTGTGTTACAGTTGTACATCCTGGGCCTGTGGTTGCCCAGTTTAAATGTAGGAGTTTAAAAAAAGCACATCAAGAAGTTTTTATTCTTATGGATGTTAGGAGTCTTGAAGACTTCTTGGGTAACGCACTAAACCAACAGTTCAGTTAATTATTGGTGCGTTGCAGTGAAAGCCCTGAAGAATCCCAGTATTTATGGAGTTGCTGCCAATGCCAGATGAAGTCACTGTGATTATCCTTGCCAGCTGTTTGTTTTGTTGAACCACAGCGATTTCTTCAAGTTACTGAAGTTGATGTCATTGGAAGTGGTGTGACATTTTTGCACATGTATAGAATAAGTGTTAAAAAATGCTCTAGAAGAGCTTTTCCAGTCTTGACTCGGAGCTGGCTGGGCAGTTGAATTCAACTGGCTTGATGGAACTTAATCCATAAAGCAAATGAGTCATCAGGCATAAATTGCTTTACCATAAATGTCAGATGGATTCTTACTGGTCCTGATAGTGCTTACATTGTTTGGTGGACCAAATAAAAGCCTCACAATTCAGAATCATCTTCATATATGTGCTGTCCTGCCTCTTTCTCCTCAAGGGAAGTTCTAGGAATAAAGGTCAAAATGTGATTTATTCCCCTTTTTAAAAACTAGCTGTTCTGATGAATGAAATAGTGGTTATTTACAGGCAAAATTTGACCTTTTGTTTCTTCTTCACTTCAAATTTTTTGTTAAACCAGGAAAGCGCAACCGTGCCTTGCCTCTGAGTGCTGAGAAGTACCCAAGGTGCTGGTGCACTTTCTCAAGCCCTGTGTGCCCAGATGTGCCCAGCCTGTTCACAGGCCACCAGAGGACTTTACCCACCATCTGCAGGGCTGGCTGGGGGACACTGTGCTGGCTGGTGACCTCTCCTTCAAAGCAATGCCAGTGCATTACTGACTTGGCCCCTGACTTAGACACCTCTTTACTTAAAATAAGTCTTAAAAACCTAAATGACTTGGCTGGTAAAGTCTTTAAACCACTCCCCTGGTGTAATTGTAAGTTCTGTCTCTTACCAAGGCTTCATGGAAAATCCGTACCTCTTTGCATGTGTGTGGAGGGGGGGTGGAAATTAATGGTATCTTTGTTATCGCTGCTTTTGCTGAAAAAGCAGATGCTGACATAGGAAGCAGAGGGGCTTGGGTGTTTTGTGTAACCATAGCAGTGGAACAAATAGACACTTGAGCGAGGAAAGGGAGCGGAGCGGGCTGCCGCCTTTGTCAGCCCGCGCTGGGGCTGGGGGCAGCTATCTCTTGGTGAAATTTATTAGCGGCAACACACTTGAGAGGACACAAAAGGCTCGCGAACCTCCCAGCACGGCTTGCTCTATTTAAAGTCGGCTTTTTAAATCAAAGAAATGGGACTCTTGACAGCAGAGCTTTGTGCGTCTTTTGTGAAGTTCAGATAGTGGGGCTTTTTATTACAGACTAAATTAGCCCATTTTATTGTTTTGCACTGAGGGATGAGGTCAGTTGACTGGGAATCTTGCTAACAAGGTTTTACTCCTGTCTGCTTTTTACAAGTGTTAACACAGGGTGTCCACCAGTGCTGCGCACTTGCTGTTAATGCAACAAAGATGAACGGTTTAACAGCCCCGTGAGCTCTCCTCCTTCCCCCATCACTGAGCTGCTCAACCCACGTCAGCATACTTGAGCTCAGATGCTCCCTGGGGCTCTCATTCCTCCAAAATAGGGTGCGTTGAGTTTCCTCCTGATTTTGCACGCTTGCACACTGCTGCTGGAACAACAAGAAAAGGATGAACTTTGCTGGCCAGCGTGATTGATTGGGTTTGAAAAGGAAGTGGGACAATAGTAGGCACAGTGAATGATGCTTGTGAAGCGTGGTGAGCTCTGATGGAGCTGTCTGATGTGGCTCACGTTTTTTTCCTGGCAACCTTCGTGTACCAAATTTATTCAGTTATGCGCTGATTTTCTTAGGTTCTTGACCTAGAATGAGTAGGAAGCTTCGCTTGTCATCCTCCTCGCTCTCTCAGTAGCAACCACCGGGCCAATGCCATCCTTTGGTGTGTTGAGTGAGGCTGAGGTTTCTGCTGTGGCCCCAAGACTTGAGCCTGTGGCTCCTGGGACTTGCAAGTGATGGCTTCCCATCTGCTAAAAGGTACTGCCAATGCCTTGAGCCATCAGACCCAGAGGATGCTCAGCTCCTGCTGTACTGCAGGGAAGCAGGGTGGGAGGGAGCCAGGGTTTCTCCCCATGCATAGCTCTGGAGCTGCCATCAGCTGAGGCTAAAAGCAAACTCAGCTTTAGCAAATTCTCTTTTGCTTAACCTTTTGCACTGTGTTTAGCCAACATGCCTTTCCTTGCTTTATCTGTTCCTTGAGGAAATACAGTTATAGCCCTGGTCACTTATAGGATGCAGACTATCAGCTCTCCTTGAGGTGTAAATCCAACCTTATCAGGAAGAAAAAGCTTTCAGCCTTCCTTCCTTGCTTCTTGGAGACAAGTACCAGGTCTGCTTTCGTAGCTGTTTTATTTCAGCTTATCCCAACAGTGCCGGACACTCCCCATAACCCTGTGGTGACGGAGGAGCTTTAACCACCTAAGAGAGAGAAGGGCACAAATGGCTTAACTCGAGTGTCAGTGAGGGCCGGGGGTGGTTGAGGTCCTGGGTGCAGAAATAGCAGCTGGAAGGATTTTCATATTATCAACTTTAAGCAAATTGCCTTGGCTGGGCTGGGTATCCCTCATGGCAGGGAGCTCCAACGGGGCAGCCTGTTCCGTTGCTCTGAGCTGTCGTGGGAGGCAGGGTCGGTGTTCTACGGTGTGAGTAACCCCGTAACACCCCCCAGATCCTTCAGGTCTCTGCTCAGGGCTGGGCGACATCCCCTTGGTCACGCCACAGCTGAGTTCCCTGTGCGGGTCACTTTGTCAGGTGGTGGCCAGAGCTGGCTGGAAATGGGAAATGTTCTACGAGACAAAAACTTGGCAGTTTCCATTTTCCCAATATTGCATCCCCGTTTTTGGTGGTTAGGTTGGAAAAGAAGAGGCCAGAACTGTAAAGACAGAACTGCACTACAGATTTATAAAAAAAAAAGAAAAGGGAAAGGAAAAGAAAGACTATTTCTCTTTCTTAAAATAGAAAACTGAAAACCGCTTTGCAGACATTTCTGTTAATTTTGTAAAGGTTATTCGCAGGAAACAATGACTAATAAGCTTAAACCAATGCTCAATTTCAGAGTAACTTGCGTAGCATCTGAGAGGTGCCCAGACATTACGGTGAGCTGCTGCAGAGAGGGATGTGATAACCTGGAAATCGAGGGGGGAAACCCCAGGCAGCCGTAAGCTGCCCCTGCCCCTTGGAACCAGGCAGGATGTGGCCAGGTCCACACAGTCCTTGCAACCTCTTTCCTTATGGATTTCTGCCAAAAAAAGTAAACAGAAGTCGATAGTATGTGTTCATGGGACACTGAGCTCCCCACGGACCCAGCAGCATCCATGGCTGGACCATGTGCAGCTTGTATGCACGAAGGCAGATTTGGCCCATAATTTCAAAAATATCCCTTCATTTTCCACGGGGCTGTTCGCCGGTCTGGCCAGGCTCTTTTCGGAGCTTCTGGTTCCTATTACGTGCCCAAGTCATCCTCCCAGTTTTGCTGTAATGCTCCTCTTTTTTCCCCTGATGCCTTAGCCATGTTTTTCTACTATGAAATAAGTTCTTTTTTTTCCCCTAATTAAAGTATCAGCTCTAATAATTCAAGTAGTAAAGTCTTATGTAACTGTCTACTGCATAAACTGCTTTTTGGCGTTACGGTTAAGCAGTGCAGTGGTTCTTTAGGGAACTGAAGAGTGATTTCTGCTCTGACCTTTGGGCTGTGTTGCACTTCGTTCACTGTATAGCGAGTGATCTGTTGAGCAGCCTCAGTGCCTAAGGAGCTCGCTCGGCACCTGGCTTTCAGTAAGCCACTGCGGCCCCCTCCCTCTTTCTTCTTTTTCTGATTATCAGATGCGTTTCTAATCTCTTTCTATGTCTGCCACACTGCTGTGGGTGGAAATTCGAGGTGAGACAAGATGTAGCAAGGAGGGGTGATGTCTTTTGTGAGACCAAAGGATGGAGTGGAAGAAGCAGAGAAGTTTTGAGGCTGATGAACAGCTTTTTGGGCTGGGCAGGGCAACTCCGGAGCTCTGCAGAGCTGCATGGGACCGGGCAGGAGAGAAGGGGTTTTTTTATAGTCCACAGAACACTGTTGATTTGGGGTGCGTAGAACCTTTTTCTCTTTTATTTTTCTGCACCTGCCTTGCCTGGGGCGGTCAGTGCTGCTGTATTGCGGGCGCAGGGCTGACCTCTCCGCAGATGGGGTTATCTTTTGGGAAGGTGCGTTGGGGACTGGGCGTGAAGCACAGTGGCTTCACACCTCGTGGAGCAGCCCCAGATAAGCAGCTGCTTGACCCAGCCCTGGACACGGAGCAGTTTCGCCTGGTTCCTCTCGGGCGATGTGCCCGTGTCAGGGAGGTGACCCTGCCAAGTGTTTTGCTTTTCATTTCTCGGCGGTGATTATCCCCTTGCCTGCAGCCTCGGGCTGGTGGCTCCGCGTGCACCGTCCGTCCCCCTGACCCTCTGTCTGTCCTTCCCCACAGGGTGACATCCAGCAGCTCCTGATCGTGGCGGACCCCCGAGCAGCCCATGATTACTGCGAACACTACAGCCCCGACTGCGACACCGCCGTCCCCGACTCCCCCCAGTCCCAGGACCCCAACCAGGACGAATACGTGAGTCGCTTGCAGGGTTTGGGGATGCTTTTGGGGCAGCAGCATCCAACTGCACATTGCGGTTGCAAATGCACTCGGCTTCTTCCTCCCGTTCGGCTTCCTTGTAGCTCATCTGTAATCATCGAATCATTAAGGTTGGGAAAGACCTACAAGATCATCTGGTCCAACCATCACCCCAACACCCCCATGCCTGCTAAACTATGTCCCAAAGTGCCACATCTACACATTTTCTGAACCCCTCCAGGGATGGGGACTCCACCACTGCCCTGGGCAGCCTGTTCCAATGCCTGACTACTCTTGCACTAAAGACGTTTTTCCTAATATCCAATCTAAACCTCCCCTGATGCAACCTGAGGGCCGAGACAGAGCTTGTTTTTAGGATTTGCAGGTTCTAGGCTTGGCTCTTGCCCTCAGGAGTTTCCCTTCCTTTCTGCGCTCCTGCCACTTCCAGAGACTAAAATGAATATTCGCTTGGAGGTCAAAAACTTGCAGGAGAGACAACCAGAGCCAAGTGTGAAATACTGACCTTCCCTGGGGGGTTGAATCCTGTCCAACCCAGGCAATTGTTTATAAATTTCAAATTTTACTGTTGAACTCGTGAAAAGATTAAGCAGTTCTTTTTTAATATTCTTTGAAATAACAGGTATTAAAGGAGGGGGAAACATTTTTGCCTATGTATTTGACATTTGAATTTCATTGTGGTGGAAATGCTCCCGGGTCATCTGTATAAGCTGCTGTGCTCAAGGTTTTTCCTACAAAAAAGTTAACCTCAGACCTTTTCTCCAAAAAGAAGAAAAGAAAGAAAAAAAGACTGATACAGAATACCTTTTTATTTCTGCTGCTCAGTTAGAAATGTCTGGGTGTGGCTGCTTTCCAGAAGAGCATCACCTGAATTTTACACATTTTTAAGAGGTCTCGGGGTCAGCTCACAGCAATTAGAGTGTCTGGCACCCTCAGCCACTTCTCAGCATCTTGGCTGCTCTCTTGGTCTGGTTTGCCGGTCCGTGCACTCTCTTGCTTCCAGCTAGTCTCAGCTCTGCGGGCTCCTGCCGAATCCCCACGAAGCTGTAATGCCATCAGCCCGCTCCAGCTTAGCTTTGGGGTTGAATGAAAAGCCTGAGCCTAGCAGGGCTCTGGGAGCAGAGCGATGCTCGCAGCAGCGCCGAGCGAGGCACGGCTGCCCAGCCCCGGGGAAGTGCCATAACCGCTCCGCCAGCACTTCTGGAGAAACAATAAATAAGTAAAATAAAATAGATTTTGGTATAGTCTAAATATGTGGTAGTAGGAAAATAAAACTCTTCTTTCGGAGCCAGCAGTTCAACAAGGGCTGGCTTGTCTTAGGACTGTGTTGCTCCGTGTAAGAATAACTCTTCCACGCGCCGGCGTCTGCTGCCAGTGAGAGAGATGGACTGGTGAAGAAATATGCCATGCCCGGCTGTAACCAAACGTTTTGTTTGTATTTCATTTTGAAGAATGACTGACGCCTTGTGGAAAACACTGAAAATATCTTTTTTTCTGAGCCCTTCTGCCTGTGGGCCGCGGGTGGACGGGAAGTCACACGGATGCTATTAGTGCAGTCGGAGGAGTGAAAATAGTGTCCCCGCTTCTCAGAGCGGCTGCGTGATTCCAGCAGTTTCTTCCCCTTTCTGGATATGTCAGATGTGTGACCTGGGAGGTCTTGACAATCTGAGGTTAAAAAAAAAAATAATGTTTTTTCATTTTTTATTGTGTTATTACGGGTGACTGAACTGCTGCAGGGTAGGTCCGTCCTCTCTGATAAGAGAGAACATGCCACAGGACCGAGAGGTGATTGGGAACCTCCTTAAATCACGGCTGTGGCCAGAGCAGCCCAAAGCCCGGCTCTTGGTGAAGGTGTCACAGAAGCTGATGAACAAAAGAAAGAGAAAGGTTTCACTGCATGGATCTGCATCATGGCCTGGCCCTGTTGACATGAAATAACATCTAAAAGAGCTGGCGGGAATGTGCTCGAGTGCTGCCAGCTTATTTTCTGCTTCTCCTCTTCTCTTTGCAGTACACTGACGGGGAGGGAGAAGGTGACACCTACTACTATGAGTACCCCTACTACGAAGATGTTGATGAAGCTGTAAAGCCAGAAGCACCCACCACCAAACCCAGCACTCCCGAAGTGGCTGCTGGAGAAAGACCTGAAACTAAGCAGGTATGGACACGGGGTCCTGGCCAAGATGCGTGTGATAGATGGCACCTTTATAGAGGGGGAGGTGGAAGATGATGCAGAATTTTCTTTCTGTTTCTCTGATCCAGGCATTTTATTTCTTCAATAGGACTACCCTGCCCCCACGCCATCACCTGATGGAGGGGACTCCGGCAAGGAGACGAAAGGGGATGCTGCGGTGGATGACCCACTCGTGGATGAGTACAACTACGAGACCATTAATGAAGAGTACTTCACTCCTCTCCCCTATGAAGATGTCAACTACAATGAAGAAGTAGACCCCCAGGGCGGGCTCACTGAAAACGCTGTGGAAGCTGAGCTCCCCACGAGTACCGTCATGACCTACAATGAGACCGATGTAATTTTAATGAATGTTTTTTCCTTTCACTTTGCTCTTTATTAATAGTGGTATTTCGTAGCTCTGAGAGCATAGGAGGTGTGATCCATCCACATGGTAAATCTGTAAGTGGTTTGGGCAGCTGTGGGAAGAGGAAGTTTCTTGGAAAATGTTTCCACTGCAGCTAGTCCAGGGTCTGGAATACAGATATTTAGAATTTGGTTGAGGATTATTCCCCTGGAAAAACCTGTTCATAGTGATCTCTGCATTTCCCTGTGCGAAGTGATTGTCTGATAAGAAGAAGAATGAGGGTTGATCTTAAAAACTAAGTAAAAGCATTTTATTTCAAAGCTATTAATATAAATCCTTAAAATGTTGATTTGATGGAGAACATCAATATTTTTCATTTTGTCATTCCCACTGAATAGCTTTTTTATGTTTTTCAGATTGTAATTTTTTAAAAAAAGTTTCAACACTGGGACAAACTCTTGATTTCAAACTGCTGCACTCACCCAGAGCGAGCCACTCGGCTTTGTGCACAGACCTGCTCAAAGATGAGATCAGTCCAGATCCCACAGTTGACGTTTCTGTTGGAGCGGTTACATTTTTAGTTACCCACACTTTAATATGCTTCAGCTAAAATATGTTGCACTTGAGACTCTTCTATCCGTAAGACTTGCCCAGTTCTTTCCTTTTGTATGACGCTCAAGTGGATGAACAATTGTCTCATCTTTAGATGAGACTGAGATAAATTGTTGTGCAGCTGTGAACTGTATAGCTCACCATGCAAGGAAAGAACCACGCTAGATGAGGCAAAGTCTTTGTTATCCAGGAGCATCAGCAAGGGGAGTCAATAGTGGGATAACATTTCCTGGGAGGTAGGATGGGACTTGGCAGAGTTTTGTGGTTCCTCCTCAAATGGAGAAGAATGACTTGGTTACGGGGCTGTCAAGGCTTTCTGGGAGATGCTGGAGGGTGGTAAAAGAGCGAAAGCAGGTCAATATATTTGGAGTTGGACCTGGAAGCTTGAATGAAAAGGTGCAGGGGAAGGTGTCCAAGAAAAGAGCTGAGCAGGAGGGGAGCCAGCCGCCCTGAGGGCTGGTGGCACGGCGGGGACCAAGCCCAGCAAACCAGGGATAAAAAATGCGGCGGAGGAGGAGGTTGAACAGACCAAAATGATACGCTGGAGCCTTTTCTGTTTCTCTCTGTGTATCGAGGAAGCGAGTGCCAACTTGAGGGAACCCATGGATGGGAAACTTTTGTGTTTCCTGACAAAGAGCCAGGAATCTTTGGCCAAGCTTGAACTTTCTAATAGAGACAAATTAAAGATTGGATAGCGTGACCTTAAAAAAAATTGGAAGAGGAAATAAGAGGTTCGAAGGCCACTTTAGTTGTTAGGAAAATGAAATAGAAGAGGAGGAAAGTTCAGGTAGGGAAACACACGGCGAAGCTTTCCTGTGTTGAAAGCTCATCCTGCTCTCAGCAAAGCATCTCATGGGGGGAGCAAGCGAACTGTCCCCCTCCAGCAGCTCCAAGAGAGACAGTGCTTGGATGGGGAGAGCTGTGGGGCTGCTTCTGGGGTGGGAGTCTGCTCCGGGGAATCTTTTAGCTGATGAGCAGAGAAAAAGACACAACGTGCCCGGCCAAGGGAGACTGCCGTGCAGCGAGGCGTAGGCTAACGCAGCGCGACATAGCAAAGGCTCCCAAAAGGTGCCAGCCTGAGGGACAAACACCCAAGAGGAGATGGATTTCAGGTTTACACCTCGGAGTGGGAGCTAAGGGCCCTGCCTGCAGCCATGAACGCCTGGGGAAACCAAATCCTTTAATCCAGCAGCAGACCAAGCTGCTTTACGAGCAAGGTGGAAGTGAGGATCAGGAGCTCGTGCATGTAATTCCCTGCCTAATACCTGTAATTAGTAGCAGGGTTTCAGCGGGAGATAGGCTGCTAAAGTGGTTGGAGAAGTTTATTTGCTCTTAAAAAAAAAAAAAAGTTTTTTGGCTAGTTTAGGAAACAAAATAGTGCTCTTGGTCATGAGTAAGCGTGGCATAATTTCAAGTAGTCCCAGGTCTCTGTTGGCAGCCGGAGAAGCAGCTGGAGCTGTTGCAGGGGGACGCAGGCGTGTGCAGGGGGGGACGCCGGGCATCCCCCGAGCTGTGCCCAAGCCAGCCCTGGCACTGCTCACCGTGGCTCCTGGGGTCAAACAGGGCAATGTGGGTCTGGGGCAGCACAGTGATTTTTAGCATCCCTTTACAGACTAGTAGCAAGAGCGGGACATGACCGTCACTGTTGACGTTCACCTGTCTTTATTTTGGGAAGACTTTAATTTCTACAATGGTAATTAAAAGGGAATTTAGTTTTACACAAGTGAAACTTCGTGGAGCCTGAGTGAGAGGTTTTAGAGGCAGGCGTAGTCACTGAATTCTCCTGGGCTTGGGTTTCATCACGGCTAATAACTCCGTGATGAATGCCAGCGAAGCGATTCCGAGATTTAGGAGGCAGCAATACTTCCGTGAACAAGAGGAGCTGGGGACAGATATATTTTGTTCATTGCCTGCAATTCATCAGGCAGTTTGCTTTACTTGTCCAGATGCATATACCAGGGCTTCATATCTGCATTGCTCCTCAAAAGGGAAGGCAGAAATGAAGAAAAGAAATCACCTTATCGGGTGATTTAAATGAAGCTGTTTTCAGCAAAGGAGAGTCACGGTATTTTGCACGCTGATTTTTGGACCTCCTCTTTTCTTTGTGGACTGTTTTCTGGTTCAGGTTGTCTGACGGCATTGTTAAGGAGATTATTTTTAGGCTTCTGTTTTGGTTTTTCTCCAAAGCACCTGCAAATCTCAGCGTGGAGAACTTTCCTTCTTCTCTGCCCAGTTATTCAAAGTATCCTGTCTTTCCATGCAAATCGACTTGAGGACCTTAATCAAAATGTCAAACCAGACATTTTTGACGTTCATTTCAAGAAATGCAATGTGAAAAAGGCTTGCTGTGTTATCCCTCAAGCTTTGTAGCAAGATAAAGAGGTTTTAAGGTTTCAAAGTGCAAACCTAGATAAAAGATTTTGAAGAGGGTAAAAGATGTGTGAGAGAGCGCTAGATCCATTTGAGCGGTACAAAGGAAAAATAATGCTCACTTTTCCAAGTTTTCTAATTGAGCAATTGCCAAGCTATATAATTCCTGCAAAGACCAGTTGGTATTTAGAGAGGTAAAAGATGGGGTGGCAGAGGGGCGATTGCCTTAGCGCTAGGCTTAGTCTTACTTTAAAAGCTCTTGATTGAAGGTACAGATGCTCATGGATTCTGAGCAGCTTTGGCACAGAAACCAGGTCTGGAAGTGATGGTGGCATTTAAGTGATTTTTGAATTCGTAGTAGTGAGGAAATAATTTCTCTGGGAAGCATTGGAAGTAATTTAGTTTATGGACCATTTTGGTCATTACCTGGATGGGAAAGAAACAGAAAAAAAATTACCATCGGCCCATGTTGTTCTTGACAGGGCTGCTCAGAGCTGAGGGTGCCAAGAGGCAGTTGCCTGCCAGGCTGCAGAAAGCGCAGGGGTGTGGATAGCAGGAAGGAAATTCTGATGCTTGTCTGGGTGTCCTTGCTTGTGGTCCATAGCATCTGTTGCTGTAAGGATTCAGAAAGGATTTGGGGATTAATGCATCAGATTTGTCAAAACTTCTGCTTCTGCTCTTTGGACAAGTAAAAGCGCGACCTGGATCCCGGACTAAACAAACGGGAGGTTTTCACAGAAATGAACTTGGATTTTTCCACATTTCCTCCTCTAATCGGATACTCATAATGACACATTGTGGGTTTGATGTGCATTTTCAATATGTGAATGGATGTGTGACTTTTTACACTTAATAATTCAGTGTCTCCAATACTGAAGCTGTGTGAGAGGAGTAGGGCTTCAAGTTTGAAACTTCCATTCCCTGTTTCTTTAGACCTTTAGCGTCTGTGGGATCCTCCTGAGCTGTTTCATGCTGTGTTTTGTTTTCCTTGCTCAAACCTCTACACTCAGTGTTATTTCAGGGATCAAAAGAGTCACCCCAGGGAAAGCTAGGTTGTGCACTTTGACAGAAAGATCGTCCCATCTTTCTTGCCTGCCACTGGGGAGAAGACCCTTGGAGGTCACTGGAGACCTTAAAACTCCAGAATTTAACTTTTCTTGTGCTTTTTATTTGCAACTATTGTTATAAAGCATCCTCTACCTTACAAAACCTGCAGTCTTCCCCTTAGATTTCCAGTGTGTGCAGCCTAGAGAGATTTGCAGCCTGACGTGTTGCTGTTCTTTTCCTTCCAGGCTGCTCCAGGAGGAGAAGACCTGGATAAAGATTTCACCGAGGAAACAATAAAAGAATATGATGGGAATTATTATGATAACTATTACGACCGAACAGTCTCTCCTGATATTGGCCCCGGCATGCCTGCTAACCAGGACACCATCTATGAAGGGGTAAGAGAGTTAGTTTTCCATTGAGGGTAAGCCTAGTTCAAAAGCTTTGTCTGCCTGTAATTTATAGCGTAGAGATTAGCAACGCAGAAACCAGTGGGAGCATCTCGCTTGGGTTCCTCCACCTGCAAGGCGTGTGTTTGGCACAAGGCGAGAAGGAGGTGCCCCGTTTCTTTTCTACATGAACATTAGCAGCCCTTTGGTTGCAGAAGTTGTCCCAGGATCCCCAGTTCTTCTGGGAGTGGTGACGCTGACGCAGGCGATGTCCTCTCTGACTGTCTGGCTTTGTGTTTCCCTTGTGTGCTACAGATCGGTGGCCCACGAGGCGAGAAAGGACAGAAGGGGGAACCTGCGATTATTGAGCCGGTAAGGACCAGCTGGGGTTTTGGTGGGGTTTTCTTTGGTTTGGTCTGGTTGGATGGGTTTTTCCCCCCCCCAAGGAAAAAGGTGCAAGGAGTGTGTTCAGTGTGGCTTGGTGCTCTCAGTGGTACAGCTGGGAGGGAAATTTCCCAGGGAAGAATTACTTGGTTCATTTAAAAACTTTTAATATAAAATACTGTAATTTTTTTTTTTTTTTAAACTTCAAGAAGCGACCTAAATTGTGAAGGAAGCGCAAAATTTCCCATGAAATCTGCCATTTACTGAAATAAAGCCTAAGCTTTTTAGAGTTGAAGCATTAGGCAGGGAACCTGTCTCGCCTCTCCGGAGGTTTTGAAGTGCCCCCGGCTCGGCAGCGAACCCGCTCCCCTGAGCGCCCGCAGCCGGTGGCCAGGTCATATCCTGACCTGAACTTGCAGCTTGGGGCCGGCTTTAATTGTGCAACTAATGGGTTCATCTCTGTGGAAATAAAAGGGTTCTCCCTGCACACAGCTGTGGGAGAGGAGCAGTTTGCTCCCGCGCCTGCTCCAGGGTCCCCCCAGTTTCAGAGAAACCCTGTGTTGTCCCAGGAGCGGAACCAGGCGCTCTATTTCTGCCCTGGCCTGTTTCCCAAGTGGTTTTTCTTTCTAAAGAACAGTTATAAACTGCCTGTGCCCTTTGCAGTCTGCAAAAACTGTGGGTGCCCAGCTGAGCAACTCTTTAGGTGAGGATGAGGACGGCTGGCGTTTGCTCGGAGGTGCTCCTCAAGCACAGCAAGCGGCCGGTGGCTGATGGCCGGGTGTCTGTCCCCTCGTTGCCGGTCGGGATGCCAAAGTACCCCCACGCCTGCTCCTCCCTGGGCTGGAAATGGGGCGTCGGGTCCTTGCAGCATCCTCCCCTGATCCTTGTCCCCGAAGGGCTGAGTGCACGCTCGCTGCACACCAGCACTTCAATTAACCTAATTATCCATGGCAGAGGGCCAGTGCAGTGCCCAGCGTCGTGGCAGCACTTCCCATCACTCAGACGCTGTTATCTTTCTTCTGATTCTCCCTCCCTTTCCTTCTTTGCCTGGGACTTTTGCAGGTAGTGGGGGGCACCCAGGGTGCAGCAGTGGGGCTTGCACAGCCTGGACGAGTGCCTTATAAAAGCGTTTCTGACCTTCCCTTCCTCCTCTTCCTCTCTGGGCCTCGCTCTGCAGACAAAAGGAGGAGTGAGTGGTTTGCTTGTCGGAGGTATGGGAAGGGTGGGGGGCAGCTGAACCCCACGAAGGGGACGGCAGCGACCCAGCCTGCCCTGTCCAGAACCAATCTGAAATGCTACGAAGCGAACAAAATAGTTCAGTTTAATCATCCAGAAAGAATTTGGCCGCCTTCGCTATTTCAAAACACTGGAGCATGTATGGCTTTTGCCAGAAAGTAAACAAGACCAAATGCCGCCTTTTCCCTCTCTGTGCAGTTCCTCTTCAGCAGCGAGAAATTCAGATTTGCTGCGCTCTTTAGCTTGCTTTTTTTTAATTTTTTTTTTTTTTATGGGAGCTGCAGCAGAGGGGGGATAAAAACCAAACCGCCGAAGTCGGATTCTGCTGGGTTTTCTCTCCTTTTGGTTCAAGCCGTTGGTCCTTCACTCCTTGCTCTGTGCTGACGCTCGCTGGAGGCAGCCGGGCAGCGCAGGGCAAGGAGGGAGGGCTGTGCCCGGGGGGCATGGCTGGGACCCCCCGCATCCCAGCGCTGGGGGTACTGGGCTGCCTGCATCCCCTCAAAGCCCTCTGTCCTTTGTGGGGACCCGGCTGCTCGCACCTGCCTTCGGGGAGGGTTTGATCCGCCTTTGCGTGGCACCTTTGCGTGTTGCAGCCAGCTTTTGGGCTGTTTCTGGGATATGGGCTTCGCTCGTGGGTAGCACCTGGGTGGTGGCTGAGTGGAAGCAACACTCTGTTTTTCCCTGGGACACTCCCAAATCCACGATTTGTTTGCTACCCCCAAGGCGATCGCCCTTGGTGGCATCCCCCCCCACGGGTCCTGGTCGCAAAACCCTCCCACGTTTCCCTCGCTCCTGCTGATGAGCAGTCATATAAACAGTGGAGGTTTCTTGCTGAGGAGAATCTCCAGATGTCCCTAAAGCTAGAGCTCAACATAAACCAACAGATAAATATGGGAAGATGCCAAGGATGTTTGCATCACAAATTGGCTAATTAGCCCAGACTCTTCCCCCACATGGAGGAGCGTCCTGAGGCTCTGCAGCTGGCCATGGGAAGCAGAGCTTCAGTGCTCTGCACGCTTGGACCATGGTAATGCTGGCACCCAGCAGACCAAAAATGTGCTGGGGAGACCTACGTGGGCCGTGGCTCTCTGCACCAGCCCAGAGACAATTATTAATTTCCTGTTTTGGAGCCTGCCACACCAAAATGTGCCATTGTTGGTCTCAACAGGGATGGACCTTGAGGTGTCCATGTGGGGAAAGATTTGCTGGGGCCTCTGGGGTTTCCTGTCCTCGTCATGCGTCTGAAAAGGAGCCAGTGCTTAGTGGATGTCCTGGGGGACACCTCCATCAGCATAGATCGCCTCTTCTCGGTAGCCTCCAACAGCAAATAGCTTCTACCTAGTGCAGGTGGGAGGAAAGTTGTGTAGGGTTCATCCCTAATGTCCACCCAGAAGAGAGCAGCGTCTCCATGGCAGACAGCAAAACTGCTGTCAAAATGGGCATGGGTGAAGTCCGTGACCTAAATTCTTTACTGGTGAAGAATGACTGCACAGGCACTTCTGTGATGACAGCAGCAGAAAATTTCCCCTAACACATCCAAATGAAGCAGAAGCCAGATTTTAAATGAGGTGGTAATGAGTAGTATGGACACTGGGAAAGACAGAAAATAGTGCTGGCCAGGCATTAGTGGTGCAGAAACATGCATCCCGCTAATGGAAGCAGGGATGGTTCACGGTAGCATCTTTTACCCTGTCTTTTGCTCCTCTGGGCTTTGAGACTGTGGCTTTTGGGACAGGAATGCCTGGATTTTCCTCCAGACATTTCAAATTCGTTCAGCTCAGCCCTGTCTGCTGTTAGTGGCTGCCTTGGGGTCAGCTGAGGCTTTTGGCACCAGACGAGCCCAGGAGACCGGCCAAGGGTGACCCGAGACCAGGCCCTGCACTTGCTTCCTCCAGGCTTCTCCCGTATCAGCCGACTGCTTATCTACAGATTTTTACAGGCTGATTTCACCCCGTAGGAGAAAAGTCCCTGCTTGCTGCAGGTGCTTTGGCTCGACCTGGGTGCTGCTGCCGGCACGGTCACTGGCCCAGATATAAAAGGGCAGTGCTGGCTGTGGGGCTCTTCCCGACAGATCGTCCTGATGCCTTCGGGAAAGCATTTGCTAGGTTTATTGGGAGGTTTCTTTCCTGCCTCTTACATATCACAGAATCACAGAATGGTAGGGGTTGGAAGGGTGAGGAAAAAGAAATAAAAGCTCAATTCTACTGAGTACATGATAGACCTGATTCAAAGTTATGACAAAATATTTAGATTAAAAGGAATGGAATAACATTATTCTACCATTTTGCCCACACAGTGATTTCCTAGGTACACAGAGTAAATCACAGCATGCAATCTACTGGGAAAGTAATTTAAAAAAAAACAACTTACAATTTGATTATTAACTTTTTTTTTAAAGCTGCTTGGGTCTAGAAGCAGCTTCTTCCTGAAGAGGAGCTCTTCTCCCTCTCCAGCACCAGCAAGGCTGGCCGTGCCCCAGGGTTTGCCCTTTGCCTGGCCATGAGCTGAGGGAGAAGGGTTCTGGGCAGGAAGGTGACCCTGTGCTGGGGCAAGGGTGGCTTGGTGCTGGGGGAAAGGGCTGTTTTGCTGTGCCCTGCATGATTCAAATACAGGATTATTTGGCTTTTGTGCCTCTGGCTGTGGGGACACAGGAGATGCCATCCAGAGAGTGGAAACCCTTCAGCTCTGGGATGCCTAGACCTGGCAGCAAGACCTGAAATATTTAAGAACAGATAAAGCGTTGGGCTTTCCAGCCCTGTCGTCAAAGTGACTTTGAAGATATGCCATGCTAATTGCCTTTTTTTCCTTCCTCTTGTGTAGGGTATGCTGGTGGAAGGCCCCCCTGGTCCCGAAGGCCCAGCGGTAAGTGGCACCGTGTCTACCTCTCGCGCCAAAGGATGCTCTGGGATGCTGGATGCGTGCACATGTTCCCGGGCTCTATTGCTTCCATATGCCACGCATGTGTACAGAGCGCTTCGGGGTCGATTTTGTGGTGCAAAAATAAACAGAAAGCTCTAATTCTTTTCCTGCTCATTGTACAAATATGTTACAAATAATAACACATTTTCCTTCAGTGGCGTATTTTTTTCTTGTCTTTTCCATGCTAGGGCCTTCCAGGACCTCCAGGACCAACCGGACCCGTGGGCTTAATGGGTGACCCTGGGGAGAGAGTGAGTACCAATGTTTTTCTCCTCTTTGGCTGAAGCCCTGGGTCATTTTGTGTATGCAAAGTGGGACTGTGGTGTACCACTGGAGCCCTACAATGCTGATCATCCTGTAATAGCAGTGTCCTCTGAGACGGCCCCAAAGGAGCTTATGGTAGGTACAGGCCAGTCGTTTGCATCCAGGGCCAAAGAGCTGGGGAACAGCCACGCTAGTCAAATGCATTAAGCAGTTTTCTCCAGGTTAAGACTAAGAGTAAGACTGACAAACCCCCTGCTCTCTGTTTGCACCCTTTGGCACATGGCTGCTCGTTCTGGTGCGGGAACTGGGCTCTGGCACTGGGAAAACAAGATGAGCAAACACACAACATAGCTGTTAGCACGGTAAAATGAAGTTCAGCGGTGATTCTGCATCCTCATTCCAGCTGGTGTTGTGAGTCCTGGTAGAGGGTCTGGTTTCGTTTGGGTGCAGGATGGTCCCAGGGTCATGGCAGCACCATTGCTACCAGTCGCTCCTTACGCTCGCTTCGTGTCCCAGACCGCTGCGGGTGGGAAGGCTGCGGTTGTGCAGCAGCTCGTCTGCTCTGTAGGTGGGTTATTGGTCTGTACCAGCGAGCGCTAGAGACTGATTTATGTGCTTTAGCAATGCAGTAACTTAGGTTTTGTGTGTTTGGTTTTGATGTTACTCTAAATCAGTTTTGTCCCTAGCAGCTACTGCTCGGTAACCTGCTGCCTGCAGAGCCTCCCGCTTCGGGGCGTCTCATTGAAGGCAGCTGCTCCCAAGCACTTTTGCTGACCGTGACCCGAAATCCCATAGTTTAGCACCACGCTTTGGTCAGAGTTGTGTATTTATCCATTATTGCTCAATCCTCACCTGGGATCAGGAATGACCTGCATTGTGAGAGCTGCTGAACTCGAGCCTCGGGTCACTAAGTGGTGCACAAGCACCGTTCGAGTGGCAATCCATGTGCTTGCAAGTGCTGAAAATTAAAACCCGTTCTCCTCACTCCCTGAGTCGAGTCTCTGAAATGACCCTTGTACCAATACACTCATTTGCTTTTGCATCTGAACTGCTCACCCATGGCTCAAGCCCATTTCCCCTCCCTGGCAGAGGCAGCCAGACACCCACGTGCAGCTGCGTGGGCAGACGGGGACCGGGCAGCACGCTGCTTCCAGCCCAGCACCCAGCAGGAATTTTGGCCTGACATGTAGTGGGAGATTCGCCATAGCGCAGGCGGGCTCTGCCTTCGCACAGAGGCCTTGGCTGCCAGAGCAGCTCAGTTTGGGTCTGCAACTAGAAGAGTACACGCAGTGCACTTGAGCAACACTGGTTTGGGTGATGGAGCACCAAAATCGGGGCTGTGCTGGCGGAAGAAGAGCTGTTCCCGTCTCAGTGCAGCCCAGAGGAGCGGCATGCGGTGCCCAAGCAGTGGCAAGATGTCACGCAGAGGTTCATCTCCTTTCCCATCGGCAGCGAGTGAGACTTATTTTCACTCAGAGTAAGACAAACTCCTATAATGAGGAGCTAAAAAGAGCAGCTGGGGCACGGAGGGAAAGCCTGGGTTATCCTCGCGCCAAGTAAAACCGGCTCTAACACTGCTGGGTGGTTTCATCAGTGCAAGCGGCTGGGACAGCAGTGGGCTCGAGGGATGCTGCTGTGAGCAGTTTCAGCGGGCACTGAAGTTCACCCAAAAATAAAAGCAGCTCTAAGAACAGCCTCCACCAGGCTTGTTGTGGGTTGAGGCATCCCAGCAGTCCTGTTAGCAAAAAGGACAAAAATTGTGCCTACCGGTGGGTTTCTGAAGGCAGGCTTGGTTGGAGGTCTGGTTTTCCAGTTTCTCCTGGAAAGCACAGGAAGGAGGAGAGCAGCAGCGATACAGATCCCAGGAGATATGCCCGAACACACAACGTCCTGCCACTGTCAGTGCTGTCACCCAGCGAATGCCAACCACCTTGCCGAGGAAGGGAGCGCTTACCAGCTTCCCTAACCTGATGGCTGAGGTCCTGAGCAGGTTTGTCTGGCAGAGAAGGCAGCCCGCTGCCCGGGGCAGGCTCACCTGCGCCCCAGCATCCTCCACCGATCCCACAGTTGGTTTCTAGATCCCATTTGCCTCCGGGGTGCCCAGGAGAGATAAGCTGGGGTGGCCCAGGCTCTCTGCGTTCGTAGGGCTTCCTACTCTGCTGGCAGATTTTGGTTGAATTCTGCCTGGACAAGGCGGGAAAAACCAATGACCAGGTTCAGATGGGAAGGTCTGGATAGATATGGTGTTGTGCTGTTGTGGTCTGCGTCTTAGCACAGCAAATCACTGTAGCTGCTGTTAAGGATTTGTGCTGTGGCCTTGCTTATCTCTTTTTTTTTTTTTTTTAAATTTCTTTTTTGTCTTAACGGAGTAACCTAAGACCCAGAAAGAGTAGGAGGGAGAGTTCTCTCCATTGCAGAGGATCAGAACAAGGTCTTCGTGCTCCCAAGGATCTCACTTTAGCCTCATTTTTGGTGCTGGAGTGATGCCGGGGGTTTGCATGGCTTTCTCTGTGGTTGCGATCAGGTGTGCGTCAGACTCTCTGGTTTTCATTTATTCTTACTGCTGGCCTGGCTGCGGGCACAGCAACACCAGCTGAGGCACCTCTGGAAGTGACTCAGTGCGTTTATACACCAGGACACAAGAAGGGAAGGATCAAAATATGAAAAAAATATTTAGAAAGGCTGAATATTTCCCCCTACGCCCTGCCTGGCCCAGCTCTCTGCAGGGGTGAAGTGGAGACTGAGCCACTCTGCCTTGACTTGCAGAGGCCTTTTTTTAAGCTGGTGTTTACCTCTCCCTTCTCCCCTCAGCTTTTAAAATCCATCTGTGTTCCCCTTTCTGTCCTATGTATCCTTGAGCTGTTGACCTTCCACGGCGCTGCCCTTGCTGTCGTTCTTCTCCTGCCCGTTGAGGTTGTTCTCCGTCCCACCTGCTCGTCAGCAAGAAGCAAGAGGTTCCCACCTGCCCCTCTGCAGTTTGGTGCTCTTCCAAATTACCATCCCATGGGGTGGGTTTGGGACCCCCGGGACCTGGCTGCCTTCCCCAGGGGTTGCGTTCCCAGCTTGCCTACCCGCTGGAGGACGAAGCAACCAGCTGGCTCCAAACCCTCACTATTCACCTCCCAGCCTGATGACATGCATGTTGCAAAATACAACTGCTGAGAGAAATCAAATCATTGCTGGCCTGCACTGGGAAGTGTCTGCTGTGGTTTTAAGGTGTACTTGAGGAGATGAGCTGGGTGTTGGGGCATTCTTGTGGCAATGACCCTAACCTGGGCCTTGTATTCTTTTTTAATTAAGGCTCCTTGTTGCCTTGTTGGTCCCTGGGGACTTGGCTGCTGCGCTCCCGCATCCCCCCTGGAGCATTGCTGTAAAGATCCCCACCTCATTTACACTCCTGCTGTATTTATTGTTTTTTGATGGAACAGTAATAACGTTTCTTGTGGTTGTGACATGATTGAGAATGAGAGGCCCTGACTGTGCTCCATCGATCGGAGACTGCAAGCTCAGAAAGTCAATACGCAGCTGCGGGCTCAGCCCATGGCCGGGAGCCAGGGCTGTGGCTCAGAGAGGTTGGCTTAACCCTTGAGACAGCAGTCCTGGTTCCTCCTGCACTGCTCTGGGAGAAGGACCAAGGGAGGGCTCTGCATCCTTGAGTGTTGGACTTCATGGAGGATGGGCAAGCTGGGCAGGGTCCCAGCAGTGGTTCGCATCTTGCAGTGCTCTAGGATTAGTGAAAAGAGCTGTTGTGTCATTATCAGGTGGGTCTTCATCCTTCATGGGTCCTACATGTTGGTCAGCTTTCTCCTCTTCTCCCCTTGATGTGCTGCTTCTGCGCCAAAGAATTCAGTTGCCTGGCAGGATAGAAGCTGGTGCAAGGGAGTCTGTATTTCTGCCATTTCTCCGGGCAGATGCAGACATTTGCTGGCCAGGCTCCTCTTGGAGGGCCGTGCAAAGCCAATCAGCAGCAGACACTCTGTCCCCGATGATGTTGCTCCCCACCCTGAAATGAAAGGCGTAATTTGCATTCAAGCACAGACGGCACATCCCGCTTTTCCGAGTGTCCAGAACAGAATGTAATACAGCGTACTGTGCACAGAGAAGTGATGAACGTGCAGAGCCAGGAACTGCGACTGTATTAAAATACTCCTTTTCAATTAGAGCAGCTTCTTTTTTAATTTGTTTATTATTAACCCTGCGCATAGCTCATGAATTTACATGACACTTCTATGTGTACAGTGAGGAACATTTCCTATGCCTGCATCTGATAGAAAGACTTTTTATTTGCAATCATGCAGGTGCACTGAATTAATATACCAACAACATTCAGCTATGTTAATATTGGCCAACACTCATTTAGCTCTGTTTTATTCATCATGTCAGTTTGTTCGTTTATCCCAGTTATTTTACAACGCGAAGCAGAGCTTGCGTCACCGGCAAAGCTGCAGAGCAGCCTGCTTGTGGGAGGTTTCGGAGGACTCGTCTGGGCGGGGAGGGTGGTTTAGGATGGCTTAGGCAGGTTTCTTCAAGCAGTGGGAAGAAGAAAATAAGGCACTTAAGAGCCCAGAGAGTTATTTCGTGGATGCTCCGGACCGGAATGAAGGAAGTGGGAAAATGTGCTCTTTTGAATGGGATGAGCTGCAGCATCGGAGCAAACTGCAGCTCTGCCACTGACCCCGCTGTGTGTTTGGGAATCTGGGGTGCCTGGGTACTCTGGGCTTGATCAGCCTGCCTCTGGGGGAAGGAAGGCCCCCACGCAATCCCCGTGTCTTCCAAAACCATGCAGTCCTTGGGTCCCAAGGTACTTGGTCCCCCTGAGGACAGTTTTGCATCTCAGAAGTGTAATAGGTCCCTTAAATCCTTGTTGGGGTTCTGAAAGGCTTGACATTTTCAGGGTACCCATTTTTCCAGCAGATGCCAAGTGCTACATTACCTAGAAGACCCCAAATACTGCGAGAAAGATCTTCTGTTGTGTAGTTTTCTGACCAGGGGTGAAAATGGTAGAAAAATAATCCTCGAGAGAGACACTTGAAAGCAAATTTTGAGGCTCAGTACTGCGGGCTGGTGGGCACTACTCTGTCACCGTCTGCTGCTCGAGGAGCCCGAGCACTAACACACCGAGGTTTCAGTTTAAACATTCCCTTGAAATATTGCACTAGTGTTTGCACTCAGCATGGCATTTTAGAGCACTGCACCAAATGTAAGTTGAAGTCCCCATCCCTGGCTGCTATATATCAGCAAATCTCTATTTACATAATGAGAGTGGCACAGATTTACACCAACTGAGAGTCTGGCGTGCTGCATTTCTTAAAGGCATTCATGAATTTAAATTTGCAGAGTGCTTTATGGGTTTCATTTTCCTCTATACCGTTGCCCCCTGCTGCTCCACCCCACAACGAAAAGACCTCACACACCCAACCTGAAACAAAAAGATGTTTATGTACAAAAGCATTGCATCAGCATTTGTCAGGCAGAGTACACAGAGAGACAAACAGGCTCATTCCTGATCCACCATATGAAGGACCAGAGTTAATGGAGAAGAGAGGGAGGGAAGAAAGTTTATTATATAAAATGAGTCTGGCCTGAATTATTAATTGTGCTTCTGCTGCAACAGATGGGACTGCCCTCTGCTCCTCATCAGCGGAGTCAGGGACTCCGGTGTCGGCCAGACTAAATAAACAGTGTGAATGTACCATCAGGAGCTTGTCTTGAAAAATGGATGGGCTGGTGGTCTTATGCAGTCTCCTTTCGGTGCTGAGGGAGCTGCTGGTTTGAGGGTGGTTGTTTCTTTTTTTGCTGATAAATCGCTGGCTGCAGTGCTGTCTACTGCAGTGCTGGGAGCAGCGTTGTTATTCCGGGCCGGCTGTGGTGCAGACCTCGGCTCCTCGGCCGCAGCGCTGCTCTGCCCTGTAATTGTGGCGCAGGTCCGGCCGCAGCCCCGTCGGAGCGATGCGTGGGATGGGGCAGGGTGGGACAGTGGTGGCTCTTCACCCTCACCCTGGTGCTGGGCTCTAATTTAGTGCTTGAAACTTTGGCTTGAAGGGTTTGGGTTCCGTTTTAAGAGGGAGACACTGAGGGAAATGTAAAGTTGAACATGGCATAGAGGAAATGGAAGAAGAGGGAACCAAGAGATGCAAAGAGATGCACCAAGATCTTGCTGGAAGACAGTGGTGCAAGGATAACGCATCAAATGGTTTTAATTATGTGTTCTGATTTTTAGGGACTTCGTTACTTATTCCTCCTTCCCTCCTCCCTTTCCCACTTCATCCACCTCCCTTTGCCTTGTGGGGTGAGTGTGCAACTTTCTGGGGCAAGCTCTGGCTCTTCTGTGTCCCGGTAGCGTGTCCATATGCGTCTGTGATCTGTGGCAGGGGGTTATTTTCACTTTTGTTTGGTGTCTGAATGGGCTGGAGGGCTTCAGGCAGGATGAAGAGAGTGAGAACTAACATAGATAATTGTTGCCTGCCCTTCCAATAGCTTTGATTCTTCACAGATGGATTTGTTATTGGTTATATTGTTTATTAAATAGAGGAGTGTCCAAGTCCTCAAGCTTGAGTTGTTGGCCAGGCAGTCCTGTCTACCTTGCTATGAAGGGAGCACCAGGGCTCCTCTCGGCCTCACTGGGATATGGTCAAGTCACTCTTGCCTTTGGCTCCTTAAGCTGGTGTGAACATTGCAGTTATGCAGGCACGTTGAGTAGTTGGATGTCATCCTCATTTGCATGTAGGATTGCTGGTGGATGTGCAAATATGGGTTAATTTAAACTTTTTGCCAACTACACTATTGGGACTGCGAGTAATCTATGGGCTATCTTAGGAAAATTGGCTCTATTTGATTATTTATAGCTTCATCAATAGATCTTTTACTGCATACTCGTTTCTTTAGTACAAGTTAAAGATACTCAACTCATGTTAATCAGCACAGCTCCTTTGAGATCCTCAGAGTTTTGCTGATTTACAGCTGCTGACAGGATCACTCCATTGTATAGATGGAAGTAGACTCATAGGAGCGAAAAAAAAAGAGGACAGAAAAATGGAATAACCGAGATGACTGAACACGTACAGAAATGTATTTATCTTTCCACGTTTCTGTCTCACTAGCCTGAGTTATGAAGTTTCATCTGCTTTTTTTAATAGGTTTTAACAGATCCAACTAAACATTGATTCTATTAACTTGGAACATTGCAGAGACTTTAATCTCTCGGTCAAAAATTGCATATGGCAGACCCTGGAAATATGGGGGCCAGGATGTAAGAAGAGGGAATTACTAAGAAAAATTATGTATCCTTACAGATGTGCTTCCACAAAATTTGCCGTAGCATTGGGATGCCTGTATGCTCAATGCCTGTCTGTCAGGGTAGGGAGCCTTTTGTATTGTGACATATTCTTTTACAGCCATGACTACTTACGTATAGACATGACTAAAATGATGCTATAGAAGTTTATATTTATTTCTTCTTCTTGTAGGGACCGCCTGGTCGCCCAGGTCTTCCAGGAGCAGATGGTTTACCAGGACCACCAGGGACAATGCTTATGTTGCCTGTAAGTACAAGCATAACCAAAAAAAGCATTTAAAGGAGTTGGACTTCTTGGCTTTGCTACTGCTTAGTGCCTGTTCTTGCAGAAATCTCCCATCCCTTTCACACCAAGGACACATTTTCCTTGGTGTAAAAGAGGGATATGGATGGTTGCCCTTGTAAATTTACTTTTTGCAAAGCACTGTAACATCTTTGCTGGTCAAAAGCATAGGACAAGTAGGTTAAAATTTCCAGAAGTAATGAATAAGCTGAAGAGCTTCATTCTGGGCATGGTGTTGGAGGGTGAAAGTTGTGTAGAAGCAATTGAAGACCCATCCAAGGCCCCAATTTCCAGGAAGAACCCTCCCTTCTACAGTGAGGAACCTCTAACAGCTCTTCAAAGCAGGTGCCAAAATTGTAAGCACCTGAATTAACCTGTCTCTTTTGATGACCAGTGGTTATATTGCATTGTTTTTTTCCCCAACACGAAGCTAGCAAGTACAGAGTCAGCTGCCTTCATCCTGGGATGCTAAAGGAATGGTTATATTTTGTGACTGCTTTGATGTGAGAAAACCCTAAGGAAACCGGCTGCTGAAAATAAGTGGTTAGGTACCAAAGGGAAAGAGTCTTTAGTGAAAAACCACAGCACTCTTGTACGGGCTCCAAATGGTAGGGTGATCCTTGTGTAGGTTCCTGGCAGGGTGCCTAGGACAGCCTGGGCCAAGTGCTCAACATGGAGCTTAGCTGGCCATTACAATACATTTGTTGGCCCCTACAGTCCCCAACTGTAGGCCTATAAATTGCCTCTCTTTGAATCCGCTTGCCAAGTCTGTGTGGTCGTATACCTAGCGCCAACCAGGCGAAATGCAGAGGTGAAATGGAGGTGAAAGAGCCATCCAAGTAGGTTCTGCAGCCTGGAGAGTCCTTTTTGCGAAGCCCCAAAGGCATGTACAGTTATGACAGGAGAAGGGTGTGTGTCTTGGAAAGTGGGCTTATAGCTGTTGGGGATGGCAGAGGCAGAAGAAAACATTAAGCTCCTTCCCTTTCAAGTCTGGTGAAATAAAAAGTTTAACGCTTGGGTTTTTTTTAAATCCTTTGTGCGCTGAAGGATGCTGGCTTGAACAACAGCCCAAACTCTATTCTTTGAAGCACACTGCCACCCTTGAGAAAAGCAGCCTTTGTCCTGTGGCAAGCGGGCAGCTACAGCCAAATAACCTGATACAATCCCGTCTCTGGGGGTCTCCTGGCCAACAGCATCTGCATGGGGAGCATCAGCCCTGTGAGAACTTTGCATGTAGTTTTGAACGGTGATGTGTGAGGTCCTTACAATTCAGAGCCGACAATCCCTCTTACTGTGCGTTGCTTTGGACTGGCAGAATTTGCTATGGAGGTGCAGACATGGGGAGTGGTCGGTTTGGGCCCGTGAGCTGGGTGACCTTGAGAGCGGATGGTTAACAGGATGGTCTGGAAGGACAGCGATGGGGTTGGGTCAGTCATGCTGAAAAGAGTCATTTAGGAGTCAGGCTGGTGTGAGACTGGAGAGACAGCAACTCTGACGTGCTTTCTGCTTGTCCCTATCAGTTCCGCTTTAGTGGAGGAGGAGATGCTGGCTCTAAAGGACCTCTTGTTTCAGCCCAGGAGGCCCAAGCCCAAGCCATTCTGCAGCAGGCCAGGGTAAGTGAAGGATGGTGGGGATGTCTCTTGCAGCAGGTGCCTATGGAACCGGAGGAGGACAAGAATAAATGTGTCAGAGGAGATGTCTCCATACCTGCACCATCCATGGTGCTGGCGGTGGTAACAGCCTCTCATCTGAGGTGGAATTGCTGTGTGGCTTGAGGTGATGAGATCTGGATGACTTAACCATTTACTAATGGCCAGGAATGGGCCAGGCCCCAAAAACATGGTTTTAAATTGTCTACGGACCTTGGGCCAGTCCTTCTGCTGGTGCAAGTAAACGTAGACCTGTTGGCTTCAGTAGTGTTTGCTGTTTATGCTGACAGTTTTGAGAGTCTATATGAACAGTTGTGGTATGTGCTGTAAGGGGCTTCTTTCTTTTGTTTGTTTTATTTTTCCCAGTAAATCGTAATAATTAAATGTATGTCAGTAAATCGTAATAATTAAATGTATGTCACAGATGTAAGCTGCTCCCAGCTCCATGAATCTCAACAGGCAGACTGCAGTTTCCTTGAACATATTTGTTTGAAAATACATGATGAATATCTATGCAACCTGTTTTTCCTTGGATGACCTTGTTGATTGATGATTGAATAGTCCCTGGCAGTGTTTATTATGTGGGCTCAGTGGCGAAACAAGATCGGCCGCCCGCGTTCCCAGTACAATTCCTGTTCCCTGGCTCGATGAGTACCTTCGTGTATCAGGCTTCATACTCATCTGTTCAAACAAAACTTCGTTCCCAGCCAGTACAGCTTTGAAACTTCCTTTTCATGACTGCTTGTGTGTGATTATCTTTGATCATTGACACGTTAAAAGCAGAAATGCAGCAGCCGCAATTACAGCAGAAGGGAACATGTGGGGACCCCACATCACCCTCCTGCTGTATTTGCCCTGATCTTTCCCAGGGGGGACCAAATTGCAGCTGTAAGCTCACCCTTGCAGTAAAGGGCAAAATAAGAGGTAGTTTCGGGAGGCAGTTCGCAAAGGGACACAGCTCTGGGGGCATTGCTCCTCTCCCTGCCAAATGCAGCCATCCAGGGGCAGACTTAGCTGTGCTCCTCAGGGTCCGAAGCCCACATCTGTCTGCAGCTGGCATGTGTGGCGCGGCCCAGCCAGTCTGGTATTCAGGGCTGTTGGCATTTGCTTTATCACAGACTGTTTGGGCTGGTCTGCTGAAATGGGCTAAAAAGCAATTTATTTTGTCCTTGAATGAAATAAAGTCCATTGGGGTCTCCACCCAGCTGGGTGGCACGTTCCCCTTTTTGGTTATAACAAGTTTTTTGGCTTAGCCTTGGTATTCTGGTTTCCATCCAACTCCCCTTTTACAAAGGAGCTTGATTTTATACGTATTCAGGTAGAGTACAGGGCCCTGATGCCACCAGCCACTGCATTTTCCTGTCCATTAACCTTGCTCTGAGAATAATATTGGTGGATTATGTTTCTGGTGTTACCTTGTCAGTCTTAATTCCAAGGCTGCCTACAGTTTTTCCATCAGCATTTTATTTTCCTGGGAAATAGGGGTTTTGACCAGATGAACATTTCAAGAGAAGCATCTGCTTTCTCAAACTCTCTGTTCTTTTTTTTTTTTTTTTTTTTTTTTTTTTATTTTGCCTGTTGAAAATTATGACTGTTATGAAAAAACAAAGAACCTCCCTCCCCTTGCTCAAAGTCCCTTTTCTCTTTTTTTTTTGAGTTTTCAGATTTTGGGAAAAATTTAAAAAACAAACAAATCCTGGGTGATTTTTGGGCTGTGGATGAAAAACTGTATATTTCCATAAAGGAAAAAATCTATTACTTGGTTAACTTCAAACTGTTGTCAGATGATTTCAGCTGAAAGCCCTGATACCAAAGCAGACAGAGAAATAAATGACATATTTTTTTTTTGTGGGGAAGACACAGGGCAGGAATGGAAAAGGAGTCCTGCAGGGGGGAGGATATCTGCTTTCCTTTTTGGGGATTTGTTTTTCATGTTATCGTTGTTAATTGTGTTATTAGGTTGATTCATTGCCTTAAAATTTGGCTTTCAGTAGACACCGAACATTGTCCCAGCCGGAAGTGTTTCAGAGCAGCTCCCTTTTAATGGGGTGTTGTAAAAAGATGCTACATAATCTAGCATTTGTGCAATATTTATGCCATTCCAAGTGCAATCAAGGGTAGATTTTAATTACTGGAGTACACAGATAATTGCAACTCTTTTAAAGTGTTGAGTTGTCACAAGGGAACAAATTGTCCGAGTGATGTTTTAAAGTGCAGACCAGCCCCATTACCCACCGTGGAAATTACTGACTTGATGCATGGGTACATGACTCCTTAATTACTGAGCTAACAGCCCCCTGTTGCAAATAGAGTTGTTGTTCTGTTTGCGGGATACTAAATAGTAACCAAAAAATAGGAAAAAAAAATCCTCCAAAATTGAACTCCTACGATCATAAAAAAAAAAAAATCCTCCTAAACTGAAATGGGATCATAAATATATGCGAATGAGCCCCTATAGCCTGTCCAGGCAAAGTTTTGACATTTACTTTCAATAATTTATTGCCAAAAGCATCCATTTCATTGTATATGTGCATGGTGGTGGAAAAGGTCTGACCTGCAGAGGCAGATTCTCATCATCCCTCCATCTGCCCCGGATCTGGGCCAGGGCATGTCTATACGCATCTCTATAGGGGTTTCATAATTCATGTGCATGGTGCGGAGTGGGTGTACCAGGGAGGATGCCTACAGGCAGATGAGGTGTAGGTCCATAGGTCCTCTCAGCAGACCCATGCACCGAGGGCTCTGCCCATTTGTGGACCCAGAGGGGAGTTGGTGGGGCAGCAGGTTGGACGTTCCTGGGTAAATCCACTGAGGTGTGGCCATTGCTCCAACGATTTGTGGTTCTCGGGGTGTGGAGAGAACGTGTGGCTGGTGATGGATGGTGGCTTTGTCCCATTGCAGCAACAGAGCAGAGACCAACTGAGCAACGTTTCTCTTTCTGTTGCAGCTGGCGCTGAGAGGGCCAGCGGGTCCGATGGGTCTGACGGGGCGGCCGGGCCCCATGGTAAGTGCACGGGCGGGCGAGGACGGAGCAGACCCAGCTGGCACCGGCTCCATGGCTGCTCTGGGTTACCTGCACGAATGGCTCTTTCTTAACACACTATGAATCTTCTCTCTAGCTCTGTTGTGGAAAAATGTAATAAATCATGTTCTCTGTCCAAAGGGCCCCCCGGGCAGTGGAGGACTAAAGGGAGAAGCTGGAGAAATGGGACCTCAGGTGAGTGTGGGCAAACTGGGCGACCGGGGGGATCTGGGGGAAAGGAAGGCGTGGAGCAGCCAGTCCTGTTTCAGAGGCTGTTGTGAAGCAGCTATTCAGTAACCCAGTGCCAGCTGAAAGTAGGAAGGTGTGGGAACGTCTGTTTTGCATGTAAATGTCCCTTCAAGTATCCAAATGCAGATTCGAGACATAATTTTAAGCCAACAATGTAAAATTCTGCAGGTGGTAATCCTTTCCTGCAAAGACATCCACGGAGGAGTCCTGTAAATATGAGATAGGTTGCAGTGTGGGGAGTTCACTAATGCTCAGGAAATTGTTCTTCCAAGCTGCAAATCCTACATTACGGGAATGTTCCCATTTTCTAATGAGGGGGAAGTGATTTGTCTCCACCACGTGGAGCTGCTTGCAGGGCAGAAGCTTCCTCGGGGATAAACATGTGCAATTCCTGTCCAGAGATGCTCAGTCCCGAGCCTTTCCCCCTGTATTCTGAACCACGGGCTCTGCTCGAGGGGTTCATGTCCCATTTTGTAGCCCTGGTGACCCTGACGGCCCCAGCAGAGCCTGATCTGCAATGCCTTTGAGTGATGGCATTTCTTCCTCTCTCCTTGATGCCTTGCAGGGTCCACGAGGCATCCAGGGTCCTCCCGGTCCGGCAGGAAAACCAGGCCGCAGGGTGAGTGTCCTGGGATCTGCGCTGATGACTGCATTAACTACAATTTCTGCTAGAAATTGTTTCTGCTGCCAAACAATTTCTGAGCGCCGAAAGCATTGCACAAGAGCAGGCCAGCAGCCAGCTGGTGGCTTGTCCAGGACCTCTCCGTCCATCTGGGCAGACGCAAATGAGGATGAGACTTAAAAGCTGGGCAATGTGTGGAGAACAAGTCCACTCTTCCATCTCTTTTGTCTTTTTTTAAAATTTTTTTTTTTTTTCTCTGCAGCATTGAGGTTGTAGCTGCATCAGTGCGTTGGGCTGGTTTGGGCAGTCCCCAAGTCTCAGTAGTGCAGGAGGAGGTTTCTGGAGCTGGTATAAATCGTGCTCACTCCCCCCATCGACATCCCCAACGTTGATTTTTATTTTATGCCATCCTCTGGCTCGCCATGATTCGGCTTGCCAGAGGAAGAAACAAGAAAGTATTTTCTGTGACCCACTTCTCGTTTTCTTAAAAAAAATGTAGCTTGTTTCAGTTTGCGGACATCGTCATTAGCATATCTTAAAATGTGCTGGAAGATAATTATTTCAAATTAAAATCAATGACCACGTCCCAGCATCCCATGTAGTGAAGCAGCTTTGCTGCCATTTGTCTCTCACCCCTCATTAGCACCAGGCTGAGCCCAAGATGCTGCTTCAAACGCAGAGCAGCGATTTCCCCTCGCCGAGGGAAGCTGCTTCCCAGCCGGCGAGCTCCGACTTCAACAAAACTTCACTCGGCCACAGACCAAAGAGCAGATGTCCCTGCGGTCCTGCCTTACCCTTTGCATTTGACTTCACTTTTCTCGGTTGCAGGGACGAGCTGGCAGCGACGGTGCCCGGGGAATGCCAGGCCAGACGGGACCAAAGGTAGTGCCGCGCATTCATGTGCTTTTTGAATCTGCATCCGCTTTTTAGGAAGCACGAACTGAGGGACCCTTGGCAGAAGGAGCCCACCTTGCTTGGAGGAGGGCGTTCAAATGGCCCAGCAACTCCTGTGAACTCATGGGCTCCACGTTTGAGGGAGGGAAGTTAAACACACACCTAGAAGGCAGAATAGCAATATTTCTTTTCTTTTTTTTTTTTTTTTTGATGCAACTTTTAAAAATTGCTGGATCCTCTTAAGAATGAAATATGCTCCCTTGGCTGCCATTGTAGAACAGATACTTTGGAATCCCAATTATGAAAAACAAACATGAATGAGCAGTTGGAAACATCCTAAAATATAACTACTGAAAGAATACCTATTAACTGGGTGAGGAAATGTAGAATGCGTGGTGAGGAATTTTAATGCCCTGTATTTTTATCTAAGACAAAATCCCTTCATTCAGCTGTGATCTGCTGGTATTATCGAGCAAGAAAGAAGCTGTTCCGCTGAAATGGAATGCAGAGAAAGTTTGCTCAGGGAATCATGTATTAGGAGGTTTAAGTACTTTATTATGTAGATACTTAAAGCTGGAATAGATGGGGGGTTTTGATACAGAGGCAGGAGACTGCAAATCATTTAGCCAGTAAAGCGCTTTAATGAGCGTCGGCTGCCCTCAAAGGAGAGGATGCCACGGAAGAAGGGAAAACAGAATAACGAGCAGCGCTGGAAAGGAGAAGGAAATTTGCTGTGAGCGGAGATAGAGCGATGCTCTAGGACCCGCCAAAAGGAAAGAGCTGTGGGTTACCCTGGGTGCTCTTCAGCCAGACCTATCTGTCCTCTGACCTGCTCAGTGTGATCGACTTTCCTTTCCTTGCTAGTGGGCAAAGGATTTGTGGAAGGGAGGAGCTGGTACTAATTTCACATACCGTTAGCATGTGAAAATAAAAGTGGCTTCACCTCTTTAGAGAGAAAAAGGGACTTTTCCGTCTACTGGGTGTGCCCGCTGCCTGCGGCCCTGGGTGTTAGGAGATGGTGTCACCCACATTTGCAAACGCCCCTGCATCTTCTCTCTTTTCCAAAGAGTTGAGACTTTTGGGAAAAGGCTGTCTCTGTGCATTCCTGTCCCCATTTCCCCCAGAACACAGGAGACTGGAACAGGGCACCAAATTTGGAGAGAAACCCTATTGTGGCATGCCATGGTTCACCATGAGCTCACCACATACCAGCCGGGAGGAGCTGCATGGGCACAGGCGAAAGCCCTGGGACAGCAGGCTCCTGCTGCCCACCTGCTCTCAGTACTGCTGGGGTTTTGCTGCTTCTTCCTCACACTCGAATTTCTCAGCGTTGCCTGTTTCCTTTGGGAGCATCCAAAGAACTGGACAGGGGACGTGAGGAGCTCTCTCAGGGGATGTTCGCACGGTCCTTTGCAGGCAGATGCTGGCAAGCGCTGGCTGTGCTCTGCCGGCGTGGGGTTGCATGACTTGCTCAACATGGTGCCAAGTACAAATTAACGCACCTGGCCTTTTAGCAGAGCTCGTTATTTTGGGCTCGGCGTTGTGCTCAACAGAAGGATGCCCAAAGCTGTTTGGCCCAGAGATGCGTTTACAGTAGTAGGCAGTGGCAGGAGCTACTGGCGATGTGGAAGAGAAGAGGTACGCTGGGAGCCATCCTTACCTTGGTTTGCCTTCCCAGCGCCGGTAGTTCGGGTCTATATAGCCCCTATGCATGCCCGATCTCGTAGCTGGCTTTGTGCCTGCTCAGGGTAGCATGGAGATGGCCCTTTCACAATACCCTGAAGCATCTGTGTGAAGTCACCAAATTTACCAGCTGATGACATTCATTTTTAGGTCAAAACAGATCTGTCTTCTGACCTTGACTTCATTATGACAGTTTCCAGAATTTATTTATATATCTATTTCCTTGGAGCATCCAGGAGGATTAATTGGATGCATGGGGTGGATTGCAGTAAAGCTCAGGGTGAAGTCTGGGGACCTGTTGGCAAGCCAAGATACCAGTGTTCAGTTTGCTCACCAGTGGATTGTTGTTTGTAATTCCATGGAGTTATAAATAAATAAATAAATAAATCGACCAGAAGAACTTATCCAGAAGGGAGGTGCTTTAGATCGTGGAGAAGTCACCTGGAGAAGCTCTGAAATCCACACAGAAAAACATTTCAAACTGGGGGAAGAGGGAGGAGGTAAAATGACTTTGAGCTTTTTTCTTTTTTTTTAATCTATAACTTTGAAATCATCGCTGGTCTGATGGGAGATGAAGGCTGAATGTCTGAGGGAGAAAATCGATCCCTACTTGGTGCAGAAAGGAAACAAATTGGAAAGTTATTCAACAGCAGGTGGAAATGTGTACTAAACTGGTTTTTCTTTTAGGGTGACCGAGGGTTTGATGGCTTGGCTGGTTTGCCTGGTGAGAAGGGAAATAGAGTAAGTTATCTTCCACTTGTCTTCTGGCCACTGTCTGTAATGAAACCTTGGCAGCAGGAGGTGGCTGGGGGGTGCTGGGAGGAGGGCAGCTATTGCTGGGGACAAGCCACAGTGGTGCAATCAGGAGAGGGCGAGAGCGTCCTGTAAGAGCGTGCGGGATGTCACAGCATCCCTCCCCGGATCAGCGTTCACGTCCCGGGAAGGTGCAAGATCCTTCTGAGATTGCTTGAAATTGGAAAGGGGAAAAAAAATTGCTTTAATAAAATGCAGAGGGAGAAACAAAGCAAGAAGCAAAACCTGCTTTTAGACAGTGCAGTCGTGGATGGAAATTGCCAAAAACATAATGGGGTTCTTCTCTTTGCTTTATAATTAAACAATGGGGAAAAGATGCAAGACGGCGGTTATTTTGGCAGGCTGTTCGTGCCTCCCCTCCCTAGAGAGTGCAGCCATCGCTTTATAGAGCAGGGGAGTGTTTGAACAGCGGAGATTGCATCGTGATTACAAGCTACACGGGGAAGGGAAGACGGTGCCTGAGAGAGACGCTTAATCAGCCAGAAATGGAATAGCATGCCTTGGGTAAAGTAATAACTGTGTGCAGAGCCCGAGTTCCTCTCCTGAAGGAGCTAGAGCTCCTGCTCAGTTCCCAGACCCTTGCTGAAGTGGCACCAGTAAATCCCGTGAGCTCTAGGCTCTGGAGAATATTATTCTCTGAGTGCTGGAGCCCACGCGTGGCCCTGAGCGTGTAGAGAGGGGCTGGTGCTTCAGGAAGCACAGAGATGGGAACCGTGAGGGTGTGAGTACCTTCAGCCCATGGTGCAGACAGAAAAGTCAAGCCCATTGCTTGGTTAGTGAACGTTACTCAATGTTTTCCATTGTCTGAGGATGTCTACCTTCTCTGAAGCTTGTTCTGCCTTTCTGTTATAGGGTGAACCAGGCCCCCATGGACCCCCGGGGGCACCCGGAGAGGATGGGGAGAGGGTAAGTCTGTCTCTGGATTTGGCAGTCCTTGGAATTCGTAACTCACTCCTGTAAACAAGAAGCAGATGCAATATCAGCCAGAAATGTGGCAAGAGCAGCCAGCACTGGCACGTCATCTGCTGCCAGCCGGTCCCTGGGTCCTGGGGATGCTGCGGGTGCCAGGAGACGGGGAAGCAGTGCAAGGGGATGGGAATAAAACTGAAAAGAAGAATTTGGTTTTAAAGATCTGCTTAGAAAACTCAGTTTTTGTTAAAAGAAAAAAAGAACACAAGAAACATGTTCATCTCTAGGTGTGCAAACTATCACTTCTGATTTTCTGTGATCCAGCAAATTGCAGCAAGACTTGGGGAACAGAAATTCCAGACAAATGTGGGAATGAAAGATTAAATTGTTCACTTCACCTTCAACGCTGTTTAGTCAATAATTGAAGGCCTTTAGCAAAGCTCAAACGTAAGTGATTACAGGTCTAGAAGGGCTGGTTTAAGAGGAGAAATTGAAAATGCTGAATCCATGGCTGCAAGGAGGGTACGGTTTAATCGGAGGAGCAAGTGTGGCTTTCCCAGGCTCTAATCCCCCTCCACGGTGTTTTTCTTTCCACCTTTGGCTATTTGTTTCCTCTGTAAAGCACAGATAATAACACCTTCCTCACCACGAGGTTGTGAGGATTAATTAGTTGCGGCTGTAAAGCGCTTTGAAGTTGAAAACACCAAATTCATGTCTTGCGGGGGAAGAACAAGTGTCTGAAGAACTTTAATCCTAGAGAGAAAAAGAAACCATTCAGGATGTGCAGGGAGAGAACCTCGGATGGCATAACTGGGAAGAAGAGCATGAATTTTACCAACAGAAGGGGGGGTTTGCAAGGGCTGGCTGCTGGGATTGATTTCATAAGAGGGAGCCTCAGGTTTTGGGTGATTTAAAAGCAACTCAGGGGAAGCACTGTCTCATACTCCTGGGGAATCAGCAGGAGATGGGAGTGGAGGCGTGAGCAGTTACCCCTTTGCTGGCTGTGGTTGATCTGAGGAGCCTGTGGGCTGATTTGGCCAAATCACGCGCCCAGGGCAGCACTCCCATGCTGGCTTCCCATTCAGTTTGGTACTAAATCTTGCGGTTATTGACTCACATGCCCTGAATTGTTTCTACAGTATCTTGTCTATTAGCGAAATCCATCTTTATAAACATCGACATGAATTATGAAGTATCGTTACAGCATTTCTAATCCTTGGTAAATTCTGCACACGCAGTCTCCAGGCTTACGAGGTCCTCCTTATGCACGTCTACCCTTTTATTACTCCAGGGAAGCTGGTTTTCTGTGTGATTATTATTTAACAAGAATGAAACACCTGTGATGTGACTGAAATATAACTGGTTTGTTCTGTCTCCCTTGCTGCTTCTCTCTGTGCCATCGCTGCTGAGCAGGGAGATGATGGAGAAGTTGGACCCAGAGGTCTACCTGGAGAACCTGTGAGTATCTTCTCCTTTGACTTGACACACAGCAGCACTACTTTGGTCATGGTCTTGATATGATAACGGTGGTTTAGGGGTTCCGTGGGGCAGCTCTTTGGTGCTAAGCAAGACCCCTGAGGTACTGCAGGGACTTCTTACTTGAAGATCCATGTGAACAGTTGAGACAGTTATCTTTGCTGTAACAACTCTTCTGCTTTTTTTTTTTTCTTTTTTTTTCACTAAAATGGCTACAAGGAAGAGAAGATGCTTTCTGAGGTGTTTTGTTTGGTTGATTTTTTGTATTCATTTTTTTTTAATGAGCAAAATTCTCATTGATTTTGACTGCTCCTGGCTAGCATTTGAAAATCAAACTCTATAATTTTAAATGTAAAGCTTAGCTTAGATTGGTCTCATACCTTTCCTGCATGTATCCTTCTTCCTGATGTGTTATTTAGGATTCAAGTAAGTAGGCTGGGGTAGAAATTATGCATGGTAAGCACATGTGAAATACAGTTTTCATGAGTGTTCATAGCAAACTCCAGCAAGGAATGGTTTTGTCTGCTGCCGCGTGGGCAATGGCAGCAGTTAGCCATGCGGCTCCCTTGTCCGCACGCTGAGGTTGTGCCGTGTGATTGATCCCTTTTAAACTTCAGGATGAAATCCTGGCAGGATTGAGCTCAAGAGGACTTTTGCCCTGGCTTCAGTGGGGTCAATATTCTGTTCACAGTGCACGAAACTTCATAAATCTGCAGAATTTGTCAATGCCTCCACGTGCTGCCAACACCAGAGCAGGTGAACCAGGGCTAGCGGAGGAGGGAGTTCCTACTATCAATAAGGTTAAAAGGAGATGCTAGTGGTGTTGAACTAAGATCTCCTGACCAACCCAAAGAAATTCTTTCAGGGAGTATTCCCCTGAAAAGAAACAGTTGCATTTTCAATTTGAGATTCTGAAAGCATTTTTTCCCCAATACCAAGTATTTTTTACTTTATTGGCAATGGTAAACTCTGCTTCTGGCTGGCTGTAGATTTTTGTGTGTAGTACAGTTGTTGGCTGCTTATTTAATCCAAAATGCATTTCCTTTGTTACGAAAAGAACATTAACTATCTATCATTTGCTTTCAAAATGTCTCATTTTGTTGTGCTAAGACCCAGCCTGGTGGCCTGAGAGTAATTGATGAGAACTGTTGGACACACTTCATATGAGAAAGGGAAGGGCTGGCATTTACGGACTCACTGGAACTAAATTATAGACGAGATGTCTGATTAACTTCTGAGAAAGATTAATCAACTCAGCTGTCTCCTTAGCACATGTCTAAGCAATAACTTAAGGGTTATTAACTTCTTAAAAACGTTTATGTGCTCAGGTAACACAGTAACAAAAGAGGAGGAACAAAAGAGGCGTGCTGGGAAGTTTATTTTTATTTCAGCAACACAAGTGAAAATATCCGTGATGGCCAGAGTAAAGGTTTAAATTGCATTACAGGAAACTTCTTGTTGTAAATATATACACCCTAAATCTGCATGTTTGTCTTTTTCTCTGCCTTGAGCCAAAAGAGGGTCTTTCTAACTGAAACTAGTGGTGGGACTTCAGGATTTGTTTCTCTCCATCCTGCTCCGTTTCCTTCCAGTTCTCACCGCCAGCTGGCACAAGCAGAGTTTCTGGAACTCAGCGTGCAAGGCCTTAGCCTGTGAAGGCGGCTGGGACAGACCCCCCAGTCAATGCATCCACTTTGTGCTGCAGACTGTGTTTTTTGCAGGATCAGAATCCCTGCAGTCTCCAAGATCAGACACTTTCTTCATGTCTCCTATTTTATCCTGTAACATTTCATTTTAATTCCTCTGTCCTCTCTGCATCGTAAAAAGGGACGTATAATATTTGGGCAGACAGATAAAACTGCCCATCAATCAAGAACAATTTTCCTCCGTGACAGTGAACGAGCACCATCCCTGTAAATACCCAGCGTTCCCCCGCGGTCCCTAATTTCAGAAAGGGCCTGTGTTTAAAAGGTGAGCTTTCCCATCTGCAGCTGAGTGCAGACAAGACCACAGCCCTTTCCTTTTACTATGAACCCACCTGAAGGCTGAGGGGAGAGGAGGTGCTCGGGTGTGATTTGCAAAGCTTCCTACTGAAGGTGTACGATCCTCCTGCCCTGTCTCTGCTTATTCAACGCTATGCTCCTACCCATTTCCCTGAAGATGATGCCAGGTTAGGTCTGGTGAGAAAGCTAGAAATGGAAAGAAAACAGCATGATGCCAGCAGTCCTGACTGGTTAAGGTTTAAGAACCAAATGCCTTTGAAAATGTACAGTTATGCTGCAGGCTAGGAGCCTTTTCCAGCCTTGCTGAATTGTGTGGATTGTCAGTGATAAAAATTAAATCTGGAAAGATTTTGAAATGTTAACCCTAATGATCTATTAGTGGTGTCAGGTCATTCTTCATAATACTCCCCAGCTAGAAAGACTTGGCTGCAAAGTGTTTTGCATCATTGTGTGCGTTACAGGGTAATCCAGGAATATGATAAAATTAATTAAAAAAAGTTGATATAAGTGGGCCTTCTTCCAAAGAATGAATGTCTTTGCCTATATTATTTATCTTTATAATTCAAGGATATGTGCACGTGGGATTTCTCTTACTGGTGTGTAAACCAAGAAAGCTGCTGTTAGCACACAACCAGCAAGATCGTTGCCGTGCCAGCCCTGACGCTTCTCCAGGCAGAGCGATGCTCAGCCACGCACGAGCTCAGCCCGATCCCCGCTGGCGGCAGCTCGGGGGCCACTGGGAATCCTAACCCCGTTTGTTTCCCCCAACAGGGACCCAGAGGACTGCTGGGACCGAAGGGGCCGCCGGGACCCCCGGGACCACCGGTGAGTTCCTGGGGCTGCTGTCCTCCTTGGGCAGGCAGCTGAGCTTTCCGGGCAGAATACCCTGTCCCCATTAGCCATTCGAGGAGATAATACAGCTGCATAATTTTATACATCTGTGCAATGAAAAGAGGTGGTGTTCAAAGAAAAGTTATGGTTTAAAGTCCTTATTCTCCCCCATTTTCAGTGGCGTCATGTCCATTTACAGCAGCTCAAGACTTGGCCCACCTGAGCAAATATTAATGCCTCGCTCAGGCTGAAAGGGAAGAATGAGAGTTATTAACACAGTGGCTTTGCTATTAACTTTTGCCTGAGGGCTGGTGAGACTTTAAAGCAGTTTGTTCATATTTCGGTCAAAAGCTGAGGAAAGAACATGCCATTTTTTATTCCTGAGACAGTCACCTTATCTGTCGTGCGCTGCTGGAAGTGCTGATGCAGGGGCGCTCTGTGTAAATCACTGCAGCTCACTGAAGTCCCAGAACTTAAAAATCAAAACCCAGGCTGCTGCTAGAGCTAGAGGGGTCAGCATTTAATGGTGAGTGTTGTGAAGCCCTTAGCCCCTCCTGGGACGCAAAGACATTGTCACTCTGAGCTCCTGGTCCTGCTGAATTTAATGAGGGTTCAGGATCTGCTCCAGGGCTGTCTCATCTCCCACGAGCATGCTGTTACACCCAGGTACCTTGCCCTGGTCCAGAGCAAAACGGTGGCAGGGGAATCCCCAGGGACATCTCCAGTTGACCATGTGCCATGTTACGCCCTCAATGAAGATGCTCAGGGAGTGTTTGACCCCGGTTGCCTTTTGTTTTGGCACAAGGCAGCGCAGCCCCGTTGCCTTCACCCGCTGCCTTGTTGAGTGGCGCATTCATGTCCCGAGCGAGGTCTTTGGCCAGCTTTTCCTTTTCATTTGCTACTCCACGCCTGCTCGCTGTCGGAGGGAAGTCGGCTGCCCGGCTGCGGTGCTTAGCCAGGATTTGCTCACCCTGACGCTGATTCTGCCTCACGGGCAGGTTGAACCAGTGGGGAAAACACTGAAATGACTTTCTAAAGGGTAAACTGGATTGGTGGGATTGGCTGCTTTACCAAACATCTTTAGAGAAAATTTTTCCCTTTCCACACGCGCCAAAGGGCGTTCTGACGTTTTTTTATTTTTATGGCAATTTCTCTACTTTTGTGGTGCAAAATAACAAGATATTTTCTTAGTGCTGTTTTTAAATCCTTTCTCAGGGTGTGGCTGGCATGGATGGACAAACAGGTCCCAAGGGGAATGTGGTAAGTTTTCACTGCAAATTTTACAGACAGTTCAGATATTATATAGAGCGAAATGTAAAATGTACTCTATTACATTAGATTTGCTAATTGCTTCTTAGCCTGGTCTAGATTCCTATCACAGGCTGTGAAAACCACAGAGAGTATCTTCCTACAGCAAATGGATGTTAATTTATTATAATTTCTGGTAGAATTACACATTATTTCCTCACGAAAGATCAAACATTTTCATAGAGATGTGTGTTGTTCTAATGAATATCAAAATATAGTCATTTAACTGAGAGGAAAAAAAATCTTTATGTGCCTCGTACTTTGTACTAATCGGGTGAAATGGACTCCCTGCAGAAGAGCCAATGCAAAGCCAGATAGCGTTAAAGCCCTGCTCCGCTCGTTTGGACTGCATGTCCATGCAGAGAAGTGAGTGTGAGTTGAAATAACTTCACCCCTCACTGTCCCACTGCGGAGACAAGCTGTTTCCCTTTCCCAGGAGCTTTCAGTTAGCAGCCATGGGTTGGAGAGGGCATCGAGATGCTGCGAGAGGGCGCGGAGCTTGCAGAGGGCAGGAGCGTCAGGGCCCAGGGAAGCACCGGTTCTGCTCTCGCCTTCGCTACCTTCAACGCTGCCCTTGTCTCCTTGCAGGGTCCTCAAGGAGAGCCGGGTCCCCCAGGACAGCAGGGTAACCCGGGTGCTCAGGTAAGAGGGAAAACTCCTTTTCCATGGGTAGGAAAAAGGAATGATAGTTCTGAATGAGCTTCGCTCCCCCACCAGAGGTGGGACCAGCAATAAGGGGGTTTGCTGGGAATTGGCTTGGCGATACATCACTGGCCCAAAATATTCCTGAAGGCGCTCCCAGTTTCAGATCCCCCTGGTTCTCACCTGGCTTTTGCTGCCGTGATGCACAGCCAAACCCAAGTCCAAGCAGTCTCTTCGGCCGAGCCACATCTTGTGGCCCATGTCTGATTTTTAGCATCCCACAGTCCAGTTGCTCGGGAGCCAGATGGGTAATACAGATGTCCAAGCCTTGCTGTCAGCCTTCTCTACGGCTCTCAGCAAGTCTCTCTGCTCAGAGCATCTCCGTTTCCATCCTGGGGCTGAGCCTGGCTGCACCCGCCGGAGCGGTGCGGCTCTCCAGACAAGGCCTGCCGTGCAAAAATGAAATTTTATCGTCTCTCACAAGATACTTTGAGAATGAATGGAGCTGGGGAAATCCCCAGCCGTCGCAGGCACTAGAATGATGCTCAGCTGAGGCACTGCCAAAATGCATTTGGAAGGAATAGCTTGTTCCTTAGTGACCCTAGATTTTTTTTCTTTTCACAGGGTCTTCCAGGTCCGCAAGGCGCAATCGGTCCCCCAGGAGAGAAAGTAAGTTTAAATGCAGCAGCTCTGACTTAAGGCAACTGTTGCCATTAATATGCATTTGCTACTTCAGCTGCTCCTTTGCCCCATATGCAACATCTGTTTGCAGCCGTGTCTATGAAAGTCTAATGCCTCTCATTCCAGACAGAAGAGAGACAAGAAAGCACGGTTCACCTCTAATTCATAATATTTGCATTCATTTCCCATCTTAAGAGAAACATTTTGAAGGCAGCCTATGGTAAAACATTAGGAGAGGACTGAGAATTGTCTCTTTCTGTGGGCTAAATTCCTGGAAGTCTGAGCGGGATGGTAATGGGAAGAGCCGGTGGATTTGGCTCGCTCAGCTGAGATCCCCTCCCTTTGCCTCCTCCTCACTCCCTGCCCTGAATCAGCGCTCTCTGATTCTCAGTTGCTGTTGACCTGGGGTGGGTGCTTCCTCAGTTGCCCCCAGGCAGCCCTGGGATCAGCAGGGTTTACAGTGGGAGCAGTTTTGCCTACAGAGCAGTAATTCTCCGGGTGTTTGCTCAGCTCCCATTGAGCAGGGACACAGTGTTGCATCCCGGCATGTGCACCAGGAGAATCCCCTGCTTGTGTCAGCAGCGTGGGGTGAACTCAAATTATCGATAATTCTTCTGTGAAGGAGCACGTTAGCAATTCTGCCAGGTAAAGGGCTCTCGGGTTTCAGTGCTGAGTCACGCACTGGCGACAGCAGTGCCACTCCACCGTGGTGTGAAGTATCACGAGGCTGCTTAATTAGAAAGGTAATCATTGCACCGTGTTAAAGCAGCAAGCACAGTCAACTGGGGCAGCTCCGCTCTTCCTTTGCCAGTTAATCGCCTTGCCATTTGTCACCAAAGAATGGGCATTTCTCGATCCCGTGAGCCCCATGGCTGGTATCCCCCAACTTGTGCTTGTACACGTGTGCAGCCTCGTGCCCTCTCGGCAGGGCAGCAGCTTGGTGCCTCGTGCCCCGGCGTCTCGTGTTGAGCTCTCGTTGCTGTAGTGTGTCTGTGTGTGAGGTGCTGGCACTAACACTGCAGCATCCTAGAGTGCTGAAAGTCGCTGCCTGGAGAAATAAGCAGACTCCTACAAGTCTGTCCTATGAGCAAAGGCTGAGGGAGCTGGGCTTGTTCAGCCAGGAGAAGAGAAGGCTGCGAGGGGACCTTAGAAATGCTTATAAATATCTGCAGGGTGGGTGTCAGGAGGACGGGGCCAGACTCTTTCCAGTGGTGCCCAGCGATAGGACAAGGGGTAACGGGCATAAACTGAAGCAGAGGAGGTTCCAGCTGAAGATGAGGAAGAACTTCTTCCCTCTGAGGGTGACAGAGCCCTGGCCCAGGCTGCCCAGGGAGGCTGTGGAGTCTCCTTCTCTGGAGATATTCCAGCCCCGCCTGGACGCGGTGCTGTGCAGCCTGCTGTAGGTGACCCTGCTTCGGCAGGGGGTTGGACCAGATGATCCACAGAGGTCCTTTCCAACCCCTAATATTCTGTAATTCTGTGAGTCATAGCAGCTTTTCCAACAGACTCACCTCTCTGCAGCCTTTCACATCTAGGAAAAGCAAGAAGTGTGTCTGAAAAGCCCTTTCCTCTGATGCTCTGGAGACTCTGCCCATTGCAGCTGTTGGTTTTCTGTTTGTTTTCAGGGGCCGCTGGGCAAACCCGGTCTTCCTGGCATGCCTGGTGCAGATGGTCCTCCGGTAAGTCGTCCTCTCCTGGGTCTCTGCTTGGCATCAGGGCTGTGGGGCCTGATCCTGCACCTGTCCACCCTGGGGTGCACCGTGGGCTTGTGAGGTGTGGGAGCCAGCAGCCTGTCCGTGATTCGGATGGGTTGAAGGGTTTGGGCTTACTCCAAGCTTTGCTCGGCCCCACAGCACAGCACTAGGTGCTTCTCACCATCTCTTCGGGCCTCTCTTTCCCCTCCTCCTGTTTCTTCTCTCTGTTTTATGCAGGTTGGCAGCTCACCGAGGTAGGTTTGGTCTCTGTGTGTTTATCCGTACTGCAGCACTCACACGGGGTGGTCCTCGTCTCGCTCAGGGCTGCTGGGCAATGCTGCAGAGCGGTGATAAGAGCAGGTTGAAATTGCATGTCAGTGTTGTATTCTTGCAGTTTCCTCCTAATCCTACGTTAAACACCATTTGCTTCTTGCTCTAGAAATTGGTCTTAAAAATCTCTGGCCTTTAAGCCTGATCTCATTTTTACACACCTCAGAGGCACCTGGTTTTAAGAGTGACAAATGTAAAATAGTTACATTCCACTAATGCAAATGCAGAGCGTGGCGAAAAAAAATTACATTTCCCACCCTGGGATTATCACTCCTACAGAGGGCATTTCGAACATTCGTAGGATTGTTAGCTGAGTCAACAGAGCAGCTAAAGCAAAGCCCAGAACATCGCTAAGGCTGTAGCTTTCGATGTGCCATTCCTGCAGCAGGCTCCAGGGAAGTTCAGCTGGAGAAGATGCCAGGTCTGTTTTTACGCAGACTGAGGGCTGTATGAGACCTGCAAGCTGAGCACGTGTGGGTCTGCTTGGACACGGGTCCTTTGCCACGGGTAGCCCTGGAGTTTGCAGGCAGTTTGTAGGTTTGTAAGCATCTGGGTTGCTCTTTCCAAGGGCAAAAACCTGCCAATGCTCCCTTTATAAAAAATGGTCTCGGAAGATGTCTGAAAATCCCTGAGGGTCTGAAGTGTCTCGCTGCAAAAGCCAATTGAGTTGCTCATCAATTTTTTATCTTAGTAGCAGTAATGGAGAAAGACATTTTGAAAACGGTGATGATTTAGCGTAGAGTGGACAAGGGCTTTTGAAATCTTGCTGCTTGTCCATTTTGCCTCCCCTGGGGTGCAGATATCAGGAGCTGAAGGCAAGCACAGTTAGGTGACCTGTTTGGGCACTGATGCTCTTGGTGCCATTTAAACTCGCAGGACAAATTCAGATTGCATTTTCCTCTACATTTTGTTAATGTATAAATGACAGCTGTCATTTTGTTTCGTTATTAAACCAGCTTATGTTATGAAATCCAGCTCGTCTGACGTTCCTGCTCTGAAGACTGATGATGGAAAATACTCTTATGATTTTACTTGTTATATTGCTAGAAAGCCATTTGTGTATTTAGACGGGAGTTCATGAGTTAAGAAATCATTGAGTGCAGGTGGTCTTAGTGGCTTTAGAGCAGCTGGATGTGCTCTCATCATCTTTATAAAAGAAAAAGTCCCTGGGTGTGCAGTGAGTGCCCTCATGGGGGGGTTATTGCTTTTGTACAGATATGGCCAACCAAAGAGTCATCTTCCATCCTGGCTCCGTTTTGGCTCTGACAGTGGGAAAATCAGCACTAAAACCAGCTTTCATGGGTTTCCCCCATTTCTCACTAATCCTCCAAGCTATGGCCTCTGAGGCAATTCACACTTTCGTTTTCTGATTACTGCAATCCCAGCAAAAGGCTTCTAAAGGCTATGAATGAGAGTGCGTTGGAAACTCTTGAATGTTGAGTTATCCAGCATCAAATCCCAAGAGGAATGCTGGCCAGCGTCCAGCCAGCCGGCGTCTAATGGGGGTTCAGGTTAGCTGAGCATTTGTCATGAGATCTTGTAATGGACTCTAGGAATTAGGAAGTTAATGAGGTGTTCTGACCAGTCTGGGCATCTTGTGACCTTCACAAGTTTGCTAACACACGGAGTTAATTTTATCTGTTTTCCTATCTGCAAAATTTATGTACTGCTTGCTGCTGAACATACTGAGGTGTTCTAATGTGTGGAGAATATTGAAAAGTGGTTTGTGCTTCTCTGCTGAAATGTGGTGGAGAGTAGAAGTATAGATAACCAAACAGATACCACCAGGGACCCAAACTCAGCTCTCTTCCTTTTGGGGAAAGCGTACTCTTGCAAGTTGGCTTCTGGGGGCTGCTTGTATCAGTAAGAGCTTCCCAGAGAGCAGCTGTTCTCTTACAAATAAATCGTAGCTGCCTGAGCGAGCTTGTTGGCTTCTGAAGCATTAGATGTGCACTAAACCCATTTCCCTCTTCTCATTGTCTCTTTTATTAACAGGGTCATCCTGGCAAGGAGGGTCCTCCTGGAGAGAAGGGCAGTCAGGTAGGTGTCAACAAGATCCTCATCACTGCTAAGGGGAAGGTCACAGTAGCTGAATGGAGACATCTCCATGGGGCTCCAGGTGTGGCCAGGCAACCAGGGAATGTGGGTCAGTGGAGGTGGCAAGAGGCAATCCTTGTTGGCATTTGAAAGCTGAGCCCAGCTTTCATCTGCTTGGGAGTCTCTTCTGGTGCTTGGGCTGGTCTTTTCTCAATTACTCCCAGCTTTCCTGACCAGCAGCACTCCGTAGCTCAGCGGGCATGAGAAATGAAACTGTGAAGGGAAGCCTTCTCTTCATCAGACACAAATAAATATCCTTCGTGGCACAGGGAATGCAGAAAATAACTCTTTTTGTATTTCCTGGCCTTCCTTTTTCTTCCCCTCCCCCTCAAAGTCCCTGTTTAACAATATATTTGAGAATATTGCTGGAGGCTAGAGTCCTTGAATTATACAGTCATCCGTTTGTCCAGGAGAATTACCATCTGCATTCCTGCTGTGTCCCATTCAGTTAAAAAGCATTGCATTTATTGAAAGTCTTTGATTGGAGTGAGTCCGGTTTGGTGGGTGCCTGCTCGAGCCTTGCTCAGGTGCTGCACGGAGCACAACCCACGGCCACAGCCGTTTGTCCGGCTGGCATCACACAAGCCTGAAAATTCAAATGTTGGCCTCTGCAGAACATAAGAAGCCAAGAAGTGCTTGTGCTGGCACTCGCCGTGCTGGGAGACATTCAGCGAGTGTCAGGGAGGTGATCTCAGGGCGGTGCTGGTGCTGCAGGTCTCCTCCAGCCAACCCTTGCTTGAGGTCTGGGATGCTGCTGGACCAGTCGGCTCCATCCAGCTGTCAGGCTGGAAAAAATCATCCTTCTCAGGCTGGGAGAAGTGGAGGGGTATTTGATTAGTTAGGGAATTGAGCAAAATAAAATCCAACTGGGTTCAATAAAGACTGTGATTTATTTGCGGATGTAAGACAGCGTGGCAGCGAGGGTGGGAAGGAGAGTTTTTGCAGGATGAGTATCAGGCACCGTGTCCAGCACAGCTCAGGTGTCCCTGGGGATTTGCATCTTTCAGTGCCAGAAAGGAGCGTTGTGAGCATCTCCTTTCCTACACAGCTGAGGCCAAAGGACATCACCCCGAGGCTTGTGCCTTAAGCAATAACTCCTCTCTGTGATCATCATCATCACAAGCTCTGCTCCGTTACTGCAAAACCAGGATGGTTTGGGAGGAGGGAGACAGCAGAACATGTTCTTCCTCTCTCAGAGAACTTGTTGCTTTCTTTAATCCAAAACACAAGTCTCCAACCTTATGTATAAATCCCCTTCCTAACAAGTTGTTGCTGTCTTGTCACGTCTCTTCCCCCTTTCCTATCGTATGGACCTTTGCTGTTGGCTCAGCCCAGAGCACCTGCTCGAGGTGATGTTCCTGTAGCTCTCTGTGCTGTTCTGAGCTGTTTCCAGGTGGCCGCTGCCATTTCCACCCAGTCTGAAGCAGCCAGGTGGCTGGCATGTTTGTTTTCCACACGCTCTCCTTATTGCTGCAACTTCTGGTTGATTTTTGATGTGTTTTTCTTGTCTGATTTTTTTCACCCCAGGGTCCACCAGGTCCTCAGGGCCCCATCGGTTATCCAGGACCACGCGGAGTAAAGGTAAGGAGGACACAGAAACAGTGTCCATGGCTTTGCATGTTCAGCTCGAGTTCTCCAGCTTGTGCTGGAGATGGAAACTGCCAGTGGGCACAGGTGCCCTACCAGGGGCTCAGGGCCACCTCACTGACCAACCATATTTACTGCTTGAGCGAGCCTTGGTCCAGCGTCTTCTCGCGGGCCATGAGGGCTGCAAGTCCCCTGCTCTCCAGTAACCACTCCTAGCATCGCTCAGTGCTTTGAAGAGATTTCTCTTTTAATTCTTCGTGAGCATGGCTCAGTCCAGTTCCAATCGTTTCCAATTTACAACCAAAGTAAGTCTCAGCCAGAATGTGAAGACTTGAACAAGGCTTGTTCATAAAACAAAATAGCCTATTACTAAAGCAAAGCAAGCTTTTCATGCTCCTGATCCAAAACCTTGTTAGACGAAGCTTGTGCGCCTCAGCAAGGTGCTTTTTCACTAGACTGAATTCCGGCTTTTTCCTCGCTCCTGCTGCCTGCAGAGCTTGCATGCTGATGAGAAGGCGGTGGGTATTTTTCTCCCCATTCAGCTCTGGCTGTTCTGCCCATCAAGATGCATTAGTTCAGGTGCAGGTGCACCCCGCATCCCAGAGGTCCAAGGTATCTGCAGGGATCTGTGCTAGCAGATACAAACGCAGCTTGGGAACTGACTGTAGGTGACTTTAAGCCCTCTTAAACCCCCTTGTATATTTTTTCAATAGAGAAACCCATTTGCTGTTCTGCCTTCAAAATTTAAGCGGGATGTATTTAGCCAAAGCAAGCTTTCATCTTGTTTCTCGCAAGGTTTCAGACTTAGACGCGGTGGTCCATTAGGGAATGGTTTGCTGTTGTGTTTACTGCTACAGTGGAACTGTTCCACATTAGAGTCATCTAGAGAAAGTGTCATGCACCAAACCCGTAGCGCGTACAGACGAGGTTTTGCTTCCTACAAGCAGTGTGGTATGAACTGCACGAGCCTCCAGTTCGGAAAAAAATATGTCTCATTTGATTTGCACCTATAAATAACTTTCAGATCTTGCCTTGCTTACCAGAACCCTGTCCTGCTGCATAAATTTTGGTGTACTTTTAATTATGATTTTTCTTTACATGCCTAAACGGAAGGAAAAATTTTAAATACCCCAAGCAAAATATTATTCCTCAAAAAAAAAAGCTTGTATTACTTATTGTAAGAGTTGGATTGCACAACACAGCTGGCATAGATACCCAAAAGGCAGGGTAGATGGAAAGCGTGGGGGTCCAACAGGTTTGGGCTGGTGGCGTAGCAGGGGGCAGATCCTGCCCACACTCAGCACCTCCGGGCTGAACACTGTGCCTTGGTGGAGCTTTAGAGGGCTTCTGCACCGTGTTACAACTGCCCACACCAGTCTTGTTACTTTTTTTTTCCTCCTCTCCTGTTGGTGCCTAAATGTACTTTAAAAAAAAAATGGTGGATGCACAGAGGTGAGCACCATGGTAAAAAAGAGCCAAGCTTGGCTGTTGTGGGTGTTTGACACGGCGCTGCTCCCCGTGGGAGAGCGGCACGGACATCTCTGGGGATGGGCTCAGAGACTTAAAAATGGATTCCCTTCCCAGGTGTCCACGCACAGCTTGAGCTCTGGTTTTTCTGTGAATACTCAGCGTGCTGGTAAGGCATTTGTGGAAATGGGTTTTTGGAAAATATATGCAGAAAACTTTTCATACTGAGTTTTATCCCTGGAGATGTAATTCCTGGGCAGGGAATGGGCAGAGACCACCAGCCCCATCTGCCAAAGCAAGTCAGGTTTGTGACTATAAGGTACTCGCTGGTGACCCAAAAGCCAGATGTCAGCAGCTGATATTTGATTAGCAATATGTTTAGGAACATCCCAGTTTGCAAAGATACTGCAGTCAACAGTGGAGGAAGCAAAAATCACCGTGAATAGTGATTCTTCACTCTTAAGCTTACCAATACCGTTGTAACACCCTGTTTTGTCTCCTCCAAGGGAGCAGATGGTGTTCGTGGATTGAAAGGCACCAAAGGTGAAAAGGTGAGTTAACCCTGAACATTTGGATTGATTTTCTACAGCCTCTGAGCATTTTTGCAGACTGGTCCCACAGGATGCTCCCCGTGACATTTTCTCCTGCCTAGGGGTTTCTCTTAGATGAGCGACGGGCTGAGCACCCAAAGGACCGGTAACTGCTTTGTTTTTGGGGCGGGTGCGAGCTGAGTGCCCGCTGTGATGTTCTGCCACATCTTGGCTCAGACCTGGGAGCAGTCGAGCTCCATGCCGTGCTCGGGTTCTGAGCTGTTTGCCGGGACAGCCATTCCTGGTAGCTCAGGGTCCAGCATCCGGATGATTTCCTCCTGGCAAAATTTGCAGCTTGAGTGATTCAATGGAGCTGAAGGGTTTGTGGTGTGTTACGGCTGGAGAAGTGTGCAGGATAAGCTGCCCAGCCCAGACATCAGAGCAGCGTGTGAAACCCAAGTCCATAAGAAAGCCAACGCAGTCTGTCACTGCATGTCTCAAAGATGCAATTGGTTTCTCCCAGAGGAGGAGCAGGAGGTGGGGAAAAATCTTTCCCCATCCCATAAAGAGATCTGCGTTCCTGCGTTCCTGCCCCCAGCAATTCGGCAGCAAAGCTGGCAGTTTTAGCTAGGGAATCCTGACAGGGACCTTCCAAACTTTAAAAGTCTTTCTGGAAACTGTGTCTTCATTGCCTATGAGAGATTTGCTGTAGGATGAAATACATTATTGATTTGAGCTCTGCAATTAAACCTTCTTGGTTGAAAGAAATATTGCCACTGTCCTAGAGGTTGCCTTGAAGCATGGTGTAAAACAACCTCCATGAAAATAAAACCAGTTGTACTTCAGAAATAATTGGTTCCCAGTACCGGCAAGGTGTTGTTACTAACACCGGGCCAGATTTGTGATCTTGACTTGCAGCCAGGATGGGATGTAGGGAGTACTTGCTGTGCTCCCTTGAGAGCCTCAGCAGCCGCAGCCTGGCTGGGTTTCCATGCTTGTCTGTGCGCACCAAAGGCTTGCAGCAGCCAATGTGATGGGCGGTCGGGGACCTCATCTTGCCCTCCACGGGTAGGGGCTGTATAGTGAGGCTAGAGAAACCTTTTTTCTTTTTTTTCTATCTATACACCTTGTCTGTTTTTTCCCCTCCCTGTTATTTAGGGTGAAGATGGCTTCCCTGGCTTCAAAGGCGATATGGGCATCAAGGGAGACCGGGTAAGAGTCTGTGACTGGTGTGATCTCATAGTGCTTTGCCTTTGAAGCCCGTATGTTATTGTGCAGACACGGCTCGGGGAGAGCAGCAAGGTGGGCTCCTGTCAGAGTCCTTCTGGTACGTCCAGTCTCAAGGCAGGAACGCAGGAATTTCATGTTCGCATCAAGCACAGCAGTTGTAAATACTTGAATTTGCTAGTCCAACCCTGAAGGTAAAATAAAACTGAGTGATAATAGAGGGCCCTGTCTTGCTGCTTTGACTGCTAGGAATACTGCATGAACCAGCTGTATCAAGTATTTATTTCCAGTATCTCTTTTCCCCTGTAATATTACATCTCGGGTCTGGTGAGTATCTTTTGTTTGCCGAGTCTAACGTGCTTCCATACCATCAACATGAGCTATAAAGTTACCAGGAACGTGCTGTGATAGAAACCAAAGCAGGACTGTGAGAACTGCCAGGGGTGCAGAGTCATACTGGACTCTTCTCTGTAGCAGCGGGGCACGTTGCCTGGCCGCAGAAGCTTTTAAAATCAGTGGAGCACACAGACCACCAGAAACCCCAGATCACGCTCGGATGCCGACAGCGGCTGCAGCCCGTGGCTTTGCGGCACGTCTGTCTGTCCCTGGGGACAGGGCCTGTCCTCGTCCCCTCTCCGAGTGGTGCATTGCCTGGGGTGTGGGGTCCCCCCGAGCTCTGAAGCCCTCCCCGGTATCAAGAGAGCTCTGCAGTTATTCATCCCCACGTTTAAAGGAAAAAATGAATGCCTTGTGTGAAGGCTTGTAAAAGTAGACATCAAATCTTCCATTTCTCCTTATGTTTAACTGCATAATTGAACAGTTAAAACAATTGAAAGCTTCCCCAGCCCCCACTTCTTGCTGAGGAGGAAGGACTGAAGGTGGCATCTTGGGGAGGCAACTCCTGTCCTCGCCAACTGCAGGTAGACCTAAGCTCCTCCAAACAAAGCTCAGGACTCCAGTTCCCACCATCAAGCTCTTTGTGTTTTGTGACGAGCAATGAAAGGACAAGGTGTGCTCGAGACCCTTGCAGATAAATCTGTGTCCATCCAGCTACTGGTGAGCGAGAAGAAGGCTGCCTGTGTTCGGAGCACGGAAGCATCTCCTGTTACTCTGCGTGACAAAATGACAACTGTTGTTTTGTGCGCCAAAGCTTGCAGTGTCACAACAATTCACGTTAATAGCTCGGTCCTCTCGGCTCTCAGGTTTCCTAATGATTTTCAGCACAAAAGCTCCAGCCCAGTCTTTCTTCTCCAGTTGCCCAGTTCAACTCTCAATTAAATACTTCCCAGGGCTTGCTTGCACATCAAACTGCGATCTGGGAGCCGGGAGGTGGGTAAAAAGGTGCGTTGCAATCAGAGCTAATGAAGGCTGGTTCACTGGAGAGACGCTGCGTGTAGATGGGATAATTGGGCCTCAGCAAAAGACGGCTGTTGTGGGAAATAATGCCCAGGCTGTGTGAATGAAAGCTTGCTGCTCTAATGTCGCTCTGCAATTTACTCAATGACAGTCTCGTCTGAACCTCTTGGTGAAGACCACCTTTCTCCAAGGGTTGTATTATCAGCTCCGTGGAGTATCTCATTGCAGCCATGAGGGTATTGCTGTCAGCAAACACGGGGTATGGGACCTGCCTGCCTCGTTAACGCCTGTCTCGCCATCAACAGGGGGAAATTGGACCTCCTGGCCCTCGGGGTGAGGATGGTCCTGAAGGTCCCAAGGGTCGCTCTGGCCCCAATGGAGATCCCGGTCCTCTTGGTCCTGCTGGAGAGAAGGTGAGTCTCAAGGGTGGAATAGCTCAGTGATGTTGTACAGCAAAACCTGGTTTTCTTTGGGTGTCTTGGGTGGGTGGCCAGGGCAGTGCCCAGCGTGGGGGGGGTGGTTTTAGGGCAGAGGGAAGAAGAGGGACTGCAGGAGCTTTGTGTTAAGGCTGGCCTGAGTCCTTCAACACAAAGACCAGAGGAGGCCTGGAGCAGATGGTTTTACTGTGGCAGCGTGATTTGAGCACACTGAGATGTTGGTCTCTCTGGGGTTACCTGCCTGGGTGCAATGTCTTGAAAAAAAGACCAGAGGAAAAAAATGGAGCAACTGAAAGTAGACTCCAGTCTGATTTCTAGCTGCATCCAGTTGAAAAAAACAGGTAGCAAAAAATAACCATTCCCTACTGGTTTCCTGACACATTTACAGTGCTCAGTCTGGGTCAAGCCCACTGGGCTTCCCCCACCGAAGGCAGGAGATGATGGCAGTGCGCCGACAGCTTTATTCCACCCACGTCATATCTGCTTTGCTCTCAACTTTGCTGTGCTTGGCATCTCCCCTTTGTGCTGGTGCAAATCTGAAGCTGCTCACAAGATGTCCCTTGCCCACACTAACGCACTTTTATCTGTGTTTCAGGGAAAACTCGGCGTGCCAGGACTGCCCGGCTACCCGGGCAGGCAGGGCCCAAAGGTAACTTGGCCGGGTTCAGCCCTGGAGAGCTGCGGGGTCTGCTGGGGAGCCCCGCGGGCACCGGCTGAGCTCCGGTGCAGAGGGCTCAGCCCCCGCTGATGGGACGAGGTGGGACGGCAGCATCTCCCACCGCGCGGTCCTTCCTTCCCACCATGCAGAACACATTTATAGATGGATAAAAGTAGCTCCCAGCCCTTGTCTGGTGGAAATCGGTGGCTGGGTCTGCATCGCTTCAGCCTCCTGCAAAGCGGTGGGGGAGATGCGGTGGCACTGGGGCTGCAGCACATGAGGGCACGCAGGGCGGCCTTGGTGATGGGTGTAAACAGGCTTCATCCAAGGCTTCGTGCTAGTAATGGGCGTAATAGTCCTTCTCCTTGGAATATGTTTTATATCTTCAAAGCTCTGTGCTAGTGTTAACTAATTAGGGAGATAGCTAATGAATCAGGGTCTCCCTGAAATTAAAATAAAAATGCCATTTGCAGATTTGCGAACATCCTTTGTATCTGATCTACAGGCCCACCTTCATTTGGGCTATTTTCAAATGTTCTTTTTAATTTAAATCTGCAAATTCCACTACATTGGCTAAGGTTGCAGCCCGGCTTTTAGAGGCCCTGGAGGCTTTGGGAACTTATGTTTTTGTTAACTTTAAGAATCATATTTTATTATTCATGTTCGTTGCTTAAAAAAAACCCAGACTTGTTTAACACTGGAGACATAATTATCTGCAAGAGGTGGTTTCCTGGTTGTTGTATTGATGCTTTATTTTTTAATTTGCATTTTATATCTGGGGTAGGGTTTTTTTTTTTTGCATTTCTTTGACTAATTCATATTTTAAAAGCAGCAGCAGCTATTCTCCAGGCACTTACTTCAGCAAGGAACAAGCCAGGAGTTAAATTTTCATGTGCAGCATAGTGACTTAGGAGCTAAAAAACAAAAGCCTGCCTGTTTTCTGGGCACCCGCTACAACCGTGGGCTCGGGCCTTTGCAGTGACTCCTAATGAGGCACGGACCTTCTGTTTTTATTGTTATTTTTGGATGAAATTTACTTTCTGAGGTCATTTTGGGTCTGTCTTTGGTTTTGATTTTATTAAAGGAATGTTAAAAAAAAAAAAGCGTTAGGAGCTGTAGACATCAGTGGGCGCTCGCTGGGGTCATTCCAGGGCAGCAGGCGCCTGGCATGGATGGACAGTGCTGCCCCTTGCAGCACCCTGAACTGCTCTCTCTTTCTTTGCTCTTTCCCCCAAGGGCTCGATCGGCTTCCCAGGATTTCCAGGAGCCAACGGAGAGAAGGGCACACGGGTAAGAGCCGCTTTGCTGAGCCGCTTTGCTGAGTCTTTTCTCTCCAAAGGACGGTCCTTGGGCAGGATGTGGGGAGTGCTGGGTTGCAGGCAGCTGCTGGGCTGGTGCCCTGGTTGCTTTTGCACGAAGGGGTTGCCCGAGAAGGGGCATCCCGGGATGAGGTCCCTGGCGCAGGGAGCGCCGGACTGGAGGGAGCCTGGAGCAGGCAAGAGGCTCCCGTTGCTGGCTGTTGGGAGAGGAGGATGCCAGCAACAGCACAGCCAGCTCTGCAGGCAGCAGCTTTCCAATTAAGCACTGGAAATTTTTCCCTCAAGATATTTTAAGAGATTTCTCTGCATCCTTCCCGCGCTGTCAGACTTTGCTCAGGGCACGAAGAGCTTTTTAATTAACAGTAATTATTAGAGATAGGTGAATCTGTTCGGAAGCAGCAAGAACCATCTTTAGCCTAACTTGAGATTCAAAATGCGTAGCTAAAAACACTCTTGCAAGCTCCCCCTTTTAATAAGCGGAGTCACTCTGAATCCATTAACACCCTTAAAGTGTGGGGGCTCCATGCTCCAGCCTTGTCTCTACCTCTCACCCCACCTCCGCAGACTTTGCTCCCGCGTAGGGATTGTCAAAATACACTGGTGATTTTATTTTTATTTTGTGGAAGACATGCTTGAATTAGGGGATTCAGAGTACAAACATAAAGTCATTTTCTGCACCAACTCTGGTCACAGGGACAAAAAATGGGGAGTGAGGAGAGCGAGTGGAATTAGTTTCCTTTTTACTCTCATTTAAATACAAATGACTTCTAACACACATGTTTGATAGGAGCCCGGGAAATACAAATCACTTTGTACTGCATTAATATCATGCCACTGAAATTCGGTCTGTATCCACACCCCCCCCCCCTTTTTTTTTTTCACTGAGTAATTTTCATTTCATTCTGAACTAGAAATGCGGCATCTTCCCCCCTCCCTCTGCTCCTGCCGGCTGGGAGGAGGGAGGCCATGAATAAGGCAGCTGCCGCCACAGCCTTGAATTCACTGTAGCTCTGTAATTACTACCCACCTTATCAAATATACGGCAATAAAATCCTTGGGCTGGGTTTTCGGGTGGTGTAAAGGAGGGCATCGGCACAGCGGTGGGGTGGAGACGGGCTGCTTTGCATCCCTGAGCAGCCGCACGCCTCTCACTCCATCTGCAAAGTTTATTCTGGTGGGATGGAGAGCTGGACCACTGGGATGGAAACCTTTGAGGGAGAGGAGCAGGTACCAAGAGCTCATCATTTATAAGGTTATAAAACCCCCAAAGGTTAGGCTGGTTGAATTTTGGCAACGTCCAGCCCGAAGGGGATTGAGGAGGGAGCAGGCTTGCTGGGAAGGGGCCCAACTTCAGGACCGAACAATGATGAGAAAAGACAAAAAATTAGCAGCTTGCTCACTTTTATTCTAAATGAGCTTTGTGTTCTTAGGAAGAGGCAGTGAGGACACTTCTTTACACCTCCTGGCATGCCACATATGTCTTCAGTTTAGGACTTGAAAAGGGTTTCTTGCATTTCAGGTTCCGAAGCTCGTGTGGTCCTGGCTCAGGAGTTGGGGGCTGCTGTCCCTCCCTGGGCCAGGTCCGGCCCCGGGCACGCTGCGGGGGTCTGGCAGCCCCAAAACCACCGGTGTAAAGGGAGGAGACGGGAATCTGGGGAGAAATTAGGGGGTTTATGTGGGGGGAGCAGGGACAGGGACCCTGACCCCCAAGGGGGGGCACAGTCTGGCACACCTCTGATAAACAGAAATAGGTTGGAGCATTTCTGCCATTTTACACCCAATCCAGCAGCTTGCACTTGTTTTGTCAGTGTATTTGTATGTGAGAGAGGGGAGAGAGAGAGAAGATTTTCATGGATAAATCTCTCCTTTAGTAAAAGGAGCCCAGCTTGAAAATTTTTTAAGAAGAGCGGAAATACTGATTTTCAGTAACTGTTCTGGTATCCTTCCGTTTTTTGCTCCCAAGTATCCAATTTGAGGTAAGTGAAAAGCAATTATATGCAGAATGATAGACTGAGCTGGGATCACACCGCGCCAACCAAAGGGAGACCGTCAACTGAATTTAAGCCTCATTGAGTTGGACTTGATAAATCCCCCTCTGTTGTCCTGAGACCACTGAATTTGCCATTTTTATGAGCATGTCCACGTATAGTCAAGAGAGAGAATTTCTAAGATTTGCTTCTCCAGTGCATTGTGGAGTAACCCAATTTGCAGCTGAAATCACCAAAAATCATTTGCTTGTCTTTTCTTTTTACAAGCGATTATTATTATGCTATTCAACGCAGTTGTTGATGTGTCCAAAATAATATGAATCACACGTTTCTCTTGTGATCGTCATCATCTAGGATTTGCAATAAGCTTTCCAGCTCACGGCAGCACAAGTAGTCTTCCCAGGTCCCTAAATAATAAAACAAATGGAAACCAAAGGCAGAGGAGCACCACCAGCACCAGCAGATCCCGCCGTGTTGGGGAGCTGAATTTTGGTGCTGGCGGAGCTGGCAGCACTTAATCTCCCCAAGGCTGAAACCGCAGCTTCTGGCCATTCAGCAGCACAAAAGGGCTGGCAAAGTTAAAAAGGGGGGGAAAAAAACAATGTTCAGGGGTTTTGGAGAAGCGTGACCTGTTAAAAATCACAATAGTTTTGGCGAGCGGCTGCTCGTCGTGGTGCCTGATCTGACCCAGCTGCCCGCAGCCAGAGGTGAGCTTGGGTGAGCTTGCTTGGACGTCTTCAAAACCTGATTGTAAAATCAATAGTTAGATGTGAATAAGTGGTCTTATTTTTAGAGCTAATAGGCCTCTGCCATTAGCACGGGGTAATAGATCTCCCTGCTCGCCTGCTCTGACAGAGCCCGGGGGTGCATGGAGGCACCGAAATCCAGACCATTTATTTGGGTGCCTAGAAAATAATCTGAATTTAGATGCCTTTCCCTCGATATGGCTGTTTGAAAAATATAGGTCTGTGTACATTTACAGTGCTATATAAATTCTTCGCAACAGTACACAGTGCCGTATGCATGATTAATGATTGCAATAAGCAGGGGAAAATTTTGCTTAAAAATAGAATTGAAGACGAAGGAGAGGAGTGTGTGGGGCTACCTGCGGGGAGGCGGCACACACTTCTCTCCACCTGCTCCGAATTCAGCCTCCCGTTGCTAAAGGAAAACCAGCTGGAGTACTTTAAAATGATGTTTGTCATTAATGAAAAAAAGAGGTATGCCAGCAGGGTTTATTAAATGGAGCCGCATAACAAGGAGGATTCAGCAGGACTAATTTTAGTAGCTTGAAGAAAGTTGATTGTAAAGTTTTCCAGCTCCTGTTTTTATGTTCGCCCAGTTAATGAGTGCCAGATATGAGAAGGCAAGATTGTGAGATGATGGATTTGGGGCAGAAAATGGCAAGTGATATTTTAAGCATTCTGTGTTCCTCATGTAGAAAGCAAGTCTTGCTTTTCCTTCCTGTAATAGGAGGTTGGTAAAAATAGTGGCCAGCAGGTCCAAAGGAAGAAGGTTCAACCTATGGGGATTTTTTTGGTAACTTGACACTGGCCAAAGCAGTGTTTTCAGGGAGCGAGCGAGCTCTAGGCCGTTAGTTTTCCTTTAGGTGCAGGGTAATGGAGCTTAACGTAATGCCAGATTTAGGACCCAGCCGTCTCGTGTATTTTTTCTGTCAGAATTAATCACAGTCCCCCATTACGGGAAGCTGAGTGCATCTGTCAGATCTCATAAGCCTGCTGCTTTGTCGCTGCTGCAAAACAATGTCTGAAATCACTTGTTTAGCACAAAGTTCACAGAGATGAAGAAAGATTTGTAAATATGTGGGGCAGCTTAATTGGCGTGCGTGGCGTACGATAACTGCTCAGAGCAGGAACCCTGCTCTGCTGCTGTCATTCCTGAAATATTTAACAGTACAGGTCTTGCAACAAGTGGGTGTGTTGGTGTGAGCTGGCCGGGGCGAGGACCAGCCCTTCCCCACGTCGGGAGCGGGGTGAAGGGACCGGCAAAGATCAGCAGGAAAAGGGATCGCAGGTTTTGGGGTGGGAGAGCTGAAGTGCTTTTTTGCTGGCTCTGGTGTGTTGGCTGGCGTTTAGGAGACTTGTGGTCCACGTTTGGCCTCATCTTTGAAAGTCTTTGTGGTGCTTTAAAGGACTTGGGATACTTTTTCTTAAGAGATTCCTTCCCTCAGATGGTAGATGTTGTCTGGGCATGGGGATTACTGTACAGATCTGCCTAAGCATTATAAATTAAAATAAATACAAGAATCAAGAGACAAAAGTAAACCTGCTGCTGTCCTTTTCATTGTGAATGAGAACCGGAGAGGTTCTGGGAGCATTCTGTGTGCAGTAGTCTTCGTTGCAGGTTTACCTGCTGCGAGCTCAGCATGTGATGCTGGCTGCTAAGTCCTCTTCGTTTCTTTTTTGTTCCAGGGGACACCTGGCAAACCAGGTCCAAGGGGGCAGCGCGGTCCAACGGTAAGGATCAATTTCTTCATTCTGCTGCAATTTGAAAGTTTTTTAATGCAAGGGGAAAGCAGGATCTGATTTGTGTTCTCACTGAGCAGGAGTTGGCCTTCAGCAGTTAAAACTAAGCAGTGGGGACACAGTGATTTGGGGCTGGGGCTCACCGGTGAACATGGTTTTAGGGCATAAGAAGATGAGACCTCCAGTAGCAGTGATGAAGGTTTTGGTCATCCTCTTGCTGCTGGTGGGACAGCTCGTTGACCCGGTGCAGCTCAGGCACCTGGGTGCTTTCCGTGGTCACAATTTAACAGGCTGCCCAGGGCAGTGGTGGAGTCACCGTCCCTGGAGATGTTCAAAAAACATGTAGACGTGGCACTTCGGGACATGGTTTAACAGGCATGGTGGTGATGGGTTGACAGCTGGGCTTGATGATCTTAGAGGTCTTTTCCAACCTTAATGATTCTATGATTCTGTGTTGCGCTGCAGGTAGCAAGAAGGGCTAAAATGTCATTTTTTGTGTCTTTTTAAGGGTCCACGTGGGGAAAGAGGCCCTAGGGGAAGCACTGGGAAACCTGGCCCAAAGGTAAGATTTTGGAGAACCTATTAGAATTATCCTAACAAGTGTTGGTATAAGAGACCATCTGGTTCATTGCCCTCCATTGCCCTTCTCTCCTGGTCCTCATTGCCCAGCCAAATGGCTCACAACCCACCCGTAAAGTATGTGCACTGATCGTAAAGACGCGTTGGCCCACGTTTCAGCAGGACATCAAGTGCATGCATGAATCCAGAACTGTTGCAGCCAGAACGGGAGGGAGCACCCCTACGTCAGGGACCAGCACAGCCCTACCACACACTGACGCTTCCTCTAAGCCCTTTTTTTTGGTGTTTACATAGCATTTGAATCACCTTAGAGGCCTTAGGCTGTTGCATGGACGACAGAGTGGCACTCACTGCTGGTGATCTCCAGAACCTTGCACCTTGCCAAGCCACTTTCCCTGTGCACTGTGTGCCCACAGTTGGTCACTGGGCAAAACAGGGATTTTTTTCTACCGGCTAATCCAGCACAGCTCCAGAACCTGCTGCAGAGACCGATTAAGTGACCATCAATCGCCAGGCATGATGGAAGCAAAGCTTTTGTAGTGAGACGTTGTCACTACTACGCTGCCGGCTTTAAAAATAAATGTCTCGGCTTTATGTCGGCATGAATTTTTGATAAATACCTCATCTTTGCAGCGGCATTTATCTCGCAGAGGGAGGCCGTTATCTGGTAGAAATATCCTGAGCTCACTGACGTTATCTTTCCTGTATTTTTATTAAGCAATGTGGGGGGAACGAGCAGCTGCTCGTTTGTCACTGGATGCTGCTCTTGATACAGAATTATTAATAGAGAGGGGCTGGGGGAGCCGGTGGGCTGTGGTGTCACCGTGGGGCTTGGTGCCATCTGAAGTCTTTGTGCAAAGCAGCTGCTATGGTGATCTATGTATTTTTAATAACGTGTTGTTTTTTTTCTTCATAAAAGGGCAACTCTGGTGGTGATGGCCCCCCTGGTCCTCCTGGCGAAAGGGTAAGGCGAGGCGGTGCGGCTGAAGCAGGACTCAGCCCAAGCCTGTTAGTTGAACAAGGCGGGATTGCAGGGCTGAGGTGGTGCTGAGGGTTTTTTGCAGAAAGCATCCTACCGAGTACCCTGTTGAGCAGAGAGGAGTGGGCAGCTTGCTGGAGCGAAGATATGGCTTAGCATACCTCGGTCAGCAAAAAGGACAAATCTGTTCAGAAATCCGGGGTGAAATGTGCTGGTGTGGAGAGAGGTCTTGCAAGTCACCTACAACCCTTAGGTCCTTTCTGAGCTCTCCAAGGAAGCTCGAATGGGACCTTGGGTGTCCTGTGTAAGCACCGCTCCGTGGCAGAAGGGAAAAGTCCCCCATGGGTTTTGTGCAGGCAGTCAGAGCCCCGGTTTTCTGGAGGAGGTGGTCCTCAAGGACCTTGTGCTGCTTTCTATAGGGTATAGCACGCTAGGTGAAAAATACTGAAACAATGGGACTTTCATGATTTTAGCCTCAATTTTGTTTTTTTTTTTTTTTTCTGGGTTTTGTTTTGTTTGTAAATTTTCTACAAAATTGTCCAGAGAGGAAATATGTGAAATTAGTCCCTGCTCTGCGTCTGCTGGTTGTGACCGCAGGGGCAAGGGGAGAGCTGCTGCCACTGTCGCTGCGGGGAAGCAGCTCTGCGGAGAGCATCAGCCGCCTGCGGCAGCCGTCCCAAAGCCACCGGCTCTCTCCTTTTCCATTCCCGTACGGGCTGGCAGCTCCCAGGTGCTCTCAGCTGAGCTGGGGTGGGAAAAGACCTATTTTTCGTAGCACTGGGAGGGAAAGGCCCAACGAGGTTGATAGCCCTCTTCATGTTTGCAGTGCTTTTTGCAGCTGGACAGGCCACCTGGTTAAACATGCCTGGTGGCTCTTATCTCTCCGTGCATTTTTTTTCAAAGGGATGGCCCTGTGCAGCTGCATCTTGCACTTTGGCGTGTTTCTTTGGGGTAAAAGTAGCCGGCTTTCTGTATCTTTGTGCTCATCTGCTGTTCACACAAAGCGAGTATTTCATAGCAAAGCATTGTAGGTTCCTTAACCCTGTTTTCTGGCTTGTTTTACCTCCCAGGGACCACCAGGGCCTCAAGGACCGACTGGATTTCCTGGACCAAAAGGCCCCCCTGTAAGTAACTCTTTCTGGAACATGCAAAGAAATACATAAAGTCTTTCCCATCCAGCTGTGACTGCCTGTGCCAGCTCAGTCTTAGCTGCTTCTCTGACAAGCGGTGACGTACCCAATAAAAGGCATTACTGAGACATCATGATAATAACCCGACGGTTGAAGATTTTAAATAGCCAAGTAAATTGCAGCTGATTATAAATGTTCATTTCCTAATGACTCAATATCACTAGGATCTTTCATGGTTGTTCTGTTCTTTATTTTCTCTCTGGATACTGGGAGGACAGCACAACAGAGTAACACTTCTGTCTCTGCAATTATTATATACTGGTGGGGGACCTCAGAAACCTTTTTGGAGTGTTTTCCTTCCCTGTGAACAGCACGCTCCCGCTCGGCCCTGTAAGATAAGACGTTCCTTTGGGAGACATGTGGAAAAAGGCCGTATCTTTCAGGGTTCTGAGCACCCCCATTTCACTGTGAAATGGATGGGAACTAATGCAAGCAAGTTTAATTCAGTCCTTATCACAGTTTTACTGCTGAGCACTTGGTCATGTGTCTGGTTTTCTGCTGTAGGGTCCTCCTGGGAAGGATGGATTGCCTGGTCACCCCGGACAGAGAGGAGAAACTGTAAGTAGCCAAAAATCTTGGGCAGATCATTAGTCCTGAGTGTTGTCTTGCCAGTTGGTTTTTCTAAACCTTTCTGTGCAGCTGGGGAGATGTGGCCGCATGTTTGGTTTCCCTGAAGGTCTGTGTCTCTCCAGCTGCATGGGATGGTCTATGGGAAGCAACCCTCTTCTGAGCAGGACAGCTCGGTCTAATGATGATTTATGGGGAGGTTGTGCACCAGCTCCTCTCTCTGTGTCCCTTTAGTAGATTGTGGAGGTTAACATGTGCATCGTGCATGGAGAAAATAGGAATAAAGAGATGTACCGATGCTGGTGACCAGCATCGGAGGCAGCTGGGTTTCTGCTGTAACCGGTGCTGCAGAGCAGCTCCTCGCGAGGTGGGAGGATGTTGGCTGGGGCTGAGTCTGGGTCAGCACCAGCACTTGGTGTGGCTTCTTGCTTTCAAGAGGTGGAGAAGCAGCTGGGAGGTGATTTCTGAGCAGCCCCTGCGGCCAGGCTTTGTACCTGAAGGACAAGCGCTCGTCCCTTTGCCCTGCCAAGGGGAGGGCTGTGCCTCTGCTCCCTGAGGCGTTACGGGCAGAGCCTGTGCTTTCTTTCCCACTCTGTCCTGTGGAGATGTGCAGGTTTTACATGTGTCTGTTCCAGAGATGTGACTCTAGGGCTATGATAGTAGAGGTTTTTCATGCAGGATGGGCTTCGTCCTTTACAAGCTCAACATTCCGCACCCAGCTGTGTCAGGTCAGGGGCAGTTTTATTTTCTCTGGAACCTGCAATGGGGAGAAAGAAACTCTTCTCACTTCTGGATGCACCATGTGGTGAATGCCAAGAACAGTTGCACAGCAGAAAAGAGTTACAGCCTGGTTTTGGCAGTGCTTGTTTTGAGAGGAAGGCAAGATGAGGGGTGCAATGGTTTTGCTCTAGTTTTTCTGTCCGCACCGGTTACTGCAGCATGCTCGTGTATCAGCCGCTGTCTTAGCACCCGAGTGAGAAGAGCATCTCTGCCACCGCTGCCTTCTAGCCCAAGCTACGCACAAGGGCCTCGCCAAGTTGTGCTTAAGCCCCCTCCAGCAATAACCCCTTGCTGCAGCCCCGGGAGCAGCTCCTGGCCGGGCAGGTACCGCACTGTGTCGTACGCATACTGCTTTGTCCCTTTTAAAAGGTTTTGTTGCACAGATGTAAGCATTGTTTCTCACCAGAGGAGAACGATGAGGCATGTGGAAGGTATGAGACCCTGGCTGTCGTGCGTCCCTGGTGATCTCTTTTTCTGCACCTTTTTTTTTTGCTTGAAGGATACCCTGAACAAAAGTGACCCTTCTGCCACGTATTCCTCTGCATGCAGTAATTAGTATCTTTCTGTTTGGCATTTCTGGAGATGTTTATTCTTTTTCCTCAGCTGTTTACAATCCAGCTCATTCGCTGTTGTTGGTACGTCCCCCTCCCCAGCACTGCATGCTGCATGTTAGCAGATAGATCCTTTGTTCTGTGTTTATTTTACAGGAAAAAAACCCCAATTTCCTCTACTCAGCTTTGCATTTTTCTCTGCTGCCTTTCCTAGCAAATGAGCATTAAAAAGGCTTTGCACATTTATGCCTTTTTTCCCCTCAACTTATCGCACAACAATTTAATTAACTTGCCTGGCATTTGCTAAGCAAGGCACTGCGAATACTGCTCAGCGCAACACCAGGTATTTATTTACACTCCGTAAGACTGACTTTAAGGCAATGGTTGTGGTATTTTTGAACACACAGTCCTCAGGTCAGGATTAACTTAAAGGTGAAGAGAAGAGTTTCCACCTGCCAGAGCCTGACTGTGACATTTAGTCTTCCTCCGTTGAGTTCTCCGTACTGTCCAGGACACATTCAAATTAGAATTAGTAGTAAAAACTTCACATGCATCTGCTGTTACCAGCTTGGAATGAAGCATCAAACTCCAAGTCTCTGTGAATATGAATGGAGAATGGACTTTCAATTATTTTGGGTCTGAAAGTACTCCCTAATAGCTTTTCTCACTCATTGCCGCGGTAGCTTGCCGATCGCAGGCAAATCCTTCCAGAAAACCCAAAATCTGTTAACCTGTGCCATGAACAAGCTTGCAAAGATCGCTTTCCCCTGAATCCTCTTGGGGTGCCCGCAGATGTGTGCTGACCCAGGTAGCAGCAGTCCCTTTTTTGTCCCCCTTTTCTTACACAGTGCCAAAAAGCGAGGAGAGAAACATAAAAATGAATTAAATATTATTTCCACATCAGTGGCATTGTTAGTTCACTCCCTACCTTCACGCAAAAAAACCCTAGACTTGTAATCTGTCTGTCAAATAGTTCCCTTTATTTTACTTTTCATTTAGTAGCAGGTAGGCATGCTGAAGGATACTGAAATATTTGGCCATATTAAATTTAAAAAGATTGGATCTAAAACCCAAGAAATGTTCTTAAAACCTGTGCCCAAGGCTCAGACAGGTTAAAAGGAAGCTCCTTTCTTCAGATTAATAAGAAAAGTTCTGCACGGAACTGGCTTGAAATATTTTCCTACGATAAGAGTTTAAATTGTACATTCATTTCACAAAGATGTTTTGCCATTTCCCCATCAGTGACAGGATATTTTCTGTGATCCGCAAACAGCTATAGAATAGCACTGAGTAGTTTTTTTAGCATGACACATTACCGTTGGCTTGGGATTTATCTGATCCTCTTTTGTGGCAAAGAGAAAATCGCCTGTGTCCCCTAGAAGACATTTCTCAAGCTTGTCAGCATGCTATAGTAAGAATGATAATTAATGTGCTTTTTAAAGAGCGGCTTAGGAGAGCTAAACAATTGCAGTGGTGATAGTTCGTTATTGTCACACTTCAAAATGTCATTAGAAGTAGCTGTCATGGAGACTTCGCTACTCATCAGCGTTTGGAGAGAAACACAGTTGTGATTTCTTTCAAGAGCTGTTGATGAAGGAACTGAAGCTTCGCTCAGCCCCCGGGGCGGGTGGGTCGTGCACTTCAGCGGGGCTGGAGACGGGCACGGCTGGTGCCAAGAGTGGAAGCCGGGCACTCGGCCTCCGAGCTCCGGGGAGCTAAGCCTAAACCAGTACCAGAATGGGGAGCAGGAGAAGAGAGGAGTGGTTATGAAGAATTACTTAGCAAGAAGAAACTCACGCATTCTGACTTTTAATAGCCATTTCCTCTATAGGTTTTATGACTGTAGCAATTTTTTTTTTATATATGTGGCCAGTCCTTCAGCCAAACCGCAGTATCTCCATCAAAACAGCAGAGCTGAGCTTTGAGAATCCCTTTTTCTTCCTCTGTTTCATGTCTGTATAAACGTACAAATACACATTTTCCCCTTTCTGTCTGATTTCTTGTTTCTTTTGTCTTGGGGTGCCTGCCCATTCCCGGTCAGTAGCTTCACCAGAAGAAGCAGTTGGGTGGCAGTCTGTGACCCTTGCTGGAGCACCCCTTGGCAGAAGTGTCATCTCTCTGTCTTTTCCCTTTCTCTAACAGGGTTTCCAAGGCAAGACTGGCCCTCCAGGACCCCCTGGCGTCGTAGGCCCTCAGGTAAGAAATCATTGCTTGTGCTTGTACCCACCCTCTGTAGCTTGTCTTCACTGGTACGGCACCATGGGCTCTCCCAGCTCGGATGGTTCAGCTGGAGCTCCTGGGACCACAGGTTATAAAGCGCGGAGATTCCTCTTCCAGGGGAGGCAAAGTCATGTGAAAGCAAGCTTGATGGCTTTGGAATTCCTGGCCAGTGTCTGAAATGCCCCAGTGGGTCCCAGCCCACCTTGTCTCGACGTTGGGGTGGTATTTAGGCAACGTGCCTGAAAGCAGCTCTAAACAAGGTGGCTCCCGTGAACATAACCTTAGTGTAAAATTGGTGTAGGATGAGAGAGAGACCAGCTACACACAACTTGACCAAATGAGTTTAAGCAACTAGGGAGTTAAACGAGATCTCAGAGGGTTGTCCGGGTGCTGGGGCGTTCAGGGCAGTGTAAGCGTGGTGCAAGAGTGCTTGTACACATCGCTATTAAGAAATGCATCCCTCTTTAATATGAAGTGCTGTTGGATTCTGTCAGAGTTGGGCTATTTTTTGTTTAGTCACAATGAACCCTGTGCAATGTGGAAAGAAGAACTGCACAACCAGCATTTGTACCCCTCAAACACGGGCACGCAAGGCCCGTGGGCAGTTTTGTAGGCAGAGAAGGACTGGCTTTGGGTTGAGTCTTCTTTCCTGAACTGCTAGGGAGGTTGCTCTTTAATTACAAAGTAATGAATTTGCCCTCTTTAATGATAGTGTGAAGTCCCTGATTTGTAAATTCCCTGATTAGGGGCAATTCCCTGACTGTGTCTGTCTTCTCAAGTGCAAATTAGGTTCTATGGCAATTTTATTTGGATGTGCTGCCTGTAGTTAGCAGGATCTGTGGCTGCTGAGTGATCGCAATGCTATCGTTCTGCCGACACTGAGTGGCACCCTGCAGCGTGACATGAATCACAACCACCGTCCCAGCGGACACCAACGGGCGGGGGTGTTCTAGTCTTGTGCATATGGCTTTGGTCCTCCTTCAAAATGGGCCTCTTGGGAACCTTCTGCGCTGGGCCTGATGTTACACTCGTCACCATTAGTGCCTGCGTACGGCGCAGAGGCAGTCAGTAATTGCTGTGTAGTACAAGCCTAACCCGTTATTTATGCCCCATATAAGGAAGAATCAGCATGATTGTGCAGTGCATAGGAAGTTTTCAATTTAAAAAAATACCCTAATTGTAATAATTGTAGTAATAAGATCTCATTTATGTGAAAGCTTTTGTTCCAGAGGTTCCCCATGCCTCTAGTCTGTCAAGTGCAGTGTTGCCCGCTGCCAAACCAAGGTCCCTTTGGGTGCCAGAGGAGGCATCTCTGCAGGGATTCCCAGTGGCACCGCATGAGACGGCTAAGGGAAGGAGCATCTTCTATCCTGCTGCAACCTAAAGGAACAAACAGATAGCCTGCCCCTCTTCCTTCATTGTTTGATCTGCTGATACCAACTGCATTCTCCCTGAACTCTGTTTCTTCAGGGTCCAACTGGTGAGACTGGGCCGATGGGTGAGCGGGGACATCCAGGCCCTCCAGGTCCCCCGGGTGAACAAGGTCTTCCTGGCCTCACTGGAAAAGAAGGGACCAAGGTAGGGACCAGCAGCCTGCTGAATTCACCCTCGTCGCAAGCCTGGATGCCTGCCTCTCTCCCAGAGATGGATGATTCAGAAAAGAAATGATGTTTCACGGTGCCTCATCACGACTTGAGCCCAGAAGGAGGAGCTGGGTCTCTATGGAGTCTGCAGATCCTCAGTGGTTTATCACTGTCGTTGCAGGGGGACCCTGGTCCCGCCGGCCTCCCAGGGAAGGACGGTCCCCCCGGCTTGCGAGGCTTCCCTGGAGAGAGAGGTCTTCCTGGCCCCATTGTGAGTAGAGGCTGCCCGGTCCTTCCAGCAGGAAGGGTGCCCAGGCGGTGCAGCACCCACCTCACAAAATGACCTTGTTTTCCTCCCTCCAGGGAGCTCCAGGGCTGAAAGGCAACGAAGGTCCCCCAGGGCCCCCAGGTCCAGCAGTGAGTATGCTTGCCCTTAGAGGCACCACCTAACGCATTTACAAGCTTGGCAAGCCAAAGCGGAGGGTTAGTCACAGCTCAGCGCTTTCTCCACTATTTCCTTTGCACTAACGAACAACTTGCTGGATGTTGCTTTATTTTACAAGACACACATGTAATAGCTCAGTCATTTCGTGGTGTCAGCTGTGAACATACGTGACAAGCTGAGGGAACAGGGATGGTTTAGGACATCAAGAACTTTGCTTCTCAGTCACCTGCTCTCCCTCTGAAAATTGTGGCCACTTGAGATTCATGCTCAGTGCAGCCCTCATGGAAGAAAATATTCGTCATCCAACCCTCCCTGCTACACTGGCCATAAAGTGGCGCCTGGTCTTGTTCCAAGCTGATAACGTTCCCCTGGGAACTGAGCGCTCTGCACCATGCAGAGGAGAACCCAGCCCTTCCAGGGCTTGTAATTAAAAAAAGATCTGCGGGACCCCTTGAGCTGATGGTACCAAGTCATCACACAGCAGTCACCCCCTGAAATGTGCTTGCTTACTGGCGATGCAGATGCAGCGTCCCACTGCTGGATTCATGTCTCTGTATGGATGAAGCTCGATACTCCAGTTAATGCTTCCTTCCTTCCTTCTCCGAACAGGGCTCTCCTGGCGAGCGTGGTCCCGCAGGATCAGCTGGCCCGATAGGCTTGCCAGGGAGACCTGGCCCGCAAGGACCTCCAGGACCAGCAGGTGAAAAGGGAGCCCCAGTAAGTACCAGTATAAAGATTAACAGCTATGAGTCAAATAGAAACGGGTGTAGTAGGAAGCTGAGTGTGGAGACATTCCCTGGGGTAGGTGTATAAAACATTATAAAAAGAAAAAAAAGAAGGAATTCAGTTAGGAAGGAATTTTCTCATCTTGGGTGCATCCAACCACTGAATGTTAGCTGCTTATCTGCCTCGTTCGTGACACCCATGCTATCAAAAATGGGTGTGATCCTAGGGACTGAAATGTCTTTGGGCAACAAGTAGGGATGAGGACTGATCAGGTGAAATGACAGCCTGTGTGACCTCCTAGTGACAAACAGCCAAAGGACAGGCCTCTGGGCAGAGACGTGAGCGAGCTCCATCACCACTTACTAGGATGCAACAGCAGGAAGAATTTCCACTGAGCCCAAAGAAATCCTCACCCTTGCTCTGCCCCAGCAGAGGGGCAGCACAGGAGGGTGCTGTGGAGGTTTCAGCTCTGCTTCCCGGGATGCCGCAGCATCAGTGTGCCCGGGCATCCCGCCGGTGCCCGTGGAAGGAGCAGGAGCCCGAGCAGCGCGTGGCTGAGTCCTGCCATATGGTCCCTCTCTGGAGCCTTCACCAGCCAGCCCGCGCAAACTCTCACGTCTTTCACTCCCCCGGCGCGCGCGTGAAATGTCACGTGCGGGCAGGAGAGAGTGGGCCGGGAGGACTATTTCTGTCTCTGAAGAGCACAGCACCGTGACAGTCCCACGGAGGAAGGCTGAGCCGCTAATTCGCGCCCAAATGGTTTTGCAGGGACTTGTGGGTTGCCTGCCTCAAAGCTAAGCTCGGCTTCAGACCCGGCAAAGGCTGGTGTCGGTGATTTCCAACTAGATGAGGATACTTACGGTGATTAATTGTTGTTATCAAAAGTGTTTATCAGCCACCGTGTTCCACATTTGCTGGCTTATTAGAGACTCCAGCAGCTAGTCCAGAGGCAAGAATTTCCTGGTGAATCAGCTTTATGAACATCTGTCCTGCCAAGTACCTATATGATGTATCAGTGGATAGATGAATAGGCAATTTATGTGGCATCTAATTATTCAGAAGAGAGCACCCAGGGTTCAGATGCAATTAAATTACGTCTGAGGAAGCTGAAAAATATTCACAGTTCAGTTCCTATAAACAAACAAATTCGGCTGAAGGCTCCAGGTATGAGGAGCATGAGTAGATATTTAAACAGGAAGCCAGCAGAGATTCCTGGGTTCACCTCAGATGTTTTCCTTCTGTCCAGAAGCTCCGGAGCAAGCTGGGGGCCTCCTTAGAACCCCGTGTTTGTTGGGGACCAGCCAGGGAGGGAGCAGGCAGGGAGTACTGGGGCAGCCGGGAGCAGAAGCAGTAAAAACTGGCTTGTGGGAATGAAAATTAGTCAGAGTCTTGTTTGTCATCCAGAGAGAGATAGCAAAGGGTTCAGATTAAATCTGGTTATATTACTATAGCATGACATTGCAGCTGTGATCTGGGTATCCACCGGCTAGGTTGGTTTATTCTTTCTTTATCTCTTGAGACAGAAGTTTTGTTTCAGACAGCGAGCACAAAGAGCCTGATGAAATATCAGCTGGAAACCGGTTTTGCTATACATGCCCATATAGTCAGGGGTTGTTGGCAGCTGAATAAAAAGTTAATGAGATGTAATGGGTCGGATGGAGGGTGGAGGAGAGCTCTGCGTGACCTGTCTGCTTGTTCTGCTTCCAGGGCGAGAAGGGTCCTCAAGGACCAGCTGGCCGGGACGGCATCCAGGGCCCGGTGGGACTCCCGGGTCCAGCAGGTCCTGTCGGCCCCCCCGGAGAGGATGGAGACAAGGTGGGAGCAGCTCCCTGCTGTGCAGGGTCACTCTGGGAAGGAACTGGGCAACGTGCGCCATTGCCACCACGCTGACCCACTGCTTCCATCACATTGGGTCAGATGAGCTGCCGGTCATAGCACAAGGAGATTTTATGACACTTGCAACCCCACGAGATCCGCAGCGTCCGATCTGGGCAGCAGCTGGCAGACCGGGCTGCCTGTGCTCTGCCAGCCACGCCGCTCGCTGAAATCCTGTCAGCCTCCCCTGAAGCCTGCAGCGGGTGGCCTGCCCGCGGGTGCCTGGCCTTTCCAAATTAATTGCCTTTCCCCACTCTCTCGTTAAGCCCCTCCAGACTGGAGGATGCTTAGAAAACATTGGCTAAGACAAATCACTCATCGCTGCTAACAAGATCTGCAAAATGATGTTTCTTCCATCCCATGGCAGCTAAGGAATATTTTAGGAATCAAAAGGGATTTGGTAAACACGTAGAGTAGCCAAATCTTTGGCTGTTTTCAGAACTTAGTGGGGTATCTCTGTGGGAACTGGCATCTTTGGGATGAGGGTGCAGGCATACAGGACCATTGCTTGAATATTGAGATATGGAAGTGGTCACCAAGTGAGCTAACTGTGCGTCTTTGTACCTGGCAGGGCGAGATCGGGGAGCCTGGCCAGAAGGGCAGCAAGGGCGACAAAGGGGAGCAGGTGAGTGGGGCAGGCATCGTCGTAGCTGCTTCCCTGGAGGAGCGTGGCTGGGCTGTGTAACAGAAAACAGGATCATTTTAATACCTTTCTATTGTTGCTTCATCTTCTCCTTTGCTTCATCAGATACCCACAGGATGTAAAAAAAAAAGCGAGTGCCTGGAGTGTGTTTCTCCTCCAGCTCCCAGGAACACACTGAGATGTTTCCAAGTCACCCATGTACTGTGTCTGTGAAACATTAGCAGCCCTAGCCATTAAAGCTGGGTGTTGGGCTGTAGTTCTAGTTCCTTATAGCCCGCTGAAGCACCTTTTATATGCTGCTCAGAACATCAGAAATGGAAAATAAATTACACATAAATATCTAGAGAGAACTGAGTGGTGAGATATTGCTTTGCTGGAGCAAAAAAGCGTTTAGATGTATCTGCCGTGCTGTTGCCAGCTAGGCTGAGGGATGCTGGTGTGTCCAGGGAGACTTGACCCTGTCCTCCCTGTTTTGAGAATTAATGCATGTTTAACACAGGCTGTTCTGAAGGATGCTGCCTTTTCCAGGTGAGTTTTTTTACTCTGTGCTCCTAATGGTGACATTGCACTTCTGTTTTGTGGCAGGGTCCACCAGGTCCTACCGGCCCACAGGGTCCAATCGGTCAGCCTGGCCCAGCTGTGAGTATTGTCCCCTGTTGGCAGAAATCCCCCTTGTTGCCATAACCTCTCCTCAGAAGCACTGCAAAGGTTGGCAGTTTCTGCCTGGTACTGCTGATGTCCAACGCACGAGCAGGACATTGCTGCTCGCTGTGACAGGAGGTGGTGGGGATGGAGCTTTGCATCTGCCTTGTGTCTTCGCCAAGTTGTCTGAGACTCTTTCCTCCTAGGGTGCCGATGGGGAGCCAGGTCCAAGGGGACAGCAAGGCCTCTTTGGTCAGAAAGGTGATGAAGGACCCCGAGGTTTCCCTGGTCCCCCCGGCCCAGTGGGCTTGCAGGTAATTTGTAGCATCAGGGGAGGGCATAGGGTAGTGAGAGCTGGGGGTCCGCCTGAGGTGTTCACAGCTCAAACTCATCCCCTCCACCTCCACAGGGCTTGCCTGGACCACCTGGTGAGAAGGGAGAAACAGGTGATGTTGGACAAATGGTAAGATGCTTGCATTCTTGTGTTTTCATCACCAACATAGACATTGCCCCAAGAAACAAGTCTGAAATTAATCTTTTCTTTCTCTCAGGGCCCACCAGGCCCACCTGGACCCAGAGGTCCATCTGGACCACCAGGAGCAGATGGTCCACAAGGTCCTCCTGGGGGAATAGGAAATCCTGGTGCAGTAGGAGAGAAGGTAGAGCATCCAGAAAAACCTGACTGAAGCCCGCAGGAGTCTGCTACAACACTTGGCACCCTGCAGAAACAGAAGTGTGCTCATCCTCTTTTCCCCTCTGCAGGGTGAACCTGGCGAATCTGGTGAGCCTGGTCTTCCCGGCGAGGTTGGCCTCCCGGTAAGTACGCCACAGGGTGGCTCTTGCTCTGATGGAGAAGAGCTTTTCTGCAGTGGTGGCCCCTGAGGAGCTGGTTGAAGGGGTGTCAGAGAGGCATGGATGTGGCTGGGGCTGCAGGGAGTGAAGCAGCCATGTCCTTGGCTTGGTTATCGGGCAACACATCACCATGTTACTGGGTATTTATAGTGTAACATTCAGTCACTAAATATGGGCTACCCACGACTGAACAACATGAACACCATTTAGTCTTTGTGGGAAGGGACTGCTAAATCATGTCCTTGTGTACAGAGACACAAATAGAGCTTCTTTCTCAGAACCGATTAAAGGATAATTAGAGATCAGTAAGTTGTTTTCCTGGATAATAGAAACACCTTTTTTCCTTTACAGGGTCCTAAAGGTGAAAGAGGGGAAAAAGGTGAAGCAGGTCCCTCTGGTGCTGCTGGTCCACCTGGCCCCAAAGGTCCACCAGGCGACGATGGTCCTAAAGGCAGCCCTGTGAGTACCCTCTCCTGTCCAAGCAGTGCTCACTTGTCTTGCCCAGCAGAGACTTCCACGTGAAAAGATGTTTTCCATAGATTTTTGTTTTTTAATTTGAAATAGTTTACCAGACAGAGGATTGCTCCTTTAATGAAATGCGATATTAGTCCCCTTCTTTAGGATGTTAATGAGGAAAAGACCCAGTAGTACCGTATCTTCCAGCAATACTTGAATTACTAGTCCTTTTTGCAGGCTATCGGGAAGCTCACCCGTATGGAGAGGTCCTGCAGTTGGTTTACTCTGCGCTTGAGCTTACGCTTTGTCAAAGTCCTCTGCACCAGAACGAAGCTTCCAAAACAGCACAGAGGAGATTTATGTGAATCTGGGAGTTGTACCTTTAGGGTCAGATCCCTGGTGATGCTAATTGCTGTAGCTCTGCTGAAGCCAGTAGAGCTATACTGATTTATATCAGATGACAATGGTACAGTATTTATCTTGCTGACTTCTTTGATGCTTGCTGGCTGAAGAAATGTATCATGCGATAAGCAAAGATGGCATGAAACAGCAGAGGAGGCAGGGTAGTTAGTCATCTCTCTTACCAGATGGGTTTTGGGGATATCGCATTATTGGTTGAAGGCTATTTTCTGAACGCTGGTCTCAATCATTTGAAGTGCATAATAGACATTGTACAGAGAAGAATGGTAAAGTGCTTTAGTCATTAAACGCTTTGAGAGGATCTTCTTGTGAAAAATGTTACACATCATGTAGTAAGCAAAACCAAAATCTAATCTGCACATTCCCCAAAGCTGCGAGGATTTCGCTGTCACTTGTCCAGTGTATTTATGAAAAACTAGATAAACCTCCCAGTGTTGACGCTGGAGCTTTGCGTAGTCTGGATGTAGAGCTGAACCAGTGGCTGTGACAGGGTGAAATTACTGAAGATGCAAAGATGGGATGTGATCTGGGATTGTGTTTGAGGGTAGGGAATTGGGGGTTTGTTCCGTAGGGTGACTCCCTGTGTTGTCGCTGGGGTAGAAGGCACTAGTGCTCTGCAATTCTCCAGATGCAATATCTCTGACTTAGGGATATCCTTCTTCTCTCTTTGCAGGGTCCAGTTGGTTTCCCTGGTGACCCTGGTCCTCCTGGAGAACCTGGTCCAGCCGTAAGTGTTTGTCTCACAGAAGGGCAGCTAGGTTCCTCCTCTTGGTTTAGTGAAATACAACCATGTGCTATTCATTCACCAGCAGCTCCTCTGCATTAACTCTTCCCCTACTTGGGAAAGAGTAGGAAGTCCCACCATAAGACTGTCTGACTGCGCTACAACCTGTGGAGCAGTAGCTATATGAATGCTGCTATCCACAGCGTTTGACACAGGACATTTTCTGTTGCCGGTGCTCTCAGCAGGAGATGGGAAGGGATGGTGCCCGGTGACATGAAGACCCACACCTGCTGCTGCTAACACTCTGCTCGGTTCTGTTCGTACCCTAAATACGCCTTGCTTGTTTCTTCCTTCTTAGGGTCAAGATGGTCCCCCTGGTGACAAAGGTGATGACGGTGAACCTGGACAGACTGTGAGTAACTGGATAGATGAGATCTGTTTCCTGTCAGTCCCCACGGTTTCCATGTGCAGGTCCAAGGACTTCTAAGTCAGGACATACAGCATCTAATTCCCACCAGCTTCTACCTCACTGGTCCCCTGGTGCCTGTCCAGTTCTGTCCTCCCTCCTGTCTGTGTCAGCCTGGCTGCTCACCATCCATGCAGCCTGCTCGGCAATACATCCCAAAATCAAAAATTAACTTGAGGAAAAACAAGATCTAAGTCTTTAATTTTAAATTTTGCCGTGCCTTATGGTATTGCATGGTGGGAAGGGATAAAACAAGATACCACCTGCACCCCCGAGGAGGTGTCGGGAGTTGTACTTGGCCGCCCACGCCTCAGTTTAGCACAAACCCTAGAGCTCAACTCGAGTTTTGCACGTTTGCTCCTCCCTCCTGCATCTCATGATGCAGTTATGGCTTGTTCTTCTCCCCTCTTCATCTAGGGTTCCCCTGGTCCTACGGGAGAGCCAGGCCCCTCCGGACCCCCAGGGAAAAGGGTAAGCTGATGGGTTAGGAGAATTTTTCCAGATGTATTTATATTGACTTTTTGAAACTAATGTTGTTACTAGGTTTACAGTAAAAGCAAGGCAGTAGCGTGTAAAATAAATAATAATAACAATAAAATTGATGCGCCACCCGCAGCCATTGGAAATTGATGGGAAGTTGTCAACCAAATCCCATGGATTTTTTTAATATTTTAACACCCAGAAGAAAATACAAGTATGAGGTGCTCCTGCTCTTCCTGCCTTGCTGGAAAAGCCCAGGGATTCATTTAGCAAGCAGCTAATTTAAAAAGCTTTTCAGAGATATTTGTCTCCATTCTGTCTTCTTCCCTGGGGCTGTAGCATCATTTTGCTAATTCCAATAGATGATTTCAGATCAGTGTGATCTAATTATGTTTTGCATCTATTTTGCGCTTTCTCTAGGGCCCTCCTGGTCCAGCTGGTCCCGAAGGAAGGCAAGGAGAGAAAGGAGCCAAGGTAAGAGCTGAATGGGATTTCCCTTCTACCGTGTTCTTTGTACGCCAGAAGGATCACCCTCTGACAGCAGTGGTGCTTGAAAGACAGCGATTTGATTTTGCTGTGTGTTATAACAAATTAGCCTGAATTTGGGGGCATTGGCCTCAAATCTAAGCTTATGTTTCATCTTTGATCAAACTCTGTGGAGATAATTAGAGCTTGGTAAGGTCATGGGAATGTTTTTCTTCTTTTGAAATTACAAAGTGCCATACTTGGCAATTTAATATGTTGTGAGTAATAGGGCATGCGTAGCCCTACGTCCTTTCCCAGGGCAAACGCAGCATTGTGGGACCATGATTGTTTTGGTAGGGGTGATGGGGAAATGTAGAGTGGGATTGCAAATTATAGAACCAATTATTGCGGCAGCTGCGATAACGCTGATGGCAGAGGATGTCCTCTGCTCACTCATCTCCCAGGACCGAACCGAGGAAGGGTTCCTGCTCTGGAGAGCTCACAGCCAAAGGGCCGTTCCTGCTGGAAAGCAGCAGAAATAGGCAAGGCTGAAAAGTGAAGGAGTTTGGAGACTTGTCCTCTGTGCATAAGGGATAGGGAGCAGTAGGAAAATCAACGAACAGAAGGTTTTACATGCTTTGCATGGAACTACGTTCACTCTGTGACATCCTGGCAGCAGCCACGGTGTATTTGAGAAGATTGTTTGATGCCCCCCAAATTAAACCATGCTGCCTCTTGCATCTAGGGTGAAGCTGGTTTGGAAGGACCTCCTGGGAAGACTGGCCCAATTGGTCCCCAAGGTGCTCCAGGGAAGCCCGGCCCCGATGGCCTTCGAGGGATTCCTGGTCCAGTTGTGAGTATTCCCAAACTGAGCAAAGTCTGAGAAAGCTGCTGGGCAGGGTTGGTCCTGGTGCTTTACCGTAACCCATCTGCCATGGAAGATGCCTTTTTCTCAGTGTAATGTTCTGTCTGTGCTTAAATGCCTGACAGCAGATAAAATATCTTTAGTGGAAATAAGATAATGATGAATATCATCTCCCAGCCTGTTTTATGTGAGACTTGGTTATGCTTATCCACTCCCTGGGGTAGCATTTCCATGAGCTGCAAAGTCACTTTTCCAGTAGAGATTTGACCATGGAAGGAACATAAATCCTTTTGCCTTTACTCACCTGTCAGAAGCCAGGGCAAACATTCCCTGGCACAGTGACCAGATGAGGATGGGTGAATAATCTGAACAATTTCAGCTGGGAGCATTGCTGTCGTGAATGAGGAGTTTGAGGGAATTGCACTGTTTTACAGGGTGAACAAGGTCTCCCGGGATCCCCTGGCCCAGATGGTCCTCCAGGCCCAATGGTATGTCCAGACCATCAAATTGCCTGAGTTTTTGAAATGGGTGAATGCATTTTACATGAATTAATTATCTCTTTTGTGTCCTCCCCCCAACTCCTGAAGGGCCCACCGGGTTTGCCTGGTCTTAAAGGAGACTCTGGTCCTAAGGGAGAGAAGGTGAGCATGGCACACGTGATCTCGCTCCATGACCTGATGTCCATGTCTGGGTGTGGGGGAAAACTGTCATTGTAGGGGGGTCCTGCAGCTGGCCTGGCAAGGCTGAGGAGTGCCACCAGCCCCATATGCTTTCTTGCATACTCTGGAAGCACTGGACACATCTTTAGAGGAGAGATGGAGAGCTGTGAGTGTGCCCCAAGGGATGAACCGGGTTGTGCTGCGGGTGAGCATGTGCTGCTGCCCGTCTGGATCCAAGACTGGGTTCTGCATCCCCATATTCACCAGCACTGATGACAAAGAGGTGACACGGAGGAACTGATTCGCTGTGGTCCCCTACATCGGCCCTTGCAGTCCACACAGCTCTGGTTGTCGGGGCTGCCTGAACACAGGCGCTTTAGCAGAGGGCACAGGACAGTGCAGACACCTAGCTAGCTTTAGCGCAGGATTCTCAGTCTTGTAGAAATTTATGTAATATATGTCAGCACATGAAATGAGCAGGCACTCCAGTGTAGCAGTTCTCTTATCTGCATTTGTAGCATTTTCAGTTGCAAAAACCTAGTGCCTTTCTCTGCTTTGCCACTTCCGTGACCCTGCTTCAGCAGGGGGGTTGGACTAGATGACCCACAGAGGTCCCTTCCAGCCCCTGCCATTCTGTGATTCCAGGTGTCAGGCATAGCTACAAACTCCTGTCACCTTGCTTAGATAGTTGGGTTTGTATCTACAAATGTCTTTGCTGGGTAGCTTTGGTGTTCAGTTACCTCCGGCAAGAGATCATAATTAACGTCTGCTGTTTTCCCCTAGGGTCATCCAGGTTTAATTGGTCTTATTGGACCACCAGGAGAGCAGGGAGAAAAGGGCGATAGAGGTCTTCCAGGCCCTCAGGGCTCAGCAGGACCCAAAGGAGAGCAGGTAAATATTCTATAAGACATTCATGGAATGTGCTTTTGAACTGTGGGGTTTGCTGCCTTTGAGCAGGTACGGCATAGCAGAGATGGTCAACCTCAGCAAGAGACTCTTGCTAATTTCTGAGGAACGTTTTCCGTATTAATGTAGTTTATTCTACATGTGAAATGTAGAGATGCTCCAAAATGACCCACTTTAGTAGAAAGCAGATTCTCAAGGGTCATATGAAAAGAGCTGAATAGACTTGGAGGGATAGTTACATTAAATATGCATCTAGAGGACTGATTTTTAAAACTGTGTGCCTAAATGAGATTCCTTGGTCATGCTCTTGTCTGCATCATGCACATGCTTCAAAACCAGTGAAGACTCCAGATTTGAATGGAGTCTTCCACAACCAGGTGGTCATCTGTGAGCAGATGCCAGTTGTGTAGTTACAGGCCAGCATCATTGCATGCAAGTCAATATTGTTCTGCTTTTATTTTTCAGGGTATCACAGGTCCCTCTGGACCAATCGGGCCTCCAGGGCCCCCAGGATTACCGGTATGTGACAAGTAATTATCTTTGAATTCCTTGGGAGCTACACAGTCCTTCTGGAGCCACCTTAGCGCTCCCAGACATACCCAGCATGGCCCTTCCGGCCTGACCCTGTGTGAGGATGCTGACGGGAATGGGTCTGCCCAGATGAGCCCACTAAAACCACTTGAATGAGTTACAGGAGTGATGGTGGGTGACGTGTGAGCTGAGAGACGGGGACAGGGGACACGGCGTGATTAAGGCAGGGAAATTAGCCCACCCTGTTTCTCCCCTCCACCCCCATTCTTTTGGATTATCTACAATCACATGGTGATTTTTTGTACTTTTTGCTATTTGCATTTTTTTTCACTGGATGCCCAAAGGCTGCAGCCTGCACACTTGGGCGACCAGTGGTTGCTGTTGCTGGGTGTCCTTAGCACGGAGCCAGGATCAGCCCCGGGCTGCGGTAATCACGCAGCAGCTTTTCCAGTCCCTATCCGGGCTGGAGTGCAGAGTGCTGGCACAGATTGGTCTGACACAAATGCTTTTTGTATGTTATCAAATAAAAGCAACACCAAACTCAAGCGGATGTGAAAAGTGGAAACAGAAAAGGAAGGAATGAAAAAAAACACCTTGTGTAGCACTACTCTGTCTCTCTCTAAGGAGAGACTGACTTCTCTGCGAGGAAACGTACTGACTCCTTGCTGTATTCTTCTCTACACAGGGTCCACCTGGTCCCAAAGGTGCTAAAGGATCATCAGTGAGTATAGACATTGTTAAATGAAGAGGCTGAGGAGCTCTTATTAAGTGTGTAGCCTGCTGCGACTACTCCACGTCAGTGGCATTAAGGCAATTAGCCAACGATGACTGCAGCAAATGCAGCCTTTTCAGGCTGTCTAAGCCCAGAAATTATAACTGGGGAAGGTTTCTGTTGCACACACTGTACTTCATTGAACATCAGTGCAGCAAAGATCATAAGGAAGAATCCAGTGCACAGTCCTTAGGAGAGAACCTACTGCTGTAAAGCGGAGGGTATTAAAAATAGACTGTGAAGCGGGAGGTGGCAAGCTGAAAAGCGAAGAACTCTGCGAGAAGTGCGACACTGAAGCAAGCTTCATGTTGCAGATCTCCTATGCAGGCAGCTAAAAATTCCTCTTGGGCAACTTCCTACTGTCTTTTTCGCATGCAGAATTCAATGTTTTATTAATTTGAAGATTTTATGTGATTTATGAAACTGTTGAATTGATCTGGAGAGTTAACGTTTGCATGCATTGGAAGAATCCTTCCTTTTCCATAGGAAGCCTGAGGAAAATTCGAGTGTTTAACCCCAAGCATTTTGCTGATCTTTTCTTTTACCTCAGCTTCAAAAATAATCAAAATAAACATTTTCTTGGGAGGGTGCAAGGAGACTCCTCTTGTGGGCCTAAAGGGACAGGAAGAAAGTTTTTGCCACCACTAAAAGAAATAATCTCTGGGATGTGATAGAAGTGACAAGTGCTTTTTCCCGAGTGACTCATATGTTTTTCCCTTGTTTTTCCACCCAGGGTCCAACAGGTCCAAAGGGTGAATCGGGTCTTCCTGGCCCCCCAGGGCCTCCTGTAAGTAGAATCCATTACATGAAGAGTGAAATAAGGTTCAGATTTAATGGGTGTTGTAATCTTACAAAGTAGAAAATTTCTGGACAACGATTCAGCATGTCAGGAGTCCTAGCAATGGCTTGGCATCTCTTAGACGTGCTGGGGAAGAAAGCAGGATGTGAAGGGAGAAGTTACTAATAGGAAGATGACAAGAGAAGATGGAACCAATGTTCAAGCCTGCTGGTCAGGGTTTTTAGAAGTACTATCATAGGTGTTTTACATCTCTAGTGCGTATCTTGTGATGCTGCTCCGCAGCGCTGGTGGCTGCTTTGGCCATCTCTTCTGTCTTTTCCTCACTGCCAATGCAATGAGAAGTTGTATCTTCTTTCCCCACAAATCAGGGTCCTCCTGGAGAAGTCATCCAGCCGCTGCCCATCCAGTCTTCCAAGAGGACCAGACGAAACATTGACGCCAGCCAGCTGGTGGACGATGGAAACGCCGACAACTACATGGACTACGCAGAGGGCATGGAGGAAATTTTTGGGTCGCTGAATTCCTTGAAACTGGAAATTGAGCAAATGAAGCATCCATTGGGCACTCAACATAACCCAGCGCGTACCTGCAAGGATCTGCAGCTCTGTCACCCCGATTTCCCAGACGGTGCGTCCCGGGACAGAGCGGGTGTGGGGAAAACACTGTGGGTTTCCCAGCTCCCCACAGTGAATACAAGCGAGTGCATGAAGGGAAGTAATTTGGGGAGCCCCTGGCCCGGGTGCCCCATGAGGAATGTGGCTGACAAAGAAGGAATTACGTAGAGAACAGCTGGTCCCTTCCAACTGAAATATTCTGTTCTATTCTAAGGATGGGGATATGTGATGAAAAGTAACTATTCCTGTAAGGTGCTACAGTATTATCTGGAATGAAAACATAACCAGTTTTCCAAAAAATGCATATAAACAGTAGCCTGTGACAGAGATGAAACATCCCTGCGAAGATGGTTGCTGAAGAGCCCATCGTCCTTCCTTCACAGAGCTCATTCTTTCTCTCCTTCTCTTCCCTCTCGTACATGCAGGTGAATACTGGGTTGATCCTAACCAAGGATGTTCCAGGGACTCTTTCAAAGTTTACTGTAATTTCACAGCTGGTGGAGAGACTTGCATCTTCCCTGATAAGAAGTCTGAAGGAGTAAGTCCGCACAACTTTTTTTTTCCCTCCCCTCTATAGCATGGTGATAAGAGATTGTTTCCTAATATGAATATTCATAGACAGTCAACTTCAGGAGAATTGAACAATAGCACGTAAGGATTAAAGATCCAGAACATTTCTTTGTTACACAACGTTGGCTTCTAAAATAATAAGGAATATGTTTACAAAGAGAATTTCTTTCAGTCAGATTTAAACTGTAATTTGGGACAAGTCTTTGATTTCCCAGGCATAATAATTGCTAAAACCTTCATTTTTTTACTTTGCTTTACAAAGGCAGAAGTGCGTGTTGGCACGGGATCTGCGGCTCCCTGTGAGCTTTATTTAACTCATTGCTTGCCTTCGCCCCTGCGGCCGGGCTGCCGCTCCGCTGTCTGTGTGCAGAAGCGCTGCTGATTCCTCAGCCCTTACTGCGTCTTCAGGCGGAGCAGATAAATGTTGAACTCCTGTCATTTTTCCTGGTGTTTCTTGTGGGTATTTGGTTTCCTAAATGATTGCGGCTAGCCTCAGCGCTCTTGCTGGCACCAGTGCACAAGGCTGATTAAGTTATTTGTGTAATGATGTGTTTAGCTCAACTACACTCAGCGTTTTTCCCCCGTATCCATGCACTTGGTTTTCCGGAGCTGCTCTCCCCGATGCCTGGGGAGCAGCTCTGGCGCTGGCCAAGCAGAAGCTCTTGCGAAGAGGCCTGGGGGAGCTCTCCCAGTGTCACAGTTGTGCTCCAGCTGGGTTAGGTGCAGACAAAGCTGTTCTCTCCAGTGGAAGCCGTTTGCTTGCTGAATTTCATCCGCCAGAAGTATGTGCCGGCACACGACAAATAACACGCAACATAAATCTTCCTTGAGTATTTGTTGGGGCTGTTTAAATAGGCGATGGATTTCTTCTCCTTTGCATTAACTTGCCATGGCTCTCCTCAAAATGTTGACAGCTAAAAAGTGGAGTCTGCCCATGACCTTAGAGTTGCTCCAACTCCTGCCACGCTGGTTCTGCGAGTGGCTCTTTGACCGCGTCTCGTCCACTGTGGAGCTTCAATTCTGACCACAGGCTGCGATGCTCCTCAAGTGCAAATTGTGCTACACTTTTGCAGTGCTGTCTTAAATAAGAAAAAGCTTCAGCCTGCTCTTTTTCCATGTAGAGGAACGAAAACAGCTACCACACCAGCATTAGGTATTGGCTGAGTGGTTTTATTATAAGCCACAGCAGAGTTTCAGCCTATCTCCTTTCAGTCCATCCTTAGCCCAGAGAAACACACCGACTTGCTTTATGGTTCGTGTATGAAAAAGGAAAGGACAATCCCAAGACACCTTAGGATGTTTTTTGGGGGGAGATTTATGGCAGAAGTGAGGGAGCTTGTGGGAGGGTAAGGGAGCAGGCACAGCCACGCTCCTTCCTTGTGCTCTGACTCAAAAAAAAGTGCTTCAGCTGCTTCGACGGGGCTGCCGTAAAGGATGCTCTGACAGCTCATTTCTTGTCAAGGTCACCCCCTGCATCGCTCCAGGTAGCTGGAGCTCTGTCACGTGAGATGGTCCAGCACCGACTGCGGAGGATGCGCTGCCCATGCTGCACCTCATTGCTGCACAAGCGCAGGAGACAGGCAGAGGCTTTTCCGTAATCACTCGTTGCCTTTCCCAGCCCCACAGCATCTGGATTTGACATTAGAGTTGACAGCAGCCTTCTCCGTTATCAGCTTTGCTTTTCCACTCCAGCCCTCCCATGAAGATCAATGGATCTTTTACCGTTAATGTTTCCTTTTTCCCCCCCCCCTCTATCTTTCCTCTTATCTCTCCTGCCGATAGACTGCACTGCTGGTTTTGCATCCAAAGGATCTAGGAGGCAGAGATCATTAGCCCTTAGCGAAGGAGGCTGGTGCCAAGACAGCGCTGGGCACCCGGGGCAGCGCCGTCCCATTCTGCCTGACAGGCTGCTGGCACCGTGCGGCTCTGCCGACTGGTCTTGTTACTGGTGTATGAAGATGAAGAAAACATTTTAAAGAAAGTTGGACAGTTTCAATAAGACATGCAGTCTCTGCTTGTGGAACTGAATGTAACTTTTTTCATTTCTTTTTTTTTTTCTTTTTTTCTTTCTCTCTTTCCTCATGCCGTCCACAAACTAGGCTAGAATAACTTCTTGGCCAAAGGAAAACCCAGGCTCCTGGTTCAGTGAATTCAAGCGCGGTAAACTGGTAAGATGCATCTTGGTGCTTTCTGTTTTCTTTAACCCGTGTCATATTTTACAGAGTAAAATGGCTCGTTGGCCCAAAGAACAGCCTTCCACATGGTATAGTCAATACAAGCGGGGGTCTTTGGTAAGTGGCTAACCTTGGCCCTCTAGTCTGAATCAGAGCGCGTCATCTGCTTTGGTATGGCCAGACCTGTTGCACTCTGCATGCTGGACTAATAACCATCGCAAGTTGCAGTAAAAACATTTAAGGTGGAATACTGAAAAAGAAACAAAACCCAATGGGGATGCTTTTTTCCAGTCTGCTTGACTGGAAGCCCAGGAGCAGGTGACGAGCTTTCCCCTGCGTTGGAAGGGGACGTGCTGACGTGGCGGAGGACGCTGCGGAGCTGGAGCTGTCACAGGTCTGTCTCCGCAGAGCTCTGCAGGAGGGCTGTGTCCTGCAAGGAGGGCTGTTGCTGGCTCTTACGCAGTTCCCATTATGGCAAAGGCAAACTGGGGTTCCCCATACTGCCGTCCCCCAGCAGGGTAGCCTTATCCCGAATGCTGGGAGATGCCTAACGCGATGCTTCAGCCTGGCGCCGGGCTGGGTGCTGGTGCAGGCTGTGCTCGCTGGTACCCAGGCTGAGGTGATGAATCTGCACATCTCGGGTCTGGGGCAGGTTTTCCCCAAAGGATGGATTTCATCTCCCACACTGGAGATGAGCCGAGTCGGGGACTCCCATGCCACCCCCGGCGCTCGGGAGACGTGAAGTCATTGGTTTAAAGGCAGATTTTGAGCTACGTGCATTTGCCGAGCCTGGTGGACAGGAGTTTGGCTTAGTCACAGTTAAGGATTTTTTCAAGGGAGAAGAACTGTCCTGAGGTCAAACAATGCTTGATGTCAGCAATCGAGCAGCACAGCAATGCGTAAACCAGAGGAGAAGCTCTGGTATTTTGTCCTGTAGCAGGACATTCATGTTGTGGATGGATCACTCCCGCAGAGCCCGAGCCCTGGTCAGGGATGTCAGAGCAGCAACTGATTAGCGTAAGCCCGGTGTCCTTAAGCAACAGAAATCTCCCGCGTGTGTATCAATTCTTGTAGGATTAGCGGGATGCAGATAATGAGCTCAGTCAAATCAGGAGAATTAGGGGAGAAGGAAATATTCAGTGGATAAAACCGACCTGCCCCTGAGAGCAGGAGATGCTCTGACGTGCGGCGCCGAGCTGCCGCATGCCCTCATTCTCTCCCCATGGCTGAGGTTTCCTGCAGTGCCCCAAACTTCCACCTTAAAAGGCAAACAGCAAAGAAAATCGCCGCATTTCATCGCCGCTAAACACGTTTTGCTCTGATTCTGCCCACAAGAAGGATATGGCTTCTGCAGCTTTTCTGCATTATCAAATCAGGCCGCAAAGCCAAGGCTTCAGCCTCGTAGCTCCTTGGAGGGCAACTACTCATAGCTTAATTACAGAGCAACTTCATCAGTTAATATTATGAGTACCTCCATTTCTCCATCTTCTCCGCTTTTCTTTTTCCCAGTCTGTTGATCAGTTAGAGGCTGAATTGCCAAGCTAGAGCATAGGGCCCATTTTTTTAAAATGGGAATTTCCATGCTACTTGGAGCCCTTTGCTCCATCTTTCTGTGTTGCCATTTTCATGCTTTTTTTACCTGTCCTGCATTTTCTGTTTGGAAAAAAGCCACCAGCACGTAGAAGACGTGCCTAAGCAAACCACAGAACTCTTAAACACACAAGCCAAAGAAGTAAAGTCTGATTATTTTTTTTAAAAGTAATTCTCATTTTGCCCCAGTCAGTACTTGGAACCGTGAGACTGGTAAACTGGGGAGATGTTTTGCCTGGATCCAAGATCAGCTGAAGTCTGTGCATGGAGTTTTCATTCCCCTCTGGGTGCAGCGTTGCTCCTGTTGCTCCCTGGAGAAGGTCCCTGGTGTCCTTCCATGCAGCCCAAGCACGGTCTCTCGGGGGGCTCGAGGAGCCCTGAAGCCGGGGGGAAGGCTTCCATGTGGGTGCTCTGCACTGCTGACATGGGTGTCCCTGTGCTTGCACGAGGCGCACAGCTGTGAAGATGCTTGCCTTTCATCTGGGGGTATCTAAAGGAAGAAGAACATAGTAAATACGAAATACAAAGAAATCACCTTGTTCTGATGCTTCTGCACAGTCATTAATCAATGACACAGAGTAGTGGGAGCTGATTCTTAACCATTTCTCGTGATGCAGCCAAACTGCATTTAGAGGGATAAAAGGGTTGCAGATGTTTTCTTCTGGACTCTGCTTTCCTTCTGTGTGTGCAGCAGAAAATTCCCAGCAGCTCTAACAAGGCCTGTCACCCATCCTGTCCTGTTATCCTTCATAGCCACATGACATCTGCCACAGGGAAATACTATCACAGAGAGAACAGAAAGGGATTGATTTTTGCAAAACCATGTTCCCATGAGCGAGCCTTATGCAGAAAACGAGTTCCCAGTGGCTCCAGTTGCAAAGCTGGGACAGGGCTTCATGCAATCTGCAGAGGCAGAACAGCAGCCGAGGCCCCTTAACCAAGCAGTCAGGCTCCCAGACCAAGCACTAGTTTGGGAGAAATGAGAGGAGAGTGGGTCCTGCAGATCGGTAGTGCCACACATCACTGGGTGTGTGCCAAGTCACTGGCACTTTGTGTCCCTCTCCTTCCACGTCCTGGTGGCTTTCTGGTAGCTGCTCTTCTGGCATGCGTGGCTCTCTCATGGTCAGTCATATTTAACTCTCAGGAGGACACTTCAACGGTATCCTGACAACCGGTTGGTATATTTATGTATTTTTGTTATCTTTTTATTCATTATTTTATTGTCTGGTTATGAATCTCTTCTACTGTTTACAGCTTGCACCGATGTTTCGCGGTACCTGGAAGAACACTATGCTGTTTGCGTGCCTGTATTTTTCTCCTGGTCATTCCTAAAGAAACCCCCTGTCCGTAGAGGACAGTCCCGAACAGCAGCTCTGGTAGCTTGGCCGTGGCTGGAGATGCCACCTGAAGGACCGTTAGTTTATACATGCAGACTGGCTGTCCTGCTGTGTGTTTGCTTCCTCGGTGGGGTACGAGAGAAAGTCCCAGAAAGCCCTGAGTTCCTTGGGAAGTCTGGTTCAGTGAACTATTTTGCAGAAAGACATTTCTAGACACCGTTCTCCTCCAAGGGAGAAGAGGAGCCTGATGTGCAGGATGGCGCAAGCCCCTGTGCCGGTGCAGCTCCGTGTTTCATGCCGTGCCCTAAGGGCAGCAAATGCATTTTCCCTTCAGCTGCGTGTAGCCTCGCCGACGAGGGCAGCTCGGAGCCCTGCCGGCAGGAACAGGATTGCTGCGCATTAAGTGCAAAGATTGCTTGAAAGCCAGTGCGTTGGTGCCCAGGAAAAATGAATGGGAAGTACCCCAGTGCATGCAGAACAAAATACCCACAACAGTCAGAAAATCATGTCAAATAGGACAGAAAAAGAAAGCCCCCAACCCTTACAGAAATCTGCTTTCTCTCCTTTTCAAAAGCCGGAGAAGTATGCTTAGTGTGGGCTTAAACTTGAGACATATATCCCCAAATTTCCTTAACACTGCAACTTTTTTGCAACCAGGGCTGAAATTCCCCTTCCTTTCCCCTCCTGCCCTGCCTTAGCCTTATTTTTTTAGCTCACAACCAGCCAGAGGAATAAACTGCCCTCGGCAGCCGTGGCCTGGCCGCAGGAGGACCAGAGCAGCCCCATGCCTGTAGCGTGGCAGGAGCAGCATCTGCACCCCGGTGGGGTGCTGAGACCGAGCCCCGTGCACGGGGTAGTAATGATGGGTGAGACTGGTGGTCCTCAGAGCCCTCCAGACGTGTTGCCTTGCCCCTCACTGCCCAGTGTTTCCCCTTCTCCACTTCTCATAGCTCTCCTACGTGGATTCAGACGGGAACCCCATCGGAGTGGTGCAGATGACTTTCCTCCGGCTCCTGAGCGCTTCGGCCCACCAGAACATCACCTACAACTGCTACCAGTCCGTCGCCTGGCATGACGCCACCACCAACAGCTACGACAAGGCCATCCGCTTCCTGGGCTCCAACGACGAGGAGATGTCCTACGACAACAACCCCTACATCCGAGCCGTCCTCGACGGCTGCGCGGTACGTGGGCAGTCGCTGCGGGAAGTGTCCGTCCCCCTCCCCTGGCTGTAGGGCACCGTCTGCCTCGGGGCAGATCGCCTCCGGATTTCCAGTGCCCGCTGGTGTAGGATTGTCCCCAACATGGGAGACATCAAGCTTGCTCTTCCCAGTGCTGGGAATGCCTGGTTCCACTCAAGGTTGGGGGAAGCTGCAGCACCGCTAGAAACTAGATTAATTTGCTTTACTGCTGGCTGTGCACAAAGGGAGACACCTGCCTAAAACCTCCAGTGGCTTTTAAATGTCCCCCTTTCCCTTTGCTCTGACTCCATTTACTCACACGGGAGGAGGCAAGCGATGACACCCATTGCGTATGAGTTTTGCAGGCTTTGATGGTAATTTTTTGGAAGTGCTTTCGGGAAATCTAGGAGGCAAAACATTAATGGTTTGGCGTTCAGTTAGCTGGGGGTTTTTTTGTGACACGCTGCTGCGTGCAGCCCCAGGAGGGCTCTGGGCTGTGCTGGGCGTGGGGTGCATCACTGCATCGCTCCAAGGCTGGCACGGGAGCCGCCGGTGCCCTTGGGAAAGGACAAACCAAAGCAAGGCCTGACTCTGTAGCAAGATGGGATGATGCTGCGGGATGCAGGAGACAGAGGTTCGCATCCCTGCTCGCATTTCAAATGCAGCCTTTAGCGTCGTGCTCTCTAGCTCTGTTCCCTGTGGCTTTTTTGCCCGGAGCGCAGAAGCAGGCGTTGCGCTGCAGCCCTCCTCTCCCCGCGCTCTTCGCCTTTGCTTTGGCCACGAGCAACAGCCCGAGTTTCCAGCGGGGCCCAGCAGCCTCCCTTTGCTTCTGCCTCCTTCTGTTGGGTGCCTGACTGGGGACTGAGCGCTGAAAAATCTGCCTTCAGGAGCTAAAAATTTGGCAAAGCAGGTGCCGCTTGCATTTATTTTGAGACCCAGTTTGCTGGTGCAAAAGCGTGCATAATTCTCACCCTCTGCAACTGCAGTGCTTGAAGCCCACAGGACAGAAAGATTGAGATGTTTGACAGAAAAAGCGCTTCGCATAATTTGAGATGAAAGTGGTTCGGTTCTGGCACACAAACGTTTTTTACTGTAGGAGCAATGAGGAAAAAAAGATTCGAATCCCTTCTTCCAACACTCTCGCAGAGAGGGAAAGGGCATCCATCCTGCTTCTGGAAACACTTAGAAGCCACGTGGGGAAGTTTCTCCTCAAGCACTTCATATCTCCTGCTAACACGATGTGTTCTCGCTAAAAAGTGCCTTCTCCTCCCTTTCCCTTCTGAAATCTCAGGGATGCTGCAAGATCCCACGTTGCACATTTTGAGGCAGCTGTGCCTGCTGAAAACCCGTTTGGTTTAAGTGATTTGGCTCAGATACCCTGCGTTCCTCTCCCTAATGAGGGATGTTTGCATGGAAAGAGGACTGGAGCTCCTTGGAGTTTATTTGCCTGGCTGCTGCTTGCAGGTGGCTGTTAGCACAGCCAGTCTCCGTGTCACAAATAATCGACCGTGGCAAGAACTAAAGCAGTGGGAGCACTGGGAGCCCGCAGGGCGGGAGCACTGGGAGAGGCTGAACGAGCCCCGGTGCGATGGTGAGGCAGTGAGATGGTGTCTCCTGGCTTTGGGCATCGCTTCCGATACCTGTAGACGTTCCCGCAGGCTGTGAAAAGAAGGTTAAATACTCCAAGGGAGCTTATTGCCACCTCGAAGGAAGAGGGTCTGCATCTCCTGTATTCCTGTACCGTCTCTGGTACCCTGGTAGATCATCCGTCCTGAACCACTGGCAGGATACTGAAGATTGAGCCCTATATGTGAAAAATGAGGTTGGGCTGCCCAGCACGGCGTTGCCGCAGAGGCCCTGGTAGCACCCGCGCTCCGGCCATTGGAGGCTGCTGCAGCCGGCGCCGGCGGAGCTCCCGGGTGAACGTTCGGGCCATTATTTGAACGTGTTTTTCCTGATCTTACAGCCCTTTCTCAGTACCTGCCATATAGCCTATTCTTCTGAGATGCACAAATCAGAGGGTCAGGTAAAGCCAAAAGCTGCTCCATAAATTCACTGGTTTGTGCAGCTTTGTATGCCCTCAGGTGCGCTTCTGCTCCTCTAATAATTATTTATATTTTGGAAATAACTGTATGACTACCAGGCACAGTAAAAAGACAACATCACCTTGTGAATTCCATCAAACTTTAAATGTGATCTTTTTGGTGGTGCTTGGATAATAGTCAAACTAATATATTCAAATTAAATCACTCGCATTTGTTCAACAACCCATGCGTGTCCTCGGGGAGGCAAAACAGCTATGCCACGGCCACAACAATTTTCCCAGGCTCCTGTTCCAGCCCTGAGATGTGCTGACAGCAGAGTTAGTGTCTTTGGATCTGCATGGCAGCAGCTTCTGCTCCAAAGTCTGGGCTCAGGACAGTCATCTCCCCCAGGGTTTGCTCAGTGGTCACCATCCCACTTGAGAGCATGTCTGCTGTATCTGCAGGGTGAACGTAGGGTGTTTGGGTGCTGGGTGCCTCTAATTCAGCTCAGAAAATGCCTGGGCAAGATCACCACCGTATTCCCAGCTGACCAGTGAATGCTCATTCCTAATAACTTGCCGTTGTTGGGTTGGAGGCATCATCAGAGCTCCTCTCTCTCCCTCTTCTCCCCGCCAGGCAAAGAAGGGCTATCAGAAGACTATCCTGGAAATCAACACGCCCAAAGTAGAGCAAGTACCTGTAGTCGACATCATGTTCAATGACTTTGGAGAAGCGTCACAGAAATTTGGATTCGAGGTGGGACCGGCTTGCTTCATGGGCTAAGAGCCACCTGAAAACTAGTCTCCAAATGAGCAACCTCGTAACCTCATTGCGCCATTTAATTAATTAAAAAAAAAAAGAAAAAAAGAAAAAATAATTCCTTGTCACATGCACGTTCTGAAACTGGACAGCGATGGGTTATTTTTTTCCGTTTTGTTTTGTTCCTCGTTTTGCCCGAGTCCCTCTGTGCCACCGCAGCCAGACGTACCGAACCGCCGACCAAGAGGACCGTTCCCGCGACAGACACAGAATCGCATGACCGACTGCCGCACACGTGGCCCGGAGACCTGTCCCCACGCCACCACTGCAGCTCCACGGCCACCAAGCAGACCCCGCCACCATCAAAGACTTCTTCTTCTTCTTCTTCTTCTTGCCGTGAAGCAATACCGAGCGCTTGTCTGTAGATTATTGTTTGTTTGTTTCTAAGGAAAAATGGAAAAAACTTGAAACTCCTGTGTTCAGCTTGACGTTGAAGTCCTGGCTCCAGTCTAAACCCTGCCAAAGCTCATCGAAGGCATTTCGTTGACTTACACGAGATTTGGATCGGCTTTCGCAAGCAGACATCATGGTCATTTCCAGAATTTGTGGTATCTCCATTGAATCATGTTAATTCTACATTTTACAAAATTTAACCCCATGAATTTGATAGCTAAAAGTCACACTGGGCATCTCTTTCCCATGTATTAAAGGTGCTTATATTTTTATATGTTTGTAAGTAAATATTTGTATTGTATATTATTTTAAATGTTGAAATGTTTCTGGCTTCAAAACATGCATGTGACCCTGTCTGTAGCAAAACCACCAGCAGCCCGGCCATCGTGTCCCCGCCGCCTCTGCCCAGCCCCAAGCCCGGCTCCGGAGGGGCTCGGAGTCACGCCCAGGCGCAAGTCTGTGCACGGTGAGGGCCCAGCGAGCGGCAAACCAGCCCCCCGAGCCACAGATGCCTTTTGGAAGGATTTGCTTTAAAATAAGGAAGTTAAAGCCACTTGTTAACAAGATTTCTACAAAACCCTGACCTAAGAGCAGGATCCGCTTTGAATCTCTGCCTTTTTGTACACTTGTTTGCCTTAACATCCATGTTTTAAATTAATTCTTCTTCTTTATCTTTCAGCATTCTTTTAAAATCATCATAATAAAAATCCATTCCCAGCGGCAGATTGCCGTGGCAGGGGAAATCCATTTGTCCTCTCCGAATATAAAGTGTAAGAGAAAAAAAAAAAAAAAAGGTGCTTTTTTATTTTTACATGTCTCTGTGGTGCTATCTATTTGAATAACTTTAATACAACACTGGTGATACCCTGCCACTGGCCGATCTCCCACCAGCCTTTGCTTTTTAGCCGCTTTCAACACAGACTGCAGGCTGTTGCTACGGTCTTTGATTATAAATGCATGCCGCCCTCGTAGTCGTGGTGTAGCAGACCCGCTCCTCTCGCTCCTCTCCTGGGTTGCGCTGCCGTAGCTCATGCAGCCCATGTAGAAAAAGTATTAGATCTGCTTACATCTTTTTTTTCTTTTTTTTTTTTTTTTCCCAAGAATATTCATGCGTTTTATACGGTGGTAACCATACCGGATTGTACTCAGTCGCTGAATGTTTGTGGTGCTAATTTATGTATTTGGTGGACATCCCGACGCGCTGCGGAAGCCGCGTGGGTGCCTGCCCGGGGGTCTGCAGTTTTCCTGGTCTTCCCACCGTGGCTCTGCCAGGATGGCTATTTTATTTTTTTTTTATCGTGCAGCGTTTTCGGCTCGCAACCTGCTGACGCCGTCTTCTTGTTCCGTTTGTTTGTTCGTTTTCTCCTTAGCTGTTTTCCTTATTTAGGTCTCTCGGCTGGAAAATAGATGTCGCAGGGTTGTTTTATTATTATTATTTGGCCTGGAGTATTACAGCAACGCTTGAGCCAAGGGGGGTCTTTCACCACAAAGGAAAAGACATCACATTTACTGTGAAGAAAAGCCTATCTATGATGTCTTTTCCCCCCTTCTCCCCCAAGCAGAGAGCAGCAGCATCCGAGGAAGGGAGGCGAAGCCGTGCTGGAGAGAGCGGCGATGCCGCGCGGTGCTTTTCGCTCTGGGAGAGCCATGTCCATCCGTCTCCCCTCTTCTGTTGTGTTCTCTCATTTTTATTTTTTTTCCACTTGGGGGAAAGAAAAAAAAAAACAAAAAAGGTGCTACTCTAAAAACTGCAGACTCCGGCAGCAAAGCAATGAAAAGGAATATGTAATCATATACAGGAGAATTCAGCTGCTTGGTCACCTTGGCGAGAGCCTTGTTCAGGAGCCGTGGGAAGGTCAGGAAAGGTTGCGCGTTCCTCTCTGCAAGAGATAAGCCATATATTGATGTATGTGCACACGTGTGCGTCTGTCCAGGTCATGTGGTTCTGTTATAAATTTTCAACAAGGGAGCTTTTTTCTTTTATTTTTCCTTTGATTTCTTTGCTTTAAGAAAAAAAAAACAAAAAAACAATTCCTCTGTTGAATTTCCACAGTGTTGTAATTGTACTGAGCTCCAAACTGTTCCGATTTCCCCAGACCACTTAGCTACGGTATATTGCAATAAAATTACTACTTGTATTTGCAGACATTCTTTTGTGTAATTTTATTTCCCTCCTCCCTTAATATATATGACTTGAACAAATGTTGATAAGAAAAATAAAACCTATGGAAAAAAATTTTAGTACATAAGGCCCTTTTTAAAATATAGTGTCGAATGACATATTGTACATTTCTTCAAAGTCCAATAAACATGTCATAAAATTTAAGTGTAATGCCCATAAGAGCTATTTTTAAATATTTTAAACCTGTGTAATAAAGGAATAAATGTAATAGATTTTTTTCAATAAATCAAGTTTACTGTTTCCACCTAAACCGACGTGATGTGAATGTCTTCTTGAAGTTGATTGCAGCCTGATTTCCCCACGACCCCTCTGCTCAGCGGAGCCTGCAGAGTTCATCAGCGGAGCGGTGAAAGCGCTTAAAGGTAACACATACTGTAAAATATTCAGCCAAACCTATCGGAGAGAGAACTTCCAGGCCTGGAATCTTTTTTTTCCTCAGTGAGAAACTCGGATCGACCTGACTCTGCCAAAATCCAACCGGGGGATTTCAGTGGCTGGGACTTGGATGAGAAGATTGGGTGGCCACCAGCTCTCCACGTCCTCCACCCCAGCGGCAACGGCACCCGAGAACTCTCTGCTTGGCACCGCAGCCTTCGCTCTAGCTGATCATCTCATCCTGGGACAAATTCAGGGAAAAAAAATAATTTCTCCAGTTTCTTGGTGAGCTCCTCAACCTCAGGCTCATGTCTCAGCCCCAGGGCCCTGCTGCATGGACACACTGGGAGAAGTGACATGGGGGACACTTTGCTCATCCTCTCCTCCTTACCTCCCGCGGGTTTCACTCCAAGGACACACGAGAAGATGTCGGCTCGTCTGGAAACCGCTGTAAGAAACTGCACGCGTCTGCCTGCCAACAGCAGCCACTGCTGCTGGATTTGCATCGTTCTGGTTCTCAGGGGCTTCTTGCAAAGATGGCTTGGTTGCTGCTGCTGGTTTGCAGGTTCGAGAAGATGAGAAGATGCCTGCACCTTGAAAACGTGTCCTTGTTTGCAACGGAGCAGGTACGTATGGTACAAACACCCAGACGTGTGCGCTAACCCCGCTCTATGCACAAAGCTTTGCAATGGCCACGCCATGCTGTGTGTCCCATCGGCCTCTCCCCTTCGTTCTTTGACTGCAATTAGTGGTAGATCTCGGATAAAGAGAGGTGTTCCGATAAGGATCCAAAGTCCTTTAGTCAAAGTATGCAACTAGCTTGTAGGAGTAGTCCTGAGATATCTTGGGGTATTATGGCCAAAACTTCATCCAAATGGACCCCAGAGGTGCAGAGGTACCACAGCTGGGGGAGTAAACTAGAGGGAAAATAGCTTTAATTACTTAGCCCTGGCTAGAAAGATTTGACTTCGATCCTGATGATGCTTCGAGGTGACGCCAGCCTCTTCCATGCTGACTTGCCAGTTGTGATTTGCACTGGATCGGTGCTGGTTGCAGCAAACACTGCTAGCAGATGCCTCAGGGTCTCACTGCTGAGAGGAACTTTGATCTGCCATTAGGAAAAAGCAGCGATCCGAGTGAGGATCTGACTGTTTCTGGAGAAGCCAGGCACAGAAGCCGTGGTATATTTTTTGCCTTTTTTTGTACAACAGAAAGTCCGTAATTTGGTGCTGGAGCTACAACACAGCATCTCTGTCTGCCAGGTGGAATGTGGAGGGTCATTTCTGGCAGATCCACAACAGAAACAGCAGCAGATGATCGAAACGGAGCGTGAGCACCCCAGACAGCTCAGATTTGCTCTGTGGGCGGGGGGAGGACGGGGCTGCTCAACCCAAAGTCACGCACCCCAGGGACTTTGCCCGGGCATGGCCCCAGCGCAGCGGCTGTCCCCCCGCCTCGGGGACAGGGGCAGCAGCTCAGACCTGGGGATGCAGCAAAGAGGGCGAGAGGACCGCGCTCCGCACCCACCCCAGCCCTGGGGGGAGCAGAGCAGTGCCCACCCCTCTACATCTTGTGGAGCGAGAGTTCACCAAGGGGCGAGAGTTCACCAAGGGCAGCTGAGCCCGGCTGCGTTCCCAGGCACCTCCGACAGCAGCTGAGCCGGCCGGGGCAGGAGAAGCGGGAGCTGTGATGCTGCCGGTGCCTGCTTTGCTCTGCCTCTGATTTGTTTTTTTCTTAACAGGCGGGCTCAAGTAGGCTGGGATTTATGCGCTTCTGTGTGTTACGAAAGAAGGTGAAGCCTGAAGAGTTTTTCCCCATCCAGTTACCTGAGCTGACCCGGGCACGTGGATCTGTACGCTTGCTTCCAGGCTGTTTCCTAAGGTAAAACATCAACTGCTGTGTGATTTGCTTTCTGCTAGTAAAATGGGAGTTTCTCCTTCTTGGTTCATTTCTTAGCCCCGTTCTGGAGGAAGGGGCCCAGGTCCTCATGCTAGCTGTGTGTCTGTTGGCTACCTGTCGTTTATCTTGGAGTCCTTTGGCTTGCTTCAGCTGGAGCAGCGGCTGTCCCTAACAAAGCACATCCGAGCAGGCAGCCGGGCAGAGAAAAGAGCCTTCCGTGTGAGCTCAGCCATGTATTAGCCACCTGAGACTCCACCGAGAGGTTACCCTTGGGACAGGAGCCCTGGGGATTGCAGCCCAGTGCACCCATTGCTCGCAGGGGATGAAGCGCTGGTGTGGGTGCCCCCGGACCGGGGCTGTGCTGGGTGGGCTGGGACGGAGCCACGACCTCGCCGGCTGCCTGCCCGCCCACCCAGCATGGTGCAAAGCGGCTTTTCCAAAACGCAGCTCCCTCTTGTCGTGCTTCGAGCCTGGGGCTGCACCACCGGCATGGTCCTGCTCCTCCGGGAGCCGGTGGGGAAGGGGCCGGGATGGGCAGCCCGGGCTGGGGGTGCAGCACTGCCGTGTACGGCCCCCAGCCCAGCCCGTGCCGTGCGGGGACACGCTCTGATCGCAGCGTTTGCTCTCTGCAAGACGTGACAGCTTTGGTTGGGATGCGCCCTGCTCTATTATTATCTCTCAAAGCCATGTTCCTCCCGGCTCCTCAAATACCGTGTTTGCATGAGACTGGTAAAAATAAAAATGGCTAAAAAAGAGGTGTTGGCTACGGTTAAATTTAGAGACCGGATCAGGGGCGTTTCTCCCCTACGGTCTAGGTGAGTTTGGGCAAACAATCCAGAAGGGAAAACTGTGAATGGGTGTTTTGTACAAAGTACTGGGTTTGTGCGACTAAAGCTCTCCTGGAAAGAGAGAAACAGCAAGGCAAAGTGGGAGGCAGGGGAAGGGGAGAGGAGTCTGCCTTAGCACGAAGAGAATACGTGAAGCGTTGGGTAGAGCGCGGCTTTCGCAGCACACAAGGCGAGCTAGAGCTGTTCTCATTGTTCAGCTGCTTTTTGTCCAGCGTCTTCTCTCCAGCCAGGCCTGGTGTGACGTGGTTTTTTTATTGATGTCTCAATCAAAAGGTTAGAACTGATCTGACCCACAGCTCTGGGGGGAAAAAAGAAACCCAACCACTTCTCCATGACTTTTTATGAGAAAGGGCAAGTGACCTGGAGATGCCTCCCAGCAGCTCACCCCCACCTGTAAATTAAGCTGCAGAGCCTCCAGGAAAAGCTAACACCATGCAAGTTCAACACATCCCCTCTCTCTTAACACCTTGCACAGGAACTGCGCCACTGCAAATTCACTGCTCGGCCTTTTCTGCCAGCCAGGCGCTCTACCAGACAGACAATTTCCACAATTTTTTCTGTTTTCTTAACACGGGTGACCCGAGCAGGCCAGACCGCTGCCGCATCATCGGGCTGATCCTCGTGTCACTTGGCACTGCAAGCCTGGTGTCCCTGTGCCAAGAGCATCCCGTTCCATCCTCCGTCCGGGTGCGGGTGGCGGCTGTGGCGGCAGAGATGCCCAGGACCTTCACCCACGGCGTGGCTGGCACAGCTCAGCGATGTCTCAGCTTGCAGCAGCACTGGGAATTGTTGGTGTAAGGGCTGTCCACTGCGCTCGGTCTGTGTAATACTCGCCAACCCCGGCTCCTGCCAGCGCTGCGTGACCTGACCCTTTCTTCCCGGAGAAAAGCTGCGTTTTGCCCAGTCAGAGCAGCCCATGTGCAGGTTCTGGCCAGCACTGCAGCAGCTGCTGGGGCAGGATCCGGCCCTGCAGCTGCCCGGTGATGCTGAGGGCTGGGTCTGAGCTCCTCTGGCACTGCCACCTCTGCTCTGCTGTTTTCCCCTCTGCTCTGCCATGCTGCAGAGTGTGAGAGCAGCAGGTGGGAAGCAATGTTTTATCATAATCACCCATAAATCATCGTGTCACTGAGATGAGGACTCCTGGTTTTTCCTTCCTTTCTGTTTTCTTTCCATGTATTTTTCTGACTTTAAGGCATGAGCAACCTTTGAAGCCAACCTGGGCTGATGTTCTCAACATCTGTCAGTGCTGCTCTCCTGCCATGACACAACGGTACAGAACTGCAGATCTTTGATGCTTTCCAACCCCTCTGGCTAAATCCAAGCCCTGATTTCAGCCAGGAGGCCCTCCTGACACTAGAGAGTACGAAAGTACAGCTTCATGGCTTGAGCAAGGACAGGAGAACACAAAGCTTGAAGACCAGCCCCGGCATCCAGTGCGTACAGCCAGGTACCGGGCTGCGCAGTGGGTCTGTAGTGCTTCCCCTGGGCTGGTCCCCGTCTCCGCTCCAGAGGAGCGGGATGCTGTGCCGCAGCGACCGACCGACGGCAGACTGTCGCTGCAAAATCGCCAGTGCTGAGCTCTGGCCCACTAGGACTGTCCTGCAAAAGCGCCATGGAGCAATCCTTTGGATCGTTACAGCCTCGGAAATAATTTACTCTTCGCTCATCCCTCCCTCGGCGCTTCCAGCTGGGGCGATTGGCAGTCCCCTCTCGCACGGAGGAGAACTTCAGTGCCCGCGTCTTCTCTGGGCACGTAACGAACCCGCCGGCTCCGGGGCTCTCGCTGGGTTTTGCCCAAGTCGCAACACTACAGGCTGGTTTTGCTTTTGATCTCCGAAGCAGGGGTGGAGTGTTAATATGCAGTGGTTTTATTTATGGCACCTATTGCCATTTCATTTATTCCTTGTAACTTCTCTGGCTGCAGATTTTTTCTGTCCTGGGGCAGCATGGCAGCAGAGTGATTTTCTCCGGAGGCACAAACTCGATAGTTCAGACAGGCCCTGCATGTTTCTGCCTTCGTAGCAAACAAAACTTAGCAATTTATGCTTGTATTTAATGGGTTTTCTCAAATAGCCCAGAGCAAAAATAAACACCCCAAAGAAATCAAACACATGAAAACCCTGAAGAAGAAGCTGTTTTTCTCCTTCAGAGAGAAGCCAACACACTTGTTTTTTAAGAGATGCGTAACTAAGAGAGCTCTGAAGCGCTAAAATTACATCTTGTAAGGCACCGGCTGTCACGCTCAGAGCCACCCCTGAAATCGCTGCTCGACGCAGCTGAACGCAGAGAGCACACGTGCCATCTTCGGGCCTCGCGTTGAGACTTCGTGTTCTCATTCTGCCTAATTATTAATATGTTAATTTGACAACGAGATGTTCCTCTTTTGCAGAAAATTTTCTGCACTGTGCTTGGCTTTTTGTCAGCTGCTCCTTAGCTCGTCAAATTTTCCTTTTTCTCCATTTCCTCGGCTCAGGCTGGGCAAAGCCATGGGCTGTGCCTGGGGGACCCCTCCCTGAGCACCCTGGGGTGCTGAAGAGAGGAACAGTATCAGGTGAGCATCGTGTTGGCGCTGACTGCCAGCCTGACCTCGGGGACATCCAAGCCACAGTCCCAGCTGTGCAGAAGGCAGATGCTGGGCTGCAGCGCTGCCCTGCAGCCCCCAGGCTGGGGACTGCTGAGGCTGTGCCATTGCCAGGGGTCTCAGAGGGAAATGACATGCTGACTGTGCCTTTTGAAGTACGAGAGCTTCACCTGGGCAGCTGAGCAGGGGCCGTGATCTGCTAGTGAGGTCCCTCCGCCGCAGGTTGTCTCCTCTCCACATATACCCCTGGTGAAGAGTTTGGTCTCTTTGGGGTTTAGATGATAATTCACATCCAAATGTCTACTGGGGGCTCCTGGAAAGAAGCCTGGGTTGGAGAAGTGCCTCCCTTCAGCCCCCATCTCCCCGAGAGCTGAAGCATCTCCTCTGCAGGTTGGACCCCAGCCCGGAGCTGCTCCTCGCTGCCACCAGCATGACGCTGGATTGCAGGAGTAAGCAGGAGCAACCACAGGAAAAAAAATTGCCCCTCTTTTAGATTTTCTTTTCAAGCAGGCTGATCAGAGACCCTGTTGAAACAGAAATCAAAAAGCTGACAGACTTAAAATGTTAATTAAGATCACAACAGAAAGACGGGGGGAGAAGGAAGGAGGGGAGCATCTATTAATGAATTATCTGCTCTGAGAGGAAGCGTTTGTGTATTCGCAATGCATACATCGTTTTGGTGGCGAATGAAAGAAATTGAATCAAACTACACAGGAAGTTTGTACACCACCGTGGATTTAATTTTCAAACTTCCATCGGGCAAAGATTAACCTTGCTGAAGGGCATTAGCGGAGCAGGCAGAATGTGAAAAAACTAATCCCTGCTATGAGTTTCTTCAGGAGGAAACACTAAGCAGTATTAAATATTTATTGAATATAAATACCTTCTTTCCCCCCTCTGCTTTCTTTCCTGCTTTGCATTTCAGTTGCTTCTTCTGCTAAAGCCTCTCTGCCCAGCATAGCATCACACCTGGTATGCGCTGCAGCCCGGACTGTGAGTGTCTTTGCTGCACAGTACAGCTACTAATCTGTCTATTACTGCTGAAGAATATAGATGTTTTTGTAGGAGCCACTGCCTTTGAGCGTGGCCTGACACAGCAGGACCAGTCCCTTGTTCCTTCATCCCCAGCTCCGGGTGCTGCCGTGCCTGGGGACCCTCACGGCCGATGCCCGCTGATGTCCGAGGAGAAAAGAAAAAGCACAATTTAGCCCAGAGCCTCAGCACTCAGGGAAGAAAGGATCGGTGCGGAAATGTGTCTGTGGAAAAGCCATTCAGTCCCAAACAGCCTCTCTAGTCTCTCATCCATATGGATTTTATTCTCGAAGTTAATTGCTTTCCTATCAGCAATTCTGGTGTCGCGTTATTCCAGGCAGGAGCACCCGCTCAGCTCCGCACACCGGGAGGGATGTCACCAGGCAGCCCACCCCGATGGCAGGGCTCACCTCGCCCCAAAACGCCTCTGCCATGTTCCCCGTCACCCGCGTGTGACGTGCGGCATCCCTGAGCCCGAGCAGCTCCAGCCCCCGGAGCATTGCCGTGCTGCCTCCCGCCTCCTCCATCTTAAACTGCCGTGAGTGGACACGGGTCTGCCTCGAAGGGAAAAGTGGGGCTTAAATATAGACCCTGAAATAGGTCAAAAAAGAGACCAGAAAACCTCCCCAGTGTTTCTTCCCACTTGCCACATGCAAACTCCCCAGGCGTTAATTAGTGTTTTCCCAGGGCCTGGAGAACACGAGGCACTACGTGTGTATTTTTAGTCGGTCTGAGGGGGATGTAGAACACTTCTCCATACTTTGCTCCCTGTCTTTTTTCCTGTAATTTCCCCATTTCATGTCTGGCAAAACACAGACGTTTCTATTTCTGAGCGTTGTATAATCTAATTAAACAAATGTTTCTAAACAGCTTTGAGACCCTTGGTTGAAAGCCAGCTATTTGCTATTAAATATTGCTAATAAGGTCAGTGATGCTCCAGGCCCAAAATATTTGTGTTAAATACTGTAGCTGAAGTAACGGGGAACCCACCCACAGCCCAGCTCCTGCAGCATCACCCGTGCCAGCCAGCGCTTGCTGGGAAAAGGCTGTGGGTTCTCCAGCAGTGTGGCCGCGGGACATCCCCCACCTCCTCTCCTGGTCACACGCCGCACGCTGCAAGGGGGGTTTGATCTCCTGGGGGAGGAGAAAGGTATGGGGAATAATTCATTTGCCACCTTGATTTGTTTCCCTCCCTCCCTTCGAAAGATTGATAGCGTTGTACTTAAAGGGGAGAAAATCAAGTTGTGCTGATCTATGACCAGATGCTATTTATTCTCATAGAGTCTCATCTGCAATTTGTTCAGCATCTCTGGAATTAAAATCCCTTTGCAATCTCCCCAGCTAGCTGAAAATATGCCATTATTTCCCTCCTCTTCCTTCTCCGATGTCTTTTCCCTCTGATCAGGGCATAATGTTATCGATGCTGCGATTTTGCTTTACATTCAGATGGTTGTGGAAGTTTTGGACCGTAAATAATGCTCCTGTGCAGCTCGGGCAGAATTATTATGAGGGTTTTTTTTTCCTTTTCTGCTTTCTTTTCCTTCCCTCTTTCCCTTTCTATCTTTCTCTCTTCAGATCTTGGAATGGGTGATAAATTAATCATTTCTTCCCCCGTAGCAACCGCCAACGTACAATATGGAGCAGATTACTTCACACCTGTGATTTAGACTTAGAGGTGACCCTGCAAATGGCAAAAAAAAAAAAGATCCTATCTCCTGGATCCCGCGCTGCCTGGGAGGAACAAACCAGCCCGGCACAGAAACGTGGCTCAGTACCTCAGTCCTAGAAAGCAGCTTACGGTCCCGCTCTCCCTCCTTTGTCCCCAGCACCCAGAGCGGGGACAGCCAGGCCAGCTGACTCCACGCCTGAGTGCGTTTCTGGAGCAGACGCAGGCTGGTTTCTGCTTTTTGCAGGGACTGAGGTGGTTTGCGTGGGTATTTTCTATTTGGCAGGATGATGGGACTCAGGCTAGCATGCACACGTCTGCCAGATCCTGCCCCAGCTGCCCAGAGCTGATAAGATGCGATCGGCAAGGCTGGTTCACTGTAAGATTTATTCTTTTTTTATTTTTTTTGATTAGAAATAGAAAGCAGCTGAGGGCGGGTGGAGATGAGCCAACCCACCAGCTAGCACAGGCTCCTCGTGGCTAGAAACCAGCCATGGCAGACCGAGCATCTTCAGGCCAGCAGTTACAGCTGCCTGACCTCGCTTCGCTGAAGCGAGCGGGCTCAGCGTCCTGGACCTGAACGCTGGATTAGCCCAGACCTGTTCTGGGGACTGCGGTGGGTGACCCGATGGGACGCTGCACGTTGCTAGGGCAGAGCCGCAGGCTCTGGTTTGTGTCAGTGCTTTTTCACTCGGGAGCAGAGCTCGGGTGGCTCCAGCTGAGTGGAGGGGGTCGGGACCCCCTTAATCTGCTCGACGAGGCTGCCCAGCCCAGGCGTCGCTCCAGAGCGGGTGGTGCGTGGCCGTGGAGGAGAGGAGGCTCATCCTCCTCTTGCTGCTCTGGAGCCTGCTTTCTGCTGCCCAGGGAAGGGCTGGGAAGGACTCACAGACCCCAGCAGGATGCTTGTCCCCGTTGTTCAGTCGATCTCTGCCTTTAATTTCCAGAACAAACAGCAATTTGTGACAAAAAGGAAATCTACCTGAAAGGTCTGTCCCGTGGAGTTATCACCCCCTTGAAAAGGCTTTTCTGGAGTTGATCCAACCCGCTCCTCACAGCTGCATTTCTATTTATTTTTTAAAAGCAAAAGATTTCTTGTTGGTTTGTTTCTAATCTTCTAGAGAGCTAATCGGATTGGCAAGCAGAGAAAGGAGCTTTCAAGAGAAGCAGCTGCTGAAGAGCAGATAGCATAGAAAGCTGGGTGTGTAATCCAGGCTTTATCCACAGCCTTATTAAGATCTAGATGTTTTATTGCAGGCATATATCCGGCTGGATTTCATATTAAATTTTGTAATTTCTCCTTTCCCCCCCCTCCCTTTCCCAACATTTTTTTTTTTCCTTCCTATAATTTGCTGCCTTTTGCTGAAGGAATGAGTCTCGTTTAACTGGTACACGTGTTGCACTGAGCAACATCCTCAATTTAAATGGAAATTCTATCAATAACAAATGCAGTATTTCTCCTCACCTGGGAAAGGGCTTAGAAATATCATTCAGAGCTCCAACCCATCGGTACAAGAACAGCCCCAGTCCTCTTGCAGAGGCCAGTTGCAGATAATAAACTGGCCATTTGTTTGCAGCCAAGATAGTGTAAATTATCTGGAGGAAATATGAGTTCAGTAATCAAGCCTGAAAAATAAAATGAAGGGGGGAGGAGGGAAGTGAGGATCTCATTATATAGTTCCTATTATGGTTTATTGCAGTAGCCCTGAAAGACTTTGGCTGAAAATAGAGGCCAATGCATGGAAACAGAGACAGAAGCTACGGGAGCTAGGAGGAGTCTGAAGCAGATGTGAGGAACAGCCAGAATTACCCCTTCTCACGGCGGCTGGGGAGAGGATGGTTTAAATGACCTGGACAAGGGCACGAGGAGTTTGAGGTGGATAAAGGGACTAAATGCACGGTAGAGACCCAGCCTGCCACCTTCTCCAAGTCTGCAGCTTTTTCTGCCTCTTTGCTTTTCTCACAATTCATTCGTTATATTTTAAGCCTGACTCTACACCTCTTGGGTCAGAGACTTTTCCACGTCATGTAATGCTATGGATGCCCTGTAACGTGTCCCTGACATGGCAGAAGCCAAAACATAACTAAAAATGTAAAATGGATTGGGTTTCATATTTATGCCTTTCCTTGTGGAGAAGAGGGAGAAAACCTAAGACAAAATATGCAGTTTTCCTTTCTTCATTCAAGATTCAAGACATCTTCAGAAACGGCTTTTGCTGGATGAGAAACTTTTCAAAATGAGAAACTTTGCCAGATGTCCATATTGTTAAAAAGCCATTTTCTCCTAAAAAAGATGCTTTGAGGAAAATTTTTCAGCCGGCTGTAAAAATAAATCATTGAGTATTGCTTCCTTTGACTGATGAGATTTATAGGCGTTGTATAGATGATTTATAGAGAGGATCTCATGAAGATGCTTCTTGACTGCACTCAATAAAGTCAAAGTCTTGGGCTTCTCCCCAGCTGGTGCAGAGCACTGATGCTCTGTCGACGCCAGCGGCACCGCGAGCCATCACCCCAGGCGAGGATCAGCTCCGTGGGCTTCACTCCCGTACGCAGGATGCAGCGTTGCATTTTCACCAAGCAGGCTCATTTGGGGATGATGGGGGCTGCAGGGAGAGGCACCCAGGAGTCCCCAGCCCCAAGGTTCGTGACTGTGACGGGGCTCTACCTGCTCCCCTTGTTTTTCAGAGCCAGGCTTCCACAACCAGAGCATGTGGAGGGGAACCACCTCCCAGGTCTACATTAATCAAGCAGGAGGATGTTCAAGAGGTCCAGCTGTGACAGAGGTTGTGGGGGATGCCGCAGGGGATAAACATGTCTTTCCATTTCTATTGGTTTTACCTGTTAATTTATTTACTGCTCTCCAGAACGTTGGGTCCCAGCGGTCCCGGACACCCCTTGGCTGTGACAGCGGAGAGCCCAAGCTGCATCTCCCGGCTGCAACGGGCTCTGCTCCGCATGCGCCTGCTGCAGGGCAGGGTTCTCTTACAATGCAGTGCACAGAGGTGAGGATGCTCCAGCTCCCCCAAAGATGGGAAAAAGATCCCGGCCCCTGGCCAGATTTGGGATGTACCTGATCTTCTAAATGTGTTGAGATCCATTTATCACTGTGATAGATCCCCTGCCCATATGTTTAAATACCAAAGAAATGCAGCCTTGCATATCTACTCGCTCGGGATGAAGAATTTTGGTTGACAGGCAATCGAGAAAAGATTGGTATTTTCATTGCTGTCAACAACTCGAAGACACTTGGTGAGAAGTTTCCATATCCCTTCTTTCTGCAGAGCTGCACAGCATCTCACAATTTGCTGCTGATGATGTTCGCGCAGTTTTCTTTTTCCCTGTCAACTCGGTCCTAAAGTGCAAAGCTGTTTGCAAACCCCCAGCGCCTTTCTCAGAAATAACGCAAGCAGGGCCTTCCAGCTTGTGTCATAAATCACAGCAGGAAAAATGAAATTATAGGAGCTTACAAGACCGGCCAGGCCAGGGCCACTGCTGAATCCATCAGTCCCATGGCATGTGCAGAGCTGAGGTTTCAGCCTCGCCCTTTACGCCTGGTGTTGCATGCGGGAGATATTTCTGAGCCCGTGGCAACGATAGTGATGAGCAGAAATAATATGTCATCATCTGCCTGGACTGACTTTCAGGAAAGGCTGGAGGAGCCACCTGTGTGAAATAAAAGGCTTTAAGGAGCAAAGGAATCAATTTTTTCCAAAGCTATTTTTCTCTGAGACTGAGGAATAGATCTCCTTTGCCTTAGTGCACATCCTTGGTTAGTACCTGGAGTCTTCTGCATGAAATAGTGCATGAGAAAAGTCGAGTTTCATTCACGAAATAGAGCGAGGGGGAAGGCACGGCGCTTCCCGAGGTGCACGAGAGCAGCGAAAGCTCTTTAACACCTTCAGTTCCTGTGTAGCATCTGCTGATATTTTATTTTTGGCACCTATAAAGCATCTATTATCCCTGCTGAGTTTTCACCCAGTCATGTTTGCTGATGGAAAAATAAAATCCACCAAATAATAAATAAATGCCAACAACAAAATAAATCAAAAAGCAGATTCTTCTGAGAAGGGCCTTGAGCTGCAGAGGGCTGGGTTGCCCAACTAGCAGGGTGCCAGCGATTCGGCGGGGCCTTCAGCCACCAACAGTGTTCTTCAGAGGAACATTCTCCGTGTGTTAAATCTGATTACTATATTGACTGGAAAAACTGCATCCCCCCAGGGCAGCCCTTTCCACTGAACCAAAGAAGCAGTGTGATTTTCCAGGGTGGAGGAACGAGGAAAGGTTAGCATATTATTAAAAAATTCATTAATATGCTAACGATCAAGAAACTTCTGCTAGAAATCATTTCTAACTGATTACCTCTTCCCCTGCACCTTTCCCCCTGTGTGCTGGTACCCGGCATGGTGCTAAATTACTTTTTAGGATCTGCCCAGGCTTTCTGGGACAATTTCCTCCGGTTGAAGCTCTGGGGCCAGATCCAGCGCTGCAGAGGAGGGCTGAGAGCAGCCCATCTTCCAGCCACCGGAGATGTCTCCCTCCAAGGACCATGCAAGGACCGGACCTGGTTCCTCTCCTGAGCATCCCAGCCGGGGAGGCAGCCGGTGAGCGGCCGGGCGGCTCGCGGGGGCTGCTCCTGCTCGCTGCTTCGCCCAGGTGCTGGATGGGGAGACGGGCAGATTGCCATGCCGCCGAGTTGTTTTTCCTTCTCGCCGTCTGCCGCGAGGAGCCTCCCCGCCGTGACTCACGGCCGGGTTCCATCTGTCCCCACCGGTGAGCTTCCGCCGGCAGGACCAGCAGCTCTCGCTTCCCTCCAAAAAAACAAAATGAAATATTCCTTTGGAGAGGGACCATCGGCATGGGGCTGATATTTCAGAGCTTAACTACAGCATGTAGTTCTTGCCGTCTTTTGCTCTAAGGAGTTATCTCATTATTGAGCTTGGATGCTGCTGACTCACTTCTTCCATCGCTTTTAGGCTGGCTATATATATTTCGGCACTAAGGCGTGCTTTGTATTTCGGGAGGGGTGGAAGAAAGGAAAAAGAAACAGGAGGAGAGAGCATCGCGGTGCTCAGCTTCGTGCCCAGCTGGAGGTTTGCTGTAATGGCTTGCAAATGAAATGATGTCCCATAAACATCAATATGTTTTGAAGGCTTCTTGCACGCTGCAACTTGTCATCGCTCCTGCTCCAGGGACGCGGGGCACTTGCAGAAGTGTGTATTTCCAGGGAATGGGTTTCTTGCCCATCACAACAGAGGGAAAGAGAAATTAGGGGCTCTTTTCCTCCCACATCCCCCATGTCTCCTCCACACCATCACACCTCTGTCTAAGTCAGCCTTCCTCTCTGTTCATCTTCATCAACTCCCCACTGCTTCTCAATTCTTCGCTAGAAATTTTTCTTAGCTCCCATGACTTGCACACTAAATTATTCTTTCCCTCTGCTATTATTTACCAGTGTGGTACTCACAGATGTGTTCTCCTATACAATGGGGGCATGGAAACATTGTACAATTGATGAAAAAAGGAATACATCCTTCTGGGCATAGGCATCAGGTACTGGAGTTTGTTGTAGTCTCCTCAGAGAGGTGGGACCAGTTGCTTTCAGAAGCTGTTTCCTTTCTCTGCTGAACCGAGCACACCTGAAACTAGTTGTCCTACCTTTAGATAGCTGAAGAGAGAAGAGTTCAATCACACTTTTAGACTGGAATTTTAAAAGGGACTCGGGCACCCAAATCCCTCTGTAAAATTAGTCCCTCTGGCATCATTCTCCAGCTCCTGTTTGCCTGTGAGTGTTGAGGCTGGGGTCAGCATCTGTAGCCATGCAGACCTCATCCTGGGAAGCTGAAAAAGCCAAAATATGGACTGGTTTTTGCTGGCTTTCTTGCAGATAGCCAGGAAAACAAGCCTGAAGTCATGATGCCGGTACATCCCCCTGTGTCTATGGCCCGTAGGGTGTCCTTGCTAAGTGTTGATGGAAATGTGATTTCAAAACCCAAGTAAACACGCACGGAAGTGTATGTTAGGGGTCTGCTACCTGACCTCACACCCAGTGGTGATCACTAACGGAATTACTGACCTGATAGTTTGCTGCTAGAAGAATTTTGAAAATGCCAGGTGGGTGTTCATAAATCATACAGTCCCACACATTTTTCTTTCTGGGGTCAGAGCGCTGCTGTGGCTGCGTAAATCACTGTGTACAGAGCCTTTATTGGGTGCTATAAATCTGAAAGCTCTCACCTTTTTTTTTGTCTCTTTTGTCTTTAATAATTAAAGTCCAAACTGAGAAGGAGAAAGACTAAAATCCTTTACAAAGTCCATGTTTTGGGGGGATATTTCTGGAGGGTTTGGAGTGCTCAGAAAATGGGAGCCCAAGATTAACAGACCAGAGGGTGGGGAGAGACTGGTCAGACCTCCTGCGCGTGAATGGATTTATTCCTCTTTGAAGCTGGACTTTTCATTCACAGAAATAGCCTGTCTTGATTTTAAAATCAAGTGATTCCTAAGTGATTTAGTTTGACAACTGAGTGCAGCTGAGGGCCTGGAGGTTCCCAGCTCAGGGTTTCTCTGCTGATAATTTCGGAACGAAGCTCATTGATTTTAAAATCAAGACAACTCCACCACAAACACTGGAGCATTGCTGCTGTTGTTATTCATCTTCTCTCTTAAAAATGTAGTTTTCATTCCTAGTCAGCAACAAAAAAAAGAAAAAAAAAGAAGGATTGCTAAGGAGGAGACCCAGAAGTCTTGCTGTCAGGAAATTCACATCATGCGCTATATAAACCAAAAGAAACTCGGGGTTTTTTCTTTCTTTCTTGGGGCCTCTTTCCAAATTAGAATGAATGAGATGATCATAAGGATGTAAGAAAAGGATATTGAAAGAACAGTCCAAACTGGTTTAGAAATAGATCTCAGGGGGGAACATAGTTATAAAAATTAAGCCAATTATATTGAATATGGGTTGTTTTTCCGCTTCATGAAGAAGCACACAGAGGTAGATAATGAAGGCCAGTACAGATGTAAGGATTAGTATTCCTGGCTGTGAAGCCCACAGTTTTAATTAGTCACTGGGTCTTTCTGCAGGGCCACGTTAATAGACAAGGGCATGGTGACCTTTTCTTTGCTTTTTCACCAAGTTCATTACAGCCCTGCTTATTGCCGCGAAGCATTATGGCTCTGTGCTCGCAGCTGCTTTAAAGGCAAAATGCAAGCTATAACCGCGGGTCACCCCAAAGACACATCGAGCACTTCATCCAAAACCAAGCAGTCCTTGGCGTCTACCTTCACGTGTGCGTTTCCTTCTGCGCATCTGCAGCTCCTCAGAGCAGGGGAGGGAGAAAGGCAGCAGCTAGTGGCGGGCAGTCTCCAGAGAAGCAGCGGGACAGAGGTGTTGGTGCCTGCTGGGATGTATGGATCTCCTTTTCAAAGGCGTCTGCTCAGCTCTGTATGACAGCCACTGGGACACCAGCTTTTCATACGTGCGGATGCTTGTGAAAGCGCACCCCTGCCTGCCTGCCTTCCCTCGTGCTCTGCCTACAGGCGAACACGGATTTCCCCTTTCCCTTTTCTACCTTTCTGCCATTTCCCCGTTATCTTTCTGCTCCTTTTAAGAAAAGTACTGTGAGACTTCTTAAGGAAATCTTGAGAAAGCAAAGGCATCTTTAAGGCTCTGATGATTTCAGCACCTTCTCTTGCACTGCACTAGTAGATTCCCCACGAGCTCCTGGAAATACCAACAGTAGTTCTAAAAAGTTAAATTTTCTGGATGCGCTACAGTCCGTGCCTGGTGGCTGAGCTATATCTGTCATCAGAGCATCATCCCCGACACCATCTATACGATAAAACCTGAACACACAGGAGGGAAAGTATATTTACCGTGTCCAGGGCACTACTAATGCTCTGGGGGGGTGAACTGGGACAGGGATCTCAGTCTTGGTAAAGGGGAGAAGCTCCAGATGCTTTACCAAAGGTTTCTTTTAAAAGGATTGGCATGGCTGACAGCAAAGTGTAAGATCCGGTAAAGCTCCTGGTGTCTGGTAAAACACAGAGGAGAAACTCAGTCCTAAATTTAAGGACATTACTTGTCTTGACACCAGCAAACTCTCAGCCAAGTTTCATACAAGGGGAAAAAAACCTTGTTCTTCCTAAGTGATTTAGTTTGACAACTGAGCGCAGCTGAGGGCCTGGAGGTTCCCAGCTCAGGGTTTCTCTGCTGATAATTAGGGAATGAAGCTCGTTATGCACAGGGAGATCAGCTTTGTGCAGGTGGCCCAGCCACCCCCCACATCGCACCCTCCATTGCCACCCCCAACTCTATTTCGCAGAATTAGGGGGGACAGGAGAATTCTGTTTTAAGAGTTGCGTATAGATTTTTGTGTGTCTGTGTGTGTTTAGAATAACCCGGCTATTTAGCAAACCATTAATCTCTTGGGTTTAATGATGCCCAAAGATTATTTGCAGGTCTTTGAAATGAAATTATCTGTCTCATCCCCTTTGTGACTGTTTCTGTATCTGTACCAGGCTGGACTAAATCAGCTGGACTGACTTTGCAAAGTCTCTGCTATTATATGAGGGTAAAACTCACCTAAACGAGATCAGAATCAAGTCCAAATCTGGCAGTAAATGAACTTCAGCAGCAAAAGCAAGTTTAATGGATGTGTACTGCAGTTTAATGGATATGTACAGCTCTTGTTTTATTGCTGGGTTTTAGGAGAATAGCAACAATTTAATTGACTTTGATAGAAGAGGGTCTCCTTAGGGCTATAGTCCAGGGCAAAACTGATCATGAATATAATTAAGGGATTTACTTCCAACATCTCTGTGTTCTTTCTGACTATAACTCCTGCCTTGCAAACTTTGCTGGCTGCAGAAGGACACTGGTGTTGGCCTTCTCCCCGCTTTGCCGTTGAGAAGAGGGGACCACTTCACCCCCACCCTGCTTGTTCCAGCCACAACAACCCAAAGGTGCTACAGCCAAAGTGTCGTGGCCTTCATGCTTTTGTCTCAAGCACAATCAGTACCAGGGCTAGTGCAAGGGCTTGTGAGAAGCACTGAAGGGTGGGGGGACAAGACTCACCGATGATCCCCCGTGTCTCTGCAACGCACACCCCGGGCTGCTCTCCCTCCCAGCAATGGGCAGCGAGCCCTCAGCGCGTACACCCGCAGAGCATCGCTCGCCTTCCCGGGCCCTGAGCACGGGGCTGAACCACGAGCTGTACTTTTAGTAACAAACGTGCCCCCCTTCTCTGTTCCCTGAGACGATGTGCTTGGGATGCTTCCCTTTCATGTTTCTTTTGAGGGGAGTTGGAGGTACAGGGTTGCAATGACTGCGTAGGCGGCTGCTGATGGCTACTGGAAGCAAATCAAGGGCTCCATCTCCTGCTGCAAACCCCCAGGCTGCCAGCCCCAGCCTGGGGAGGTTGGACCTGCCTTGCTCAGCACCATGTGTGAGCGGGAAAGACGAGCATCCCGTCAGGCTCAGCATTCAGGTGTGGGGAGAGCTGCCCATGGAGGACCTAGAGAGCACTGCAGGCAGGGGCTGCTGCCCTGAGCCTTGGCCAGGTTTCACCATTCTGCAGCCTCACAAATGCCCCCACACTTCTGCCCTCTCCAGAGGACCCTGCCCAAAATGCCTGGTCCTGCTCAGAAGGCGGGGGCAAGGTGACCCATGGGCTTTGCCATCTGCAAAGAGGGGGCTCCTCTCCCCCCTAGAAATTTCATGGCACTTCTACCATAAGCGAAATTTCATGGCACTTCTACCATAAGCAGATGACACCACAATAGTGGCAACCACCCTTTTCCAGATGGCTCCTGGCATTGGAAATGGGCATCTTCCTTTTTCCTCTGAGCAGAGAAACTGCTCTGCTGTGGCTGGTTACAAACACCCTGCCTTACACTTCTGAGTGAGGCCATCCCTTCCGATTTCTTTCATAACAAAAAAAAAAAAGGAAGAAAATATAAAAGTAGGACAATTACCACTCAATTAATTCCAGTCCTGTCACAATAACACTCTGTTTGACCTTATTCATGGTTACTTGATCTTCAGCTCTTTAATATTTCAAATGACCTTTTGGGCTAGAAAGATGCTGCTGTTTCTCACTCGCATTCATGAGTCAACTTGTGCATCAAGTCACAGCAGTGGCCCCAGCCTCATTTATCATTCCATTGAAGGTGTCAGCAGAGCCATTATTCAAATGACTGGCCACACATGTAATCAATCTTTAATGAAACAGTAATTGCACCTTCCACTCTGCAAGACCTCTGCCTTTCTTAAGGGTGTCTTGTATGTTAATTATTGAAAACAATTGTGTTTTACCAGCAATGAGTTATGTTTCATCAATTGCCATCTTTCAAGAGAATTTTAATTGGGAAATTTATGACCCTCTGTTTCACTAAGGGACGGTAAACAGCAGCTTCTGTTCCTCTTTCTCTCACCTTGGCATTTCTTGTGATTCCTGTAGGTTTTTGCATCTTGCCAGAGCAGCACAGGACCCATGGGCTGCTGGGCAACCAAGAGGTCACACGTGTACATGCCAGCCCGAGGTGACGTTGGTGAACACCCCTGTGCAAAGTGCCCCTGTTCTCTGAGTGGTGATGCTTATGGCGAAGTAGGTGAAGAGCCCCAGATAATGTTTCCAGGGTGGGAGACCTCAGAGCTATCTGTGTCTGCCTTCCTTTTGAAAAGTATTCAGACCTGCATTTTTACCAAGAGTTGGGAGGGTTAATTCTGAGATGCAGGGTAGCAAACCAGGTTTGCAACAGGTGAGGGTCCTGATTGCTTTTGCCCCATAAAAAGTCATCAGCTGGTGGTTTCTGTTTTCTTGCAGACTGAGAATGGTGTAGAGGAACTCACCTGATCTATGCTTTTTCTTTAGAGCCTAAGTGGAGGTAAGCTGGAAGGTTTAGTACTTGCAGTGTTTGGAACCTGAAAAATCTTATCATGATTTGGGTTTTCTAATTAGAATTATATTTTCAAATGAATGTGAAAAAATTCCATGAATCTGTTAACCCTAACATATCTTCTGTCTGAAGGAGATTCATGAGAAAGAATGATGCTTGGTTTGGGGATAAACTGTTTGGTGATGGAACATTTTTAAAAGTGAAAGCAGTGAGTGTGTGGTAAGAACTGTTGTTGGTCCTGGTACAGCTTCTGTGAATTCCAGAGACAGCAGCAGGGCCCTGGTCCTACTATAGTGTCAGAGAAGCCAATATCAAGACAATTCCTATTATTGGTCTCTTTATGTTCTCAGTAAGGTGTTATTTTACTTGTGCATTTTGTCTACCTTGTTTGCAACCTTTCAATAGTTATTCCAATTGAATTTTTGATTTTCTCTTTCTTTACTCCTGCAATTAGCCAGCCTTGTTGGAAAAGAATATTACCATGGCCTGGTAGCCTGAGCTGTTTGCACTGATATCCCAACGGAGGAGGTGAGCTGGCTGGGAGAAGAAAATGAACAGTTCTATTTATGCAGCAAGTCCAACGATGGCGGAGCAAGGTAAATACGCTAACAAAGAGCCTCTGTTTGCCCCTGCTGTGACAAGGCTGTGTCTCGGGGAATGTTCTCTCTTGTTGTTAAGTTTCTCTCCCAGCCTTATTGACTCTCTCTGTGCTGCGTTAAGACAGCTCTTGCATTATACAATAAAATGGTGGTGGATAAAGCAACCCATCGAGTAGGTAAAGCATTGTGCACAGTGCTGTATACATATTTTTTTTTTTTTCCTCCAGACTGTTTTCGTGCAGCTCTGTTCTTTGCTGTTCTCAGCTGCTCTGGTTCAAGGTTTCCCTGTACTAAATGGTGCGAGCTCTGTGCTCGTCTCACTACCAGCCCCTTCTTAACAAGCCACCAGCCTACAGCAAGGAGCTCCTCTCCACCCTGCCCTTGGGTCTGGTCGAGGGTGAATAAAACAGGGATCTTTCTTGCTCTGCCTGAGTGTTCCTGCTTGGTAGCTGTTCGCTTCTCCCGTGGGGCTTTGCAAGGTGCTGAGCTTGGTCCCACAGGGGTGTTTCTCACGTACTGCGAAACAGGCAAGCGCCCGCTGCGTGCCCAGGGATCGATGCATGGGCGGGAGCAGGACACCAACCTGTTCCTGCCAAAGCTGGGGCTGGGCAGGTCTTGGTGCCACCGCTAGCTGTGATGATCAATGAGGGGCAAGAGCAAAGTCTCTCGGAGTCAGGGACAAGTGACCCGTCTACTTTGTGCTAGCTTATTGTAGTCTCCCAGTGCAAACCCCTCATGTACAAGGGTGTTTTACTGTATGTAGTGGCGTGAATAATGCTTTTGCCCGTATATCCTTGGGGCCGGCTGGTTGAACACTGCGCTGGGGGTGATGTGTAGGACTGAGGCTTCTAAAGGGGCACTGGCAAGCTGAAGGCATGGACCTTGCTTGCGCTGAAGAGGGGATGCTGCTCAGGCATCACCTGGAGAGCTCTCGGGCTGGGCCACCCGCATTCAGAGGTGGCTGCGGCACGGCACCAGCCTCGGCTGTGGGGAAGCATCCCAGAGCGAAGCTCCAGGGTCCCTGGGGGGGGGAGTTAAACCATTCTGCCAGCAGAGGATTAGTTAGTGCAAGGTTAAATCCCGCTAATTTAAAAGGCTGGATTGCAGAGTGATAAATGACATGGCTTCCTGTATTATTTGATAATTAATTGTTTGAAATCCTATTGTATTAAGGGGTAAAAAACCCCAGAAAGATAAAACAAGAGGAATGCCCTTTTCCTTCTGTGCGCACTGAACTCCATCGTTGGGAAAGGATTTATAGTTTTCATCATAATTTAATTCTAGAACATATCACTTAATTAAAGGGATTTATTAAAATCCTCTGGCAGTGCCTTTTTACGATTAGCCCAGGACTCAGTCCCTGAATGTCATGGAGAAAATTCATCAATTGATTTGTTTAACTGCACAGGTCTCACCTCCTCCCTGCTCTGGCTGAGTCTGGGTGGAAGAAAGAAATCTATAGTCAAAAGCTTAAAAATCTCAAAGATAGATTGGTTTACTGATTCCATCCCTTTTTTCCTTCCCCTCCCCTTATTCCTGGGACTGGTTTTACAAGCCTTTGTTAATGAGCCGATTAATATTGATGATGGAGCGCTAAGCTGTCAGTTTGTCTGCCAGAGATGAGTAGCAAGTCTGACTCCAGCGTTCGATGAGTTGTGCTCTGCCGCCAGTGGCAGGGACACCGGTTGCCCAGCCTTTGAGGAGGACAGGTGAGACGGGTTCATGCTGGGATGTAAATGGTACCTGCCCTTCCTTCAGCAGGGCCTTAGACTCTGCATATTGTGTGAGCCTGGCCCTGCAAAGCCCTCTTGAATTAGCCTTGGCCCTGCAAAGGCTTTCTGATGCTGATTGCTCTGTGAGACTCCACCAAGATCAGTGAGCTCCTGGGATTGTGTGGGAGAGAGGTTCTGCTTCCTAACGGTATGGCTGAAGAAAAAGGCTTGAAAATGCTTCTAGGCTTCTTGAAATGCCTAAAGGTTCAAGATGCCGGAGGCAAATGAGAAGAATACCAAATGGGTTGTGAATGAGCATCCTGCCTCTTCACCCTTTCTCCGGTATCCAGGCTGGTCTGGGAAAGAGGAGGCTTGTTTGGGCCCCGACAGGGAATCGGGAACGGGAGCATATTCAGCCGCAGGAGTCAGCTCCCTTGTCACCAGCCCCAGCCACTGTCACTTGTCTCCTGAAGAGTTATTCTCCTCCTGTTTGAACTTCTGATAAGATGTATTGGGAACCGCTCTTCTCTAAACCCATAAATTCTCCCATAACCCAAATGGAGAGCTGGAGAGTCTTATTAAAAAACTCATGAAGGAGTTCAAGCCATCTCTGATGACATTGTGCCTGTAGCCTTTTAAGTCTTCCACTGTGAAATCAGGAATTTCAGCGCTGCGTTTGGCATTGCTCCCCGAGCTAACGGCTCGTGCTGAATACAAATCAGCCCTTAAGGGCTCCATCTCTGGATCCTCGTGTCAGGCTTAAATGTAGTAAATCTCTGGATGTAGCTGTCTATTAGCCCTGTTTATTACGTCTGGAAGGGCTAGGGGAGAAAGAAAAGAAGAAAAAGCCCACAGAGGGAAGGTTCTTTCAGTTCTCTTCCTGCGCTGTACGGCGATGAGGACTGAAGATGAGATGCTGCTTTGGGAGACACCTTTGCAGTCTCACTGTGCTGATGTTTTAGTTGCCTGCTGCGTGTTTGTGGTGGGAGAGTCCAACAGCAGTGGCTGATCCTTTTCTTTTTGTCTTTACCATCTCAGATGCAGGGAGCAGCTATTCAAGTCAACCCCAGGTGGGTGTAAAGGCTCAGTGTTTTGAGTAGAGCATACGAAGCCTCTGAAAGTACTTGGGAAGACATTTCTTCTCACTTCAATGGGTTTTGTGACCCTAAATGCTGGCAACCCTCTCCTGTTTGGAGGAAACAACATACTCCTTCTGCCTCTAGCTCTGATAGCACCTGCAGCACTGGTGCTTGGGACCAACCTGTGTTCAGAGCTTACAACCTGACTCCTGATTAGACCCACCCAACAGGAAGGACTCATCTTCTGGTGGGAAAAGATGAGCATAGAAAGCCCCTTTCCCTGATGCCTCCTCCCACATCCTCTGGTTTCTGTCCATGGGCCCTTTCTCCCAAGGTGGCTGAATTTCCCTGTGCTGCTCGAGGCAACTCCCATGGAAATCCCCCCTAACCAGGGTGGGCTGGGGAGGACATTCGCAGCTCACAGGGCTTTGCTTTTGGACCCCAAGGAAACCACTTGCTGCAGTGTTTTTTTTCAAAAATGGCTAATTTCACGTGGCCTCTCTAGAGGTGGTGCTTTCCAAAGCTTTCAGCTCTCCCAGCTCTTCTGTTGGTGGGGTGAAGGGTGCTAGCGCAGCAGTTCATTTGCATCACAAAATATGGGTATGGCGTTGTCCTTGGGCATATGAAGTGCTGTCAGAAGACTGAATTAAAATACAGTGCCCCAAGTCCCTTTTGGTTTGCATTTAATTACAGCCTTTCATTCATCATTTCTTTCTGCATCCCATCATCTTTGGTAGTTTATGAAGAAAGGGGGGGGAGGGGGGGGAAGGCTTCCTTCTGACAAAGATGCTGATAAGTGTTTTCTGAAGGCAACAGGCTCCTCTGGCGTAGAAATCTCTGTTGATGATTTCCTTAACCCATGCATTTTTTTAATGAGAGAGGCATTTTTTAAATTTACTTTTTTGCTAAATGGAGTCCTGCTAAGTTTACAAAAAAGAGGATGTTTCTTTCTTCCCTCAATACTACTTGCATGCTGCTCCTGACATTGGTGCCCAGTGCTTTTGAGGGACAGAGAACCAGATTATGCTACCTCTGGACAAAACTGAAAACTGATGAGGAGACGACAACCGTGGAGACTGTCTACTGACTTTTACTAGCAACTCCTCTGAGCCAGGAGCTCCCATCTCCCCTCAGTAAACGTCCCCGTGCTAGATCTGGAGTCTTTCAAGTCTGGATATAAAAGGGATTGTGTGCACAAACCTTGGCTTAGTTTCTGTAAAAATTTATTCTCAAAAGAAGGGGTTTATATTTATCCTCTCATCTTTCTTTTAGTTACCAAAACACACTCTCTCAACACAGATAATTAAAAATGCACACACATCCCAAGAGCAGAGCTATTCTGAAAGCAGCTCAGGTGCAGCTGAGTGTACCCACTTCTATACTTCACCCTTTGAACTTCAGAAGAGTCAAAGAGAATCACTTTCAGACAGTGATGAATAGCTTATACTCCCATTTGTTTGCTTACTGTCTTCCTTTAAGAAAATGCAAATGCTCTTGCTGGCTGTGAAAGCGTGGGGGACATGCTTCAGTCCTCCCGAGGTGTGAAGAGCGAACTTGCTCCTGTCTCGATGCGCTGCGATGTGATAGTGGGGGGGGGTCGCATCCATCCCGAGCTGCCAGAGCACGCTCCAGACTGCGACACCTGCGGCTCTCCCAGCCCTGTGTAGGCATTCGGTTTTGTCAAAACACTTCATCCCTCTTGGCTAGATCCCCCTGGCTTTATAAAAACCCTGTCTGCTTCACTCCTGATCTGCTATTCTACTAGTCTCTCTGGCTTTGCCTTCCCCAGAGTGAAGGCTGGCACTCCTATTGCTCACTGGGGAAAATTCAGGGATATTTATCACTGTCAGCAGGGAGGCGGAGGGGTTTTCATAACAACTTGCTGCATGTGTTCTTGCACATGATCCAGTTTTTGCATAGGCTTAAATCTGGATTGATGATCTGCCCTGTCCTCCAAAGAGCTGTATCGCAGCAATGACATTTCAGAACTGCCTTCAGTATATCACTGCGAACAGACTTGCCAGAGCACCTCCTCAGCTCTCATCCTTTCTAACAATACATTATTTAAGAAAATTAAATCTGAAGTGCATATGTGACCATCCTTCTGATTCATAGGGTCAGGCACCAGGGGCTTTGCTGGAATAAATAAAAGCCTCTCCTTATGGCTTGTTGGTACAGTTGCCTTCATTCAAACCTTTTCTGACAGTGCTTATCAATTATTTGGGCCCACATTAGGAGGGAAAGGCTCTATGCCATGATGCTTATTGTTGCTGGTGAACAGCCCGAAGGCTGACAGCCAAGATCCTGGGTCCCCGTGAGGGTGCCTGCCTTGCTGCTGCCAACAAGTACGAGTTCTCTCCTCTCCTTTACTCTGTGTGTGTGAGCAGGAGAAAGGGTTTCTTACTGAGCCCCATCCAGGGCTGCTTTTCCTACGTAGTCATCGCAGCTGTGCCTCATTGTTGAAGGCAGAATAATGGGAGCGAGCACAAGATGGGAGGAGAGCTCTCTCCCATGGGTGCTGGGAACAGAAGATGCTCTTCCCTCTCCCTGTTTAACCTCCTGCTGATTTCGGTCGGCTCTGCTCTGGTTCCCGTTGTGTGTGTGAGAAACACAGCTGGGGAAGAAAGAACAGGGGGAGGAGATCGGGGAGGCTTTTGGATACTTGTGCGGTAATAACTTATTTATTTAAAAATCTGAAAGGTATGTTAGCTCTGTGGTGTGTCTGAATACACCAGGGCTGATGAGAGCTAGAGAGAGGAAAAAACTGTGCATCTTCTTGTTCCATTTTAACTCTTTCTCCCCTTCTTTTAGAAACACAGTTAAAATGGTGAAATGTGAATGTGTTGGACCCAGTGTGTGACACATCACGTAACAGACTAGTAAATAAGTCTGGAAATACAAACTTCTGGTTCTGCAGCATTGCTTCAAAGCCAAACCCAAATTAAGAGGGAATTAACAACATTTCATGACTGCTGGGAGGCCCTGCTCAGCCCAGCTGAGCTGTAGCTGCCGGCTCTCCCCCCTGTGCTGCTGCTGCAATTCCCTGGGTTGGTAATTTTTGACGACAGTCTCAAGAGAGAATCAATGAAAAAGGACCATTACTGTTATTTATTACACGCTGTATGGATTTGGTGGCAAGCCTGAGAGACTCAACTTCCTCTCTGTCTCTGCATATTGTCCTCCAGGGCTGGGCTGGGAAAAGCAGAGAGCTTTTATCGCTGCTTGCCTGAATGTACCTGTTCAGAAGATGAATAAAGGCCACTTTTCTCCGGTGCTGCCAGTCAGGCTCCTTTTCCCAGCAAGTTTTGCCCATTTTGTTCTGACACTTAATAAGAGCTTTAGAAGGCAGAAGCCTTGTACTGCATTTTCCAAAATAGGCCCCTGCTCAGTAAAGCACTGGTATTAAGGAAGCACTTAAACTAAGGCAGATGTTTACATCAATTCTGGAGTAGAAGCTGCAAAATGCTTAGAGAATACACAGGCGAGCTTTGCTCCACGATATACAGCACTGAAATCCTCCACTTTGGCTGTGTGGTTACATTTCCAGTTTTCCAATGCACAGAGTGCTTGCAGTGCTGTTATAAAATGCTCACCTTGCTGTTAATCTGCACTGCAATCTAACTGCCTGCAAGGCACTTTTCGGGGGATGAAGCAGTATATTTTGGTCATCATGATTTTTTTTTTAATCTCATTGCTTTTTTTTTTTTCCTTGTTCTTGGAACATCCTTTGACTTCTCTGCTGGTATTGATCAGAGCAGAGTCTTGAAGCGCGTGCTGTGAGTGGAGCCGGGTGAGCCGGGGCAGCCGAGGGGCTCAGCACTGCATGCAGCCTCCCTGACCGGCGTTTGGTCTCCAGCCATGATGGAAATGGTCTGCTTGAGGGGAGAGGGCAAGAAATGCTGGGAGAAAAAGGCAGCAGAAACATTTGCTTTCCCTCGGCGCAGGCTTGCCGGTGCCCGGTGCCTTGCCAAGGCATGCCTGGCTGTTCCTCTTGCCTGCGGGAGCACCCGCGGGAGTTGTTTGATCCTACGGAAGGCATGAGCCCCATCATATCGTGTTGCAGGGATGGAGGAGGTGTGGTGGGGAAAGGATTATTCGCTGAAGGAAGCTGCGCAGGCTCAGCTGCAAGGTGCCCTGTGCCACTGGGACCAGAGCAGCTGGTGCTGCCCACACCGGTGCCGAGCAGGGCTAGCTGGATTTAATCTATAGATTGATTGATTTCTTTCTTTTATACATTTTTTTTTTGTAGCTCATTACCCAGCAAGTCATTTTAATTAACATCATCAAATATGGGTTGAGATGTATTTTGCAAATGTCAGCACTCTTTTTTTTTTTTTCTTTTTTTTCTCTCCTCCCTTGTAGACCAAATGTGGAAAGTTAGAGGACAGCGCTAAATGATTACAGTTGATTTAGTAGTGGTAAAGCAAGTCGTTAGCAAAGTGCTTTATGAAGCCATAAATGTCCCTTCTAAACCCTTTATGGGATGCTTGGGGAAAATCTGTTTATTGCAGAGGATTATGCATTGCACTGCTCCTCACCTGATGAGCAAATGGGTCAGAGTAAACACGGGGCTCTTGTGTTTTGCCTTTGTGGGGCCACTCTTCACAGAAGCAATGGAAAGGCAAACCCCGGAGCAGCACCTGTGCTCCGTGGCCCCCAAATCTGGCTCAGCTGGGTGCCAGTGCAGGGAACTCCTCTCCGAGAACACCCGGGACCCCTCAAGTGTGAGGTGGTGCCAAGATAGGATCAGTAACCGTCAGGAGCAAGGCCGGCTCTTACTGGATCAGTTGGGAATTGAATAAAGTGCCTGATAAAGTCACTGGCAGAGCTCTTCATGGTTTCAGCTGCGTCTGATCAAGGCCCAGGAATAGCCTGAACCAGTCTAAGTTTTGCTTACAATTAAATTCCCCTCTGTTAAGCTCTACTGGTAGAGCTCTCCACTCAAGTTTCAAGTGGACGGGAGGCATTTACTGCTTGTCACCTGTTGGCTAATTTCTCTGAGCATGGACATCAGGAAGAAAATATTCCCAGTCTGAAATTCTGATTAACCGCTTGAAACCCACAGCAAATGTCCCCCATCATCAAGGAATGATGGAGGAAGAGTTGCAGCAAGAGATCTCGCAACTACCAGCTGTAAGAGTGCCTGTGCAGGAATAGGCGAGCAGCCCTGTAAAATACTCTTTCTCCCCTCATAACTTTGACAACATTGCACCTTCCTTTCTACTGGTGTTCACAGAGGGAAATGAAAAGTATAAAACCGGAGCATCTCTATTAGAAAGCTGATACACTTAAAAATGGGGCAGATACTCCTGTAGCACCACTGTAATATAACCGCAGATAAAAACATATCAAGTGCAAAGAGCTTGATGGAAGCAGTGACCATGGACTGGGTTATTCCTTGGGGTTTTATTTAGTTCAGTTTTGGAGGCAATGAACTAAATGATTTGCTGTTTCTAAATCACTCTCAGAGCTGCCAGATCTAGTCTGATAAATAGCAGTCAAGTTTAGTGTATAAAGTCCATGTTCATAACCTAGTGGTTTTGTGTAGAGGATCCTCCTCCTCCTCCTCATTACAGTGGTTCAACAGACTGTGCCAAAGCACTGAAGACTTTGGTACAATATATATCATGTTTAACAACATGTTCAGAGCTATATTTTTCCAATAGATTTCTCTTGGATACCCAGTGTGCTAGGCCTAAACATGAAATACAGCAGGTGCTGCATTCAGTGGTGTTGCCTCTCATCACCCACAGGTGCAAAATGATCTGTAATATTTAATATCCATTCAGCAGACAAGATTTAATGCAGGCTTAAAGCACGAGGCCTGCTGGTGGTTTTTCTTCCTCTCCCTTGCATTTGTACCACTTCGCTGGCTTTGGTCCAAGCTTCATTAGGAAGAGACTATTACGTACAACAGCCGAGGATGTATGGCTCATAATGAACGCTGGGGTTTGCAGGCTTCCTCCTACTCCATACCAGTGAGCCAAGCCTATAAAGCTGATACTACATCATCATTTTTTATTCACTGCATCTAAATATTCTTTCCATGGAAAGGGGCATATAAATGCATCCCTGTGCCTCTTGGGGTTCAACTGGGTTGTTGGTGGGTGCTGGTGCCAGCTGAGGAGTGTGCCTGGAGCCTCAGGCTTGCGAGGAGAAAGGCACCAAGCTATGTCCGTCTCACTTCTAAAAAGCAGTTTCACTGACAAAACATGCACCTTGTTCATATCATCACTTTGGACACATCTTACCGGATTCTGCAGTCCCAGGAAGGTGTTTTGTGTTCAGACCGCTCCAGCTGAGCTTTGACCAGATGTTTTCATGGAAAAAACCACAGTGGGCTCCAGAGTCCTTTCCCAGCTGGCTCAAACCAATTTACACCTCATCAATTTATGGCCAAAGGTTTCCTGACCATAAGCCACTTCATTTGTAAGTAGACAAGTAATAATGTTAGCGATTTGGATAAAAACTTAGAATAGTGCTTGCTTACCCTGCAGAGTGCCTCTGCCCAGAGGGTGCATGCCCAGGGATTACAGCTGCCTTTATCTCTTCCAAGCTAGCCACCAGCGCAGAGAGCATCCTCCCCCATGCCAGTCTCTTCTCTTACCCTCCAAACCAGCACCAGTTGGGTGTTTATTTCCCTTGCCAGCAGTCCCGTTGGCACGGGCAGCCGTCACTCACAGCGTGAGCTTTTATCTCCCAGCTACATCTCTGGTGTCTTCAGTGGGTACCTTGGCTGCTCGCTGAGGCTCACCAGCATGAATCCCATGCTGGAGATGTACTTGACCTACGTAGAAGAGTCTCAGCTTTAATCTTCAATTGCTTCTGTGCTGGCGTGTGTTTATGCCTACGGATTTCTTCCGCGCGTAACCAGAGCTCTGTATCGCCCCGGCGTTTCCCTAGTAGGTGTGAGAAGAACTTGCGATTTACGCTTCTTCCCATTCTTTCGCGTTTCTCCCGCATTTCTGTTTACCCAGCAGGTGTGCTCATTTTAGAAGGACAGAAGGAGAAAAAAAGTGTGTCAAGCATACAAAAAGAGACTAAAAATCACACAGTTCCTATTTAGGAGAGAGTTGCTAATTTCCTTTGGGGAAGAATACTCCATGAGAGATATAAATGGATCTTTCCTCTGTTTTACTCTGTAGCAATTACTTCTGTGTGGCCAGCAGAAGTAGGTTGATCAATTAATATTTTAGGCTTCCAGTCAGCTTGAGTTTAAAGCTCATCTTAGCATCAGAAGAACCTAGCGCAGAAAGCTTTCCTTGCTGGCATTTGTAATGTAAAACCGATTCCTTTGCGCTAAACCACACTGAGTCGAAGTCTCTGCAGAATTTGTTTTCGCAGTGGCTGATACGAGGGTCAGTTTTCGCTGCTAATGTGGTAGATAGGAAGATGCTGAATTATCCAGAAATAAAATCTCCTTTAGTAGGAGGTAGTGTCACAGGGGAACGATGCCCCAGTGCTAATTTAACCAGGATTGCTGATTCTTGCCATGTCATTGTCAAGAATATACAAATTTAGCAACAGCGGGCTGTGTTTTGCTCTCACTGAATCCTCTTCACCCCCTGGAAGTGGGTGAGCTCTTGGCTAGACTGGGTGGGAGGGGAGGGAAGAGACCCTGTGGGATGGTCCATGAGCAAGAGCTGCCCGCCCTGGGATGCTGGGGATGGCAGTGTGGAGGGAGCAGCAGCAGATGGGCTGGTGCCCAAAGTGGCACCTCAAGAACGTGGTAACGTGTGTGCGGGTGCCCGTCCTCCTCCACGGGCTCCAGTCCAGCCCCGTCCTCCCAGCGTGGCGTTGGCATCTGGCTGTTCAATAGAGCCCTGGTGAGGGAGACGGAGGAGATGTCTGTGAGGACAGGCAACGAGAAAAAAGGAAAATCAGAGGAACGTTCTCCCAGCATCAGCATTTTGAGAGTTGTGGGTGAGACGTGCAAATGAGATTGATCCGTTGTTCTGAGGGGAGTCAGACGCGGTTAAATTATTCTTAAGCATTTCTGTAGCACACACATAAAGCTGTGCTGGTGTGCATGATCTATCCCTTCGCCCTTAAACTCCGGGAAGGTCAGTCCAGCAAGTGTTTCAGTGCAGGGGGTCTCACTGCAAGCCCTCAGCCCCATTGCAGCTCTGGGGGCTGTGTCTGTCCCCTCCCTCCGCTGCAGCACACCTGCAGCAGAGCAAATGGCACTTTGGTTCTGCTCTGGGAAACAGGACAGCAGGAAAGAGCCCTGACATGATGCTTCCCTGGCTTTGCAGGCTGGTGATTCCCCTCCACCGTCATGGCTTGCAGGAAGCTGGGTGTGATGCAGCGAAAGGGCACGGGCAAAAACATGGCTCGCGGTAAAAATATCAGTCAGATCCGTGGTCTGATGATTCAGGTGTGACACTGAGACACGGGGTAGGACCCAGGTTGGTCCCAGCCTTCCCGACATCTGGAAACAGCATGAGGCTAAGGTGCAGCAGCCCAGGGTGCCCAGGAGACCCGAGGGGCAGGCGCTAATGGCTGGGTGCGAGCAGGGAGCAGCTCGGAGATCCTGGGGAGGGATGGGCTTAAACCGCCTCCCGTTGCAGAAAGTCTCTGCAGCCTTCTCATAGGCAAGCCTGAGTCAGATGTGATGAGTAACTTTTATGACTATTAATTAAGTACAAAGTCATTACCAAGGAGGCTATATAAATCTGAGCGTCTGAAAGTTGAAAGTTTTAGGTTTTTTGGGCTTCTAGGTTACTGCAAGAATTTTGGTCCTTCCCTTTAGAGGTTAAGGTTGTTGCTGAAATATTTTCATTCTTTGTTTGTTTGGCATTTAGACGTGGCTGCTGCTTCTCTGAGGTCTTGGTATTCAGGCTTCAACTTGCATCTTTGTATATGCTGTCTCGTTTTCTAGGGGTCAAGGTGAGGTAGGTATCCTGTGGCTGGATGTGTGCCCTCATGGGCACCTTCGCTAAAGGTGTTGAGAGCTGCAGGGGGGAAGCCTGAGCAGGGCAGGGGCAAGGGGTGACGGCTGCTGTCCTCCCTGTACCGTACATGGGATGAGAAACCGAAACACAAATCCTGCTTCTGCCTGCATAGCCCTTGATTTTCATCGCTTTAGCTTCTGTGCGTGCTTTCAGAAGAACAGTGTAACTGCAGCTTGGATCTAGCAAAAAGATGGGGCAATTTCAAGTGTCCCTGTGAGGGCTTGTGGCAGGCTTGTGGTTGCCACGATCTCAGCGACTTGTTGACAAGATTACTATTTTTTTTAATTATTTTTTTGTCCTCCTGCTTTTGGAAAGAACAGTTTTCTCTTGTGCAAAAATCACAATCTTGACTCATTCTGCAATACTTCCTCCTGTTTCTTCCATCTGCTTCTGCTCAGATAGCTGGAGCTGGCAGCACTGCCTCCCTTTCTCTTCCCCCCTTGGCCGGCGTGCTTGCCTCCGTGCCGCAGCAAGCGCCGAGCATCCTCCTGCGCTGCAGCAGACGCCCCTGTCTGCAATGTCAAAAGAAGGTACCCACCATCTTTGGGGAGCTTTCTCACATTTACACACACGCACAATCCTGCCTGGCTTTAGCCTTCAGCCAGTGGATTTGGTATTTGGTTGGAGTTTTGTTATTCGGGCAATGACGTCCTGCCAGCCTCGTTGTCCCGCCTGGTTTCAGCTGAAGTCCCGCCGTGCTCCTCTCCTTGGCAGAGGTGCGGGTGAGGGCTCAGCTGCCATCTCCACCAGGGTGGCCAGGCTGTTCAAATGAGCTGTGTCCCTAGGGGTTTGCAGGGGTGGGTGCTGGCGCTAAGGAGTGGCAGTTGGTGGGTCAGGAGAGCAGCGGAGGCGGCTCGTGCCGGGGTCCAGTCCTGTGCACCTCCAGGAACTGCTCGCTGCAGCTGGGGGTGAAACTCAGGTTATGGAAATCATCAAACTGTGCTCTGACAGCATGGTAACTTCTGGGCATCACTGGTTGCCAGAAACACCAAGCACCGTTGTGCTACTGCTCAGAAATACTCTGAATCAAGCACAGGGAGAACTTGTGATCGTGTGAAAAAATCCAGTTTGGGAAATCCTTCTTGTGTTCCTTTCTTTTTCCTTCCTTTCTTTGTTTCTGAGCCATTAGCTGCTGCACAGATCATGTTTTTCTGTCTTTGCTCTCGCACTCTAAAGGCTAACAACAAAAGCTTTTTTTAAAGTCAAATGTGTGATTCCCAGGTAACTACCTAGCCTTGAAGCTGTGAGTTGAAGAAAAACACTGAATACCTTATAGGTCATGATTAAAACCTTGAAGAAAGGAAAGGTCAGGTTAGGCATTCAGGAAAATTCTAATTATAAGGATGGGCACATGCCAGGAGGGAGGGATGGCCAGAGGCAGGTCCCGGAGCAGTTAATTGAACTCCCAGCTCCCTCGCCTCCTTACATGCTAAGATCTGGGACTGTCTTTTGCTCCGTGTATGCAAGATGAGGGATCAGAGTGGGTTTACCAAGAGACAATTATGATTAAGAGCTGGCTGTTCTCCAAAGAAAAATCAAGTTGGGATACCTGGTTGAAAAATTCAGCTCAGCCAGGGGAGCCCTGAGGCTGAGTTTTGGGGCGTGACAACCCCGTTGCCTACTCTCCATCCCAGAGGAACCCGTGAGCTGCTCACAGGAGGAGATGGTGGCCGTCATGGTCCTGCCTCTCGCAGCAGCAGGTTCCTCACGAGCTGATTCTTCCCATGTTCACCATTAGAGCTCTGGACCCGACTGCTTCTCTCCAGCTGATGAGCAAAGCCAGCCGGAACTCGGTAAACTGAGCTAAAATCTTCCCTAACGAAGCCTGAGGTCTCTGCACTGGTGGCTGTGTTGCCCTTTTCATGCATTCAGCCTCAGACTGTGTTGGTTTTTGCTGTAAAAAACCAAGAAAAAGCCAAAGAGGGGCCAGTCCCTAAGGCCTGAGCTTGATGTAATACTAATTGCTGCAAACATCCAAACTGTGGCTGGGGCTGGCTTCAATTAAAATGACAAAATAGGGGAGCCATGGGGATGAATTACTGAAGGAAAATGTTATATTTCCCTACAGCTAGTTTAATTAAAAAAAGCAATGCATCAGGCATGAAGGGCCTCCTTCCCTGTGCCAAAGCAGGCAGGGCTGGCACAGGCACTGATGGTGGCATCCTGGTAGGACCATCTCACCCAAACACTTTCCTCTGTCGTTAAACCCACATCGCTGGCTCCAGAAACCCCTCCAGTGCATCCACTTGGCCAGCTTTGCTGCAGTTTTTCCCCTGACTGCCCTTTGTTATTTGTATAAATTAACATACCCCCCGGCTCAAATGTAAAAGATGCTGCTTTGGTTGCAAAAGGAGAAACAAACGCAGGGAGTGGTGCTGCTCTCCCCACACCGTCCTCCCAGGGCCGAGCACCGGCGCTGCCCACGGGCATGCTTTGGGCTGCAGGAGGGCTGGGTGGCAGAGTCCGGCCCTTCCAGCAGTTGTGGGCATAAGATGGGCAGCCAAGGTTGGTGGCAATGGCCTTGCTGCCCTTTTCACTTGCACATGTGTAATATTTAAGATCTGAAGGATCACAGACTCATAGAATGATTTGAATTGGAAGGGACCTTAAAGATCATCTAGTTCCAACCCCCCGCCATGAGCAGGGACACCTTTCCCTAGACCAGGTTGCTCAGTCAGAGGCAGGTCTTTGATTTTGGGAGGGAGGTGGTGGGGGTCCCCTGGGTCTGGCTTTGCTGGAGGTTGAGGTGGTTGCTTGCTTTTCTTCCTGCCCTCAGGCGGTCAGCAGCGATGGCAGATGCTCCTGTGGGTACAAAGGATTGCTCGTGACCTACATTCGGTCCCTCCACGTCCCCATGCAAGCGCTTACCCGTCACTGCCAACTGCCGGGCAGTAACAAGGCATCCACAGGCGGATGGCTGGGGAGAAAACACGTCAGGAAAACAAGAGGAAGAAATTGAAAGGAGCTGCTTGGGCTACCTCAGCATGCCCTTGGTGACTGGAGCCCTGTGGAGGGGGTGTCAGCCCCGCTGCTGCACAGACCCCTGTCATGTCCCAGTAGGAAAGGCGTTTCATGGCTGGTGCACAGGAAGCACCAAGCTCCTGGCCACCACCCGCAACTGATAGCCACCACTGTCTTGGGGACAGCCATCCGCCTAGACAGCCCTTGCAGGCATCGCCGAGCCTTGTCCCTGAGGTCCCTGGCAGAGCAGATTGGTGCAGATGCTGGAGACACCACCAGAGCCTCTTGCCCTATGCTTCCCTGATGGGATACCAACATGTGCCTGAATTGGCAGAAAAAAATTACTTAGCAAACACATAGGAGGACTTAAAAGCAGTTTTCTTCATGCCGTTAGACATCTACTTACCTTCTGTATCACCTACAAGCTGCACAGCTGCCCTCTCTGTGTGAGAAGGTGCATTTTCCAGCCCCAAAGTCACTGGGTCTAGTAGAGCCTTCATTTTCCCTGCTTGATGGTAGAGCCCTGTTGCTTCTTCCCAAGGCTGTATTTGGATTGCTTTTTAGAGTAGAAGAGTGTCTCTGGATAAATAATTCTTGACCTACAGTTTGACACGCGCATTCAGCTGAACTCCAGTGCATGATCTCTCTAGCTCTCCAGAGACACGTGCTCTCCTTCTATTAAAAATAAAAATCTCATACATAGTGCTTGCTTCTTGCCCACCTCTGAAGTCCCGTGATCATCTGGGCCTGCATTAAGCCCAAGTACAGACCATCTTCTGATCTCCCTGGCTTTGGCAACCAGAGCACGTGCCCACCAGCCCTGCTCGTGTACAGTTTCTCACTAAGCCCTAATGCGCTTGGATGTTTATTGATTGCTAATTCCCATCCACGGTGGTAGCCAAAGAGCTTTGTCCAGTGCTCAGGTTAAAGGAGACTTTGGCAAGAATCCATCAGTGTGTCAAGTGGCACAGGGCTTCTTTTGTAGCACACTGAAGAATTAAATCATCCTCTGAGTCAATACATGCGTGTCTGTGTGGATAACCATGCCTGCAGATAACTGTGCAACCATGGTTACAGTCTTTTAGGTGCTAGGATATTTGGGGCAGACGGTAATTTTGGCTCTGTGGCTGTACTTCAAAAGATGAAGGGGAATCTGCTAGAAAAGGCTCTGTTCCTCTGGGTCTTTGGAAGATGGAAAGTGTCAGGCCTTTAGGGTGGTTGTGGCGTAAGGACGCGTGCTGGCACACTTGTGCTTCTGCATAGCATGCGTTTTTATTTATTACCCTTAAAAAAGGAAAAAAATACCCGAGAGAGGACTTTTGCAGTTGCCCATGGGCTATAGTGAAGAATTGCTCCTGAGCGACCCACTTGGGTCCAGGTGGACCATCCCCTGCTCCTCGGCTGGGCACGGCTTAGTCGCAGTTAAATCCATCGGTGAAAGACCTGCAGGACCTGTTTTGCATGGAGGGTAAAGCAAACTGCTCGTGGAGCTGGTGGGAGCTGTGAAGTCTGTGCCACCAGTTGATTTACCACGGAAACAGCGATGCTGAGCTGGGTTGATAAAG